>NC_088224.1:87430454-87795454 GCF_036934945.1 Oncorhynchus masou masou
TTGGTGCTAAACCTTGGTGCTAATCCTTGTTGCTAAACCTTGGTGCTAAGCCTTGGTGCTAAACCTTGGTGCTAAACCTTGGTGCTAAGCCTTGGTGCTAAGCCTTGGTGCTAAGCATTGGTGCTAAGCCTTGGTGCTAAACCTTGGTGCTAAACCTTGGTGCTAAACCTTGGTGCTAAGCCTTGGTGCTAAACCTTGGTGCTAAACCTTGGTGCTAAGCCTTGGTGCTAAACCTTGGCGCTAAACCTTGGCGCTAAACCTTGGCGCTAAACCTTGGTGCTAAACCTTGGTGCTAAACCTTGGCGCTAAGCCTTGGCGCTAAACCTTGGTGCTAAACCTTGGTGCTAAACCTTGGAGATAAGCCTTGGTGCTAAACCTTGGTGCTAAACCTTGGTGCAAAACCGTGGTGCTAATCCTTGTGGCTAAACCTTGTTGCTAAACCTTGGCGCTTAACCTTAGCGCTAAACCTTGGCGCTAAACCTTGGCGCTAATCCTTGGCGCTAAACCTTGGCGCTAAGCCTTGGCGCTAAGCCTTGGCGCTAAACCTTGGCACTAAGCCTTGGCGCTAAGCCTTGGCGCTAAACCTTGGCGCTAAACCTTGGCGCAAAGCCTTGGCGCTAAGCCTTGGCGCTAAGCCTTGGCGCTAAACCTTGGCGCTAAACCTTGGCGCAAAGCCTTGGCGCTAAACCTTGGTGTTAAGCCTTGGTGCTAAACCTTGGTGCTAAGCCTTGGTGCTAAACCTTGGCGCTAAACCTTGGCGCTAAACCTTGGTGCTAAACCTTGGAGCTAAGCCTTTGTGCTATGTCGACATGTTGGACCACAGTGGTGTCTCTCTAATCTGGGTCACAACATGACTGGGATCAGACCAACACCCCTAGTGATGAGTTCTGCTGTCCCCGCTGCCTGCTGGATAGAACCACTGTTGGCCTGTGACCTAAACAACCTTGTATTGATCCTTCCTCTAACCAGGTGAGGAACATTGAGATATGAATTCATTTTTCAAGATGTCTTTTGCCTTTTATTACCATTTGAAAATGATCCTTTAAACTAGATGTTCATTCTGAAATGCTGTTAAATGTTAAATGTTCATTGACAGTCCCTGTCAACTAAATTAGGATGAAAAGGACACATTTCAGTGTTAAAAAAATATATCTTACATTGTTCCAGTCTGAGTGTGGTAACAGTGTTCTGTATGTTGGGGTGTCAGAGGCATTGGAGCCAAAAGTTCATGGGAAGGTCATAATGTCAAGAGGTCATATGACCTGTCACTGTGAGGCTCATCTGAAAGAGACAGAAAGTGCCTGGTGTTCTCCCTGACGGAGAACATACAGACAACTCCTGGACCACAGGGAGAGTGACCTTTTCACTGGCTCTGGAGAGTGTCTACGACAGCTGGATGCACCCAACCAGAGGGAAGGAGAGGGGGAGAGAGGGAGAGCAGGGTGAGGGAAAGAGACAGACGGGGAGGGAGAGCAGGGTGAGGGAGAGAGACAGACGGGGAGGGAGGGAGAGAGGGAGAGCAGTGTTAGGGAGAGAGACAGACGTGGAGGGAGAGCAGGGTTAGGGAAAGAGACAGACGTGGAGGGAGGGAGGGAGAGAGGGAGAGCAGTGTTAGGGAGAGAGACAGACGTGGAGGGAGAGCAGGGTTAGGGAAAGAGACAGACGTGGAGGGAGGGAGGGAGGGAGAGAGGGAGAGCAGTGTTAGGGAGAGAGACAGACGTGGAGGGAGAGCAGGGTTAGGGAAAGAGACAGACGTGGAGGGAGGGAGGGAGAGAGGGAGAGCAGTGTTAGGGAGAGAGACAGACGTGGAGGGAGAGCAGGGTGAGGGAAAGAGACAGACGGGGAGGGAGAGCAGTGTTAGGGAGAGAGACAGACGGGGAGGGAGAGCAGGGTTAGGGAGAGAGACAGACGGGGAGGGAGGGAGGGAGGGAGAGAGGGAGAGCAGTGTTAGGGAGAGAGACAGACGGGGAGGGAGGGAGGGAGGGAGGGAGGGAGGGAGGGAGGGAGGGAGGGAGGGAGGGAGGGAGGGAGGGAGGGAGGGAGAGCAGTGTTAGGGAGAGAGACAGACGGGGAGGGAGGGAGAGAGGGGAGAGCAGTGTTAGGGAGAGAGACAGACGGGGAGGGAGGGAGGGAGGGAGGGGGAGAGCAGTGTTAGGGAGAGAGACAGACGGGGAGAGAGGGAGGGAGGGAGGGAGGGAGAGCAGGGTTAGGGAAAGAGACAGACGGGGAGGGAGGGAGGGAGGGAGGGAGGGAGGGAGGGAGAGAGGGAGAGCAGTGTTAGGGAGAGAGACAGACGGGGAGAGAGGGAGGGAGGGAGGGAGAGCAGGGTTAGGGAAAGAGACAGACGGGGAGGGAGGGAGGGAGGGAGGGAGGGAGGGAGGGAGGGAGGGAGGGAGGGAGGGAGGGAGGGAGGGAGGGAGGGAGGGAGGGAGGGAGGGAGGGAGGGAGGGAGGGAGGGAGGGAGGGAGGGAGGGAGGGAGAGCAGGGTTAGGGAAAGAGACAGACGGGGAGGGAGAGCAGGGTTAGGGAGAGAGACAGACGGGGAGGGAGAGCAGGGTTAGGGAAAGAGACAGACGTGGAGGGAGGGAGGGAGGGAGAGAGGGAGAGCAGTGTTAGGGAGAGAGACAGACGTGGAGGGAGAGCAGGGTGAGGGAAAGAGACAGACGGGGAGGGAGGGAGGGAGGGAGGGAGGGAGGGAGGGAGGGAGGGAGGGAGGGAGGGAGGGAGGGAGGGAGGGAGGGAGGGAGGGAGGGAGAGCAGGGTTAGGGGCAGAGACAGACGGGGAGGGAGAGCAGGGTTAGGGAGAGAGACAGACGGGGAGGGAGAGCAGGGTTAGGGAGAGAGACAGACGTGGAGGGAGGGAGGGAGGGAGGGAGAGCAGTGTTAGGGAGAGAGACAGACGGGGAGGGAGAGCAGGGTTAGGGAGAGAGACAGACGGGGAGGGAGAGCAGGGTTAGGGAGAGAGACAGACGGGGAGGGAGAGCAGAGTTAGGGAGAGAGACAGACGGGGAGGGAGAGCAGGGTTAGGGAGAGAGACAGACGGGGAGGGAGAGCAGGGTTAGGGAGAGAGACAGACGGGGAGGGAGAGCAGGGTTAGGGAGAGAGACAGACGGGGAGGGAGAGCAGGGTTAGGGAGAGAGACAGACGGGGAGGGAGAGCAGGGTTAGGGAGAGAGACAGACGGGGAGGGAGAGCAGGGTTAGGGAGAGAGACAGACGGGGAGGGAGAGCAGGGTTAGGGAGAGAGACAGACGTGGAGGGAGGGAGGGAGAGAGGGAGAGCAGTGTTAGGGAGAGAGACAGACGGGGAGGGAGAGCAGGGTTAGGGAAAGAGACAGACGTGGAGGGAGGGAGGGAGAGAGGGAGAGCAGTGTTAGGGAGAGAGACAGACGGGGAGGGAGAGCAGGGTTAGGGAAAGAGACAGGCGGGGAGGGAGGGAGGGAGGGAGAGAGGGAGAGCAGTGTTAGGGAGAGAGACAGACGGGGAGAGAGGGAGGGAGGGAGGGAGGGAGAGCAGGGTTAGGGAAAGAGACAGACGGGGAGGGAGGGAGGGAGGGAGGGAGGGAGGGAGGGAGGGAGGGAGGGAGGGAGGGAGGGAGGGAGGGAGGGAGGGAGGGAGGGAGGGAGGGAGGGAGAGAGGGAGAGCAGTGTTAGGGAGAGAGACAGACGGGGAGAGAGGGAGGGAGGGAGGGAGAGCAGGGTTAGGGAAAGAGACAGACGGGGAGGGAGGGAGAGGGGAGGGAGGGAGGGAGGGAGGGAGGGAGGGAGGGAGGGAGGGAGAGGGAGGGAGGGAGGGAGGGAGGGAGGGAGGGAGGGAGGGAGGGAGGGAGGGAGGGAGGGAGGGAGGGAGGGAGGGAGACAGACGGGGGGGAGGGAGGGACAGAGGGAGAGCAGGGTTAGGGAGAGAGACAGACGGGGAGGGAGAGCAGGGTTAGGGAAAGAGACAGAAGGGGAGGGAGAGCAGGGTTAGGGAGAGAGACAGACGGGGAGGGAGGGAGGGAGGGAGAGAGGGAGAGCAGGGTTAGGGAGAGAGACAGACGGGGAGGGAGAGCAGGGTTAGGGAAAGAGACAGAAGGGGAGGGAGAGCAGGGTTAAGGAGAGAGACAGACGGGGGGAGGGAGGGACAGAGGGAGAGCAGGGTTAAGGAGAGAGACAGACGGGGGGAGGGAGGGACAGAGGGAGAGCAGGGTTAGGGAAAGAGACAGACGGGGAGGGAGGGAGAGAGGGAGAGCAGGGTTAGGGAGAGAGACAGAGGGAGAGGGAGGGAGAGCAGGGTTGGGGAGAGAGACAGACACGGGGAAAGAGGGAGAGCAGGGTTAGGGAGAGAGACAGACAGGCGGAGAGGGGGAGAGAGGGAGAGCAGGGCTAGAGAGAGAGACAGACATGGGGAGAGAGGGAGAGCATGATTAGAGAGAGAGACAGACAGGGGGAGAGAGGGAGAGCATGATTAGAGAGAGAGACAGACGTGGGGAAAGAGGGAGAGCAGGGCTAGAGAGAGACAGTCAACGGGGAGAGAGGGAGAGCAGGGTTAGGGAGAGAGACAGACGGGGAGGGAGAGGGAGAGCAGGGTTAGGGAGAGAGACAGACAGGGGGAGAGGGGGAGAGATGGAGAGCAGGGCTAGAGAGAGAGACAGACATGGGGAGAGAGGGAGAGCATGATTAGAGAGACAGACAGACACAGGGAGAGAGGGAGACCAGGGTTAGGGAGAGAGACAGACTGTGAGGGAGAGAGGGAGAGCAGGGTTAGAGAGAGAGACAGTCATGGGGAGAGAGAGAGAGAGGGAGAGCAGGATTAGGGAGAGAGACAGACACGGGGAAAGAGGGAGAGCATGATTAGAGAGAGAGACAGACAGTGGGAGAGAGAGAGAGAGGGAGAGCAGGATTAGGGAGAGAGACAGACGGGGAGGGAGAGGGAGAGCAGGGTTAGAGAGAGAGACAGACACGGGGAAAGAGGGAGAGCAGGGTTAGGAAGAGAGACAGACTGTGAGGGAGAGAGGGAGAGCAGGGTGAGAGAGAGAGACAGGGGGAGAGAGGGAGAGGGAGATAGGGAGAGGGGGACTAGAGAGAGAGACAGACGGGGGGAGAGAGGGAGAGCGGGGCTAGAGAGAGAGACAGCCAGGGAGAGAGGGGGAGAGAGGGAGAGCAGGGCTAGAGAGAGAGACAGACAGGGGGAGAGAGGGAGAGCATGATTAGAGAGAGAGAGAGACAGACAGGGGGAGAGAGGTAGAGCATGACTAGAGAGAGAGACAGACAGGGGGAGAGAGAGAGTGGGAGAGCAGGGTCAGGGAGAGAGACAGACGGGAGGGAGAGGGAGAGCAGGGTAAGAGAGAGAGACAGACACGGGGAAAGAGGGAGAGCAGGGTTAAAGAGAGAGACAGACGGGGAGGGAGAGGGAGAGAGGGAGAGCAGGGTAAGAGAGAGAGACAGACACGGGGAAAGAGGGAGAGGGAGAGCAGGGTTAGAGAGAGAGAGACAGGGGGAGAGAGGGAGAGCAGGATTAGAGAGAGAGACAGACTGGGGAAGAGGGGAGGGAGAGCAGGGAGAGCAGGGCTAGAGAGAGAGACAAACAGGGGGAGAGGGGGAGAGAGGGAGAGCAGGGCTAGAAAGAGAGAGACAAACAGGGGGAGAAATGGAGAGCAGGGATAGAAAGAAAGACAGACAGGGGAGAGAGGGAGAGCATGATTAGAGAGAGAAACAGACAGGGGAGAGAGGGAGAGCATGATTAGAGAGAGAGACAGACAGGGGGAGAGAGGCAGAGCAGGGCTATGGAGAGAGACATAGAGGGGAGAGGGGGAGAGAGGGAGAGCAGGGTTAGGGAGAGAGACAGACGGGGAGGGAGAGGGAGAGCAGGGTTAGGAAGAGAGACAGACAGGGGGAGAGAGGGAGAGCAGGGCTAGAGAGAGAGACAGACACGGGGAGAGAGGGAGAGCGGGGCTAGAGAGAGAGACAGACAGGGGGATAGAGGGAGAGCGGGGCTAGAGAGAGAGTATGAAGCATGAAAATTCACTGAAAGTCAAAAGGAGAAAGACAGAGTTAATGAGAGAAGGTTTGAGGATTAGAGGGCAGGAAAGAGAGCAAATGAGAGATGGAGAGATAGGAGGAGGAGAAATAGCATGGCAGAAAGGAGAACGCATCTGATTGGTTCTGTTGGCAGTTGATGTTATTCTTCAATAACACAGACCCCAAAGAAAATCATGGGGGAGGAAAACAGCTTTATTCAAGGAGGACAAATCATGCTTGGAGGTTGATGGTAGATGTTCATGCTCCCCTGTCCTCAGTGGTTCTCTTCACAGAACAAAGAAACAGGATGTAGTTTTTTTACCCCCCCACCAAAGCCTGTGGCTGACCAATCAGAAGACCTTGCAGTCCATCGGGGTCAATGGCCAAATAACACGTATCAAATCAAATCAAATCAAGGTGTATTTGTAACGTGCACTGAATACAACAGGTGTTGCCTTTACAGTTAAATTCTCACCAACAGTGCAATCTTGAAGTAAAAAAATGTATAGATAAGAGATAACAATAGATAACAGTAGAAGACAATAGATAACAGTAGATAACAATAGATAACAGTAGATAACAATAGATAACAGTAGATAACAATAGATAACAATAGATAACAGTAGCTAACAATAGATAACAATAGATAGCAGTATATAACAATAGATAACAGTAGATAACAATAAAGAAATAAAAAACAACAGTAAAAAGACAGTGAATAATAACAGTAGAGGCTTTATGCAGTAGCTACAGTAGTGAGGCAATATACAGTAGTGAGGCTTTATACAGTAGAGAGGCTACATACAGTAGAGAGGCTATATACAGTAGAGAGACTATATACAGTAGAGAGGCTATATACAGTAGAGAGGCTATATACAGTAGAGAGACTATATACAGTAGTGAGGCTATATACAGTAGATAGGCTATATACAGTAGAGAGGCTATATACAGGTGAGAGGCCATATACAGTAGAGAGGATACATACAGTTGTGAGGCTGTATACAGTAGTGAGGCTGTATACAGTAGTGAATCTATATACAGTAGTGACGCTATATACAGTAGTGAGGCTATATACATTAGTGAGGCTATATACAGTAATGAGGCTATATACAGTAGAGAGGCTATATACAGTAGTGAGGCTATATACAGTAGAGGCTATATACAGTCGAGAGGCTATATACAGTAGAGAGGCGATATACAGTTGAGAGGCCATATACAGTAGAGAGGCTATATAAAGTAGAGAGGCTTTATACAGAGTGAGGCTATATACAGTAGAGAGGCTTTATACAGTAGAGAATCTATATACAATAGAGAGTTATATACAGTAGAGAGGTTATATACAGTAGTGAGGCTATATAACGTAGAGAGGCTTTATACAGAGTGAGGCTATATACAGTAGAGAGGCTTTATACAGTAGAGAAGCTATATACAGTAGTGAGGCTATATACAGTAGTGAGTCTATATACAGTAGAGAAGCTATATATAGTAGAGGCTATATACAGTAGAGAGGTTATATACAGTAGAGAGGTTATATACAGTAGAGAGGCTATATACAGTAGAGAGGTTATATACAGTAGAGAGGCTATATACAGTAGAGAGGTTATATGTGGTAGAGAGGTTATATACAGTAGAGAGGCTATATACAGTAGAGAGGCTATATACCGTAGAGAGGCTATATACAGTAGAGAGCCTATATACAGTAGTGAGGCTATATGGAGTAGTGAGGATATATAGAGTAGTGAGGCTATAAACAGTAGTGAGGCTATATACAGTAGCGAGGCTATATACAGTAGAGAAGCTATATACAGCAGAGAGGCTATATACAGTAGAGAGGTTATAAACAGTAGAGAGGCTATATACAGTAGAGAGGTTATATACAGTAGAGAGGCTATATACAGTAGAGAGGCTATATATAGTAGTGAGACTATATACAGTAGAGAGACTATATACAGTAGAGAGGCTATATACAGTAGAGAGACTATATACAGTAGAGAGGCTATATACAGTAGTGAGGCTATACACAGTGGAGAGGCTATATACAGTAGTCAGGCTATATACAGTAGAGAGGCTATATACAGTAGTGAGACTATGTACAGTAGAGAGGCTATATACAGTAGTGAGACTATATACAGCAGAGAGACTATATACAGTAGTGAGGCTATATACAGTAGTGAGGCTATATACAGTAGTGAGGCTATATACAGTAGAGAGGTTATACAGTAGAGAGGCTATAAACAGTAGAGAGGCTATATACAGTAATGAGGCTATATACAGTAGAGAGGCTATATACAGTAGTGAGGCTATATACAGTAGAGGCTATATACAGTAGAGAGGCTATATACAGTAGAGAGGCTATATACAGTTGAGAGGCTATAAACAGTAGCGAGGCTATATACAGTAGAGAGGCTATATACAGTAGCGAGGCTATATACAGTAGCGAGGCTATATACAGTATAGAGGCTATATACAGTAGAGAGGCTACTCACTCTCTCGCTCTCTCTATGCTCTCACCCTGAGGACGACCCTGCTAAGTATCTGACAGCAAGCGAGAGAGCAAGTGATGGATGGAGACAGATAGGGAGAGAGATACAGAGAGATATACAGAGAGAGTAAGAGATGGATGAGACAGAGAGGGAGAGAGATACAGAGAGAGGAAGAGATGGATGGAGACAGAGGGAGAGAGATACATAGAGGAAGAGATGGATGGAGACAGAGGGAGAGAGATACAGAGAGGAAGAGATGGATGGAGACAGAGGGAGAGAGACACAGAGAGGAAGAGATGGAGACAGAGGGCGAGAGATACAGAGAGGAAGAGATGGAGACAGAGGGCGAGAGATATGGAGAAGGGAAACAGTGAGAGGAATTGAAGTCCTGCTGATGGCACACTGTCACTCTTTGGACAACCATGCTAAACACCTGACAAGACAATGATGGAGGGAGGTAGAGATGGAGTGATCTGGACGGAGAAAGAGATGGAGGGAAATGGATGGAGAGAGAGATGGGGGGAAATGGATGGAGAGAGAGATGGAGGGAAATGGATGGAGAGAGAGATGGAGGGAAATGGATGGAGAGAGAGATGGAGGGAAATGGATGGAGAGAGAGATGGAGGGAAATGGATGGAGAGAGAGATGGAGGGAAATGGATGGAGAGAGAGATGGAGGAAATGGATGGAGAGAGAGATGGAGGGAAATGGATGGAGAGAGAGATAGAGGGAAATGGATGGAGAGAGAGATGGAGGGAAATGGATGGAGAGAGATGGGGAAATGGATGGAGAGAGAGATAGAGGGAAATGGATGGAGAGAGAGATGGAGGTAAATGGATGGAGAGAGAGATGGGGGAAATGGATGGAGAGAGAGATGGAGGGAAATGGATGGAGAGAGAGATGGAGGGAAATGGATGGAGAGAGAGATAGAGGGAAATGGATGGAGAGAGAGATGGAGGGAAATGGATGGAGAGAGAGATGGAGGGAAATGGATGGAGAGAGATGGAGGGAAATGGATGGAGAGAGAGATGGAGGGAAATGGATGGAGAGAGAGATGGAGGGAAATGGATGGAGAGAGAGATGTAGGGAAATGGATGGAGAGAGAGATGGAGGGAAATGGATGGAGAGATAGATGGAGGGAAATGGATGGAGAGAGAGATGGAGGGAAATGGATGGAGAGAGAGATGGAGGGAAATGGATGGAGGGAAATGGATGGAGAGAGAGATAGAGGGAAATGGATGGAGAGAGAGATGGAGGGAAATGGATGGAGAGAGAGATGGAGGGAAATGGATGGAGAGAGAGATGGAGGGAAATGGATGGAGAGAGAGATGGAGGGAAATGGATGGAGAGAGAGATGGAGGGAAATGGATGGAGAGAGAGATGGAGGGAAATGAATGGAGAGAGAGATGGAGGGAAATGGATGGAGAGAGAGATGGAGGGAAATGGATGGAGAGAGAGATGGAGGGAAATGGATGGAGAGAGAGATGGAGGGAAATGGATGGAGAGAGAGATGGAGGGAAATGGATGGAGAGAGAGATGGGGGGAAAAGATGGAGAGAGAGATGGGGGGAAATGGATGGAGAGATAGAGATGGATGGAAATGGATGGAGAGAGAGATGGAGGGAAATGGATGGAGAGAGAGATGGAGGGAAAAGGTACATGCACAGAGCAGACACCTTGCACAACTGCACGCATGCACAGTGGTAGTCACACTGACTATCCTGATGGGGATGTTTTTGAGGATGATAAAGATGATGATGATGATGGTGTTGCTACCTCCTATATAAGAGGGCATTTACAAAGCCACACACACACACAGGACCACGCTAATGTTGACAGTGTATGTGTTTGTTGGACTTACACTGCCATCTTCAGGCCATTAGTTGAACATGTCCTCACTTCTAATATTAAAGCTGGTTGTACTATTACAGGTTTTGACAGTTGCTTTACACATGATTTCTGAAAAGATGGTTCCTTCTCTCTAGACTTTACACAGAAAACCCCAAAACACACATGCTTTGGGGGGATAAAATGTATTTCTTTCTCAAAACATTGTATTTTCATCCAGATTTCGGGATGAACAGTAACAGACAAAAACAAACAGCGTAGAAGATAAACAAACAGGTTATAAACAAACAGTTACTATGAAGAGAAAAGCAATAAGGCTGCATCCTGTGTGGGTCTGGCCACAGCGCCGTATCAACATCACAAGCAGTGTTCTCTCTGGCGGAACATCGGGGGAAGTAGCGTCTGGAGTGGGGTATCCAGCCGTGGCACGCCCCCTCGTCTACGTCACCACAGGCCTCCTCCATCTCCTGGGGAAGGGGTATGCATCGGTGGGGTTGGTGATCGCATATATCTACCAACTCCATGCCAGAAATAACTCTTCTATTGGGTTTAGAAATGAAGAATATGGTGGCAGGTTGAGCGTCAAAGCATTGTGATGTTGCCACCACGCTGTCCAGGGACAGTGACGATGGCGCTGTGTCCTATGCGATTTCTTCCCAGGCGTCTTGTTTTGGTTAAGGCCGACCTCATCAACGTAGACTAAATCATGATGCTCTGCAGCAGCATCTACTTCCGTAACTCTCTGAAATAGACAAGACAAAACATTATTGTATGACAGTATGAATAGACATAGAGCCGTCAATATGTAGCGCAATGCACTGGATTACAGTACCAATGAATAGTATAGCTTACTTGTACGTTTTCATAGCGCAGTTGTTTCACTCTGTCAGAATTTGCCTCAAATGGCACTCTGTAGAGCTGCTTCTTTCACTAATCTGATGGCGTTTCAGGAGACGGCCTAGTGAGGATAAGCCCACCCTGTTTATGTTACTGAACGTTGTGTTGTCAGCGATAATGTGGTGTTGCAGTTGTCGTAAATGTTTGCTGTTGTTGTTTGAAATGACCATATTCACTATGTGTTGTTCCTGCTCTGCTGTGAACATCCGGTTTCTTCCACCATTGAAGGGTCGTCTAGCAATTCTGAAAAAGCATGATGTGAATTGTTAGGGTGCAGGATTTCTTTCAGTATGAAATGTCACTGTAGTGCAGTACGTCCAGTAGCGTGGTATAGAGGGTAGGTTTACTTACATGTCTTATTTCGAAATGAGTCCAGATGACACTTGCTGCAGTGCAGCAGCTCAAGTTAGGCTGGACCCTCTACCCAGCCTCCCTGAAACTCAAACCACGGTTGACCAAAGTGGCCAGGATCTCATCTGTGATTGTTCTCCTTCCTCCTCTTCCTTGTCCTCCTCGTCCCCGTTGTCCTCTTCGTCCTCCTCTCCCTCCTCGTCTTCCTCATCCTTGTCCTCCTCCTCCACCTTGCCCTCATCCTCGTCTCCCTTTACTCAATACCTGTGATATCTTATGTGTCATGACATAGATCAATCATCAATACCTGTGATATCTTATCTGTCATGACATAGATCAATCATCAATACCTGTGATATCTTGTGTCATGACATATATCAATCATCAATACCTGTGATATCTTATCTGTCATGACATATATCAATCATCAATACCTGTGATATCTTATGTGTCATGACATAGATCAATCATCAATACCTGTGATATCTTATCTGTCATGACATAGATCAATCATCAATACCTGTGATATCTTATCTGTCATGACATAGATCAATCATCAATACCTGTGATATCTTATCTGTCATGACATAGATCAATCATCAATACCTGTGATATCTTATGTGTCATGACATATATCAATCATCAATACCTGTGATATCTTATCTGTCATGACATAGATCCATCATCAATAGATGTGAAATCATATCTGTCATTACATAGATCAATCAGAGGAGGAATGTTCTCTATCTGTCATCCTAAACCTGAGACAGAATACATTCAGGATGTGATCCTGGTTTGGTGTGATATCCAGCTCAGGTTCAGAACTTGATAGTGGGTGTTTTCTGTCCCAATGCAGCGTGAAGATAACTGGGGAAGGAAGGATATCTGTCTGCCTCTGACCCTGGCTGCTGAATGATAAGAGATGGACACCATGTCTATCACTCTGTGGGGATCTAAACCTGACCGGTAGAAAGATACATACGTACGTGTGCTAACACACACACACACACACACACACACATATGCACGCCTACACACACACATACACGCATGCACGCTAACAAATACACACGCATGCACACTAACACACAGTTTTATCTACAAAAACTCTAAAATCATCATCATCAACACTGTTGTTGTCTTGGTGATCATCATCATCACTGTTGTTGTCTTGGTGATCATCATCATCATCACTGTTGTTGTCTTGGTGATCATCATCATCACTGTTGTTGTCTTGGTAATCATCATCATCAACACTGTTGTTGTCTTGGTGATCATCATCATCACAACTGTTGTTGCCTTGGTGATCAACAGCATCAACATCATCATCACAGTTGTTGTCTTGGTAATCATCATCATCAACACTGCTGTTGTCTTGGTGGTTAGCATCATCATCACCACGGGTGTTGTCTTGGTGATTATCATCATCATCATCATCATCATCATCATCATCATTATCATCATCATCATCATCACTGTTGTTGTCTTGGTGATCATCATCAACACTGGTGTTGTCTTGGTGATCAACATCATCATCACAACTGTTGTTGCCTTGGTGATCATCAGCATCAACATCATCATCACTGTTGGTGTCTTGGTGATCATCATCATCATCATCATCATCATCATCATCATCATCATCACACTTGTTGTCTTGGTGATCATCATCATCAATGTCACTGTTGTTGTCTTGGGGAACATCATCATCATCATCACTGTTGTTGTCTTGGTGATCATCATCATCATCACAACTGTTGTTGCCTTGGTGATCATCATCATCATCATCATCATCATCATCATCACACTTGTTGTCTTGGTGATCATCATCATCATTGTCACTGTTGTTGTCTTGGTGATCATCATCATCATCATCATCATCATCATCACTGTTGTTGTCTTGGTGATCATCATCATCATCATCATCACTGTTCCAGTCTTGGTGATCATCATCATCAATGTCACTGTTGTTGTCTTGGTGAACATCATCATCATCATCATCACAGTTGTTGTCTTGGTAATCATCATCATCCTCACTGTTGTTGTCTTGGTGGTTAGCATCATCATCACCACGGGTGTTGACTTGGTGATTATCATCATCATCATCATCATCATCATCATCATCATCATCATCACTGTTGTTGTCTTGGTGATCATCATCATCAATGTCACTGTTGTTGTCTTGGTGATCATCATCATCATCATCACCATCACTGTTGCTGTCTTGGTGATCATCATCATCATCATCATCATCATCATCATCATCATCATCACTGTTGTTGTCTTGGTGATCATCATCATCATCACCACTGGTGTTGTCTTGGTCATTGTCATCAACATCAATATCAATTTTGTTGTCTTGGTGATCATCATCAGCATCACCATTGTTGTTGTCTTGGTGATCATCATCATCATCCTCATCATCACTGTTGTTGTCTTGTTGATCACCATCATCACCATCATCATCCCTATTATCATCATCATCATCACTGTTGTTGTCTTGGTGATCATCATCATCACTTTGTTTTCTTGGTGATCATCATCATCATCATCATCATCAATGTTGTTGTCTTTGTGATCATCATCATCATCATCACCACTGGTGTTGTCTTGGTGATCATCATCATCATCATCATCACAACTGTTGTTGTCTTGTTGATCATCAGCATCATCATCATCATCATCATCATCATCACAGTTGTTGTCTTTGTGATCATCATCATCATCACTGTTGCTGTCTTGGTGATCATCATCATCATCATCATCATCACTGTTGTTGTCTTGGTGATCGTCATCATCATGATCACACTTGTTGTCTTGGTGATCATCATCACTGTTGTTGTGTTGATCATCACCATCATCATCACTGTTGTTGTCTTGGTGGTGATCATCATCACCACTGTTGTTGTCTTGGTGATCATCATCATCATCTTCACAACTGTTGTTGTCTTGGTGATCATCAGCATCATCATCATCATCATCATCATCATCATCATCATCACAGTTGTTGTCTTGGTGATCATCATCATCATCACTGTTGCTGTCTTGGTGATCATCATCATCATCACTGTTGTTGTCTTGGTGATCGTCATCATCATGATCACACTTGTTGTCTTGGTGATCATCATCACAGTTTTTGTGTTGATGATCATCATCATCATCACTGTTGTTGTCTTGGTGGTGATCATTGTTACGTTCCCCAGTTTATGTGTTGTAGTTTGTATGTTTGCATGTGTTTATTTCAGGAAATGGCTTCCGGAAATCCCTCAAGCAGCTGATTGGTCGACTCCAGGGCTAATTGGAGAGCTGACCCCGCCCCCTCGTCAAGACAGCTGTCTCCAATTACCCATTCAATCTGAAGCTATACAAAAGCCAGTGTTCTGTTCAGAAGAGCGAGATTTTTGCTGGGAGGTCATTGCAGAGATTTTGCTAGAGAGATTTTGCTGGGCTGAGAGTTGGTATGTTTTGTGAGTTTGTTGCTCAGATAGAGCTTATTTGATGTCCTTTGTTTCTTAGTTTGTTTGTGAAATTGTTTAATATTCTGTTTCATTTGTTCCCAGGGGGGAAGGGGAAGGTGCCTAGGGAGTGCTTAGGCAAGAGGCCCGCGGGCATACATATACCCGTAGCATATTCGCTGTCTAGGCACACTAGGTAAGACCTGGGCGGACCACCCCCTTGTATTTTGGTTAGGGCACCAGGTGGTGCTAAATTAGGTAAGTAGTGGGTAGGCAGGTAAGATAGGAGAAGGGGGGCTTTGAGATTTACTTTCTTTGCTTTGGTTCCGTCCAGCCCCTTTTCCCCATATTACCGTGTGAAGGAATAAAGTCCTGGTAAACGGTACCACATTCTGCCTGTTGTCATTCTTTCTTGCACCTACAGTCCATACCTTTTTCACTTCACGGAGAGTTTAGTTGTAGCAGGGTGTTGCGTTCCCTCTTCATAGAGGCGTGCGTAACAATCATCATCAACATCACCACTGTTGTTATCTTGATGGTCGGCATCATCACACTTGTTGTCTTGGTGATCATCATCACAACTGATGTTGTCTTGGTGATCATCATCACAACTGATGTCTTGGTGATCATCATCATCATCACAACTGGTGTTGTCTTGGTGATTATCAATATCACTGCTGGTGTCTTGGTCATCATCATCACCACAGTTGTTGCCTTTGTGATCATCATCACCACGGTTGTTGCCTTTGTGATCATCATCACCACGGGTGTTGTCTTGGTGACTATCATCATCACTGGTGTCTTGGTGGTCGGCATCATCATCATCACATTTGTCTTGGTGATCATCATCACAACTGTTGTTGCCTTGGTGATCATCAACATCATCATCACTGTTGGTGTCTTGGTCATCATCATCACCACTGGTGTTGTCTTGGTGATCAATATCATCACAACTGTTGTTGCCTTGGTGATCATCAACATCATCACTGTTGGTGTCTTGGTGGTCGGCATCATCATCATCACACTTGTTGTCTTGGTGATCATCATCACCACTGGTGTTGTCTTGGTCATTGTAATCATTACATTTCAATATCAATGTTGTCTTGGTGATCATAATCATCAATATTACTGTTTTTGTCTTGGTGATCATCGTCATCAATATCACTGTCTTGGTCATCATCATCCTCATCATCACTGTTGTCTTGGTGATCACCATCATCATCATCACCATTATCATCATCATCACTGTTGTCTTGGTCATCATCATCACTGTTGTCTTGGTGATCATCATCATAACTGTTGCCTTGGTGATCATCAGCATCATCATAACTGTTGTTGCCTTGGTGATCATCAGCATCAACATCATCATCACCGTTGTCTTGGTGGTCGGCATCATCATCACAGTTGTTGTCTTGGTGATCATCATCATCACTGTTGTTGTCTTGGTGGTGATCGTCATCATCATGATCACACTTGTTGTCTTGGTGATCATCACTGTTGTTGTGTTGATCATCATCATCATCATCAATGTTGTTGTCTTGGTGGTCATCAACATCACCACTGTTATCTTGGTGATGATCATCACTGTTGTTGTCTTGGTGATCATCATCATCTTCACAACTGTTGTCTTGGTGATCATCATCATCATCACAGTTGTTGTCTTGGTGATCATCATCATCGCTGTTGCTGTCTTGGTGATCATCATCATCATCACTGTTGTCTTGGTGATCGTCATCATCATGATCACACTTGTTGTCTTGGTGATCATCATCACTGTTTTTGTGTTGATGATCATCATCATCACTGTTGTTGTCTTGGTGGTGATCATCATCAACATGACCACTGTTGTTATCTTGGTGATCATCATCATCACTGTTGTTGCCTTGGTGATCATCAGCATCAACATCATCACTGTTGTTGTCTTGGTGGTCGGCATCATCATCATCACTCTTGTTGTCTTGGTGATCATCATCACCAATATCACTGCTCTCTTGGTGATCATCACCACTGTTGTTGTCTAGGTGATCATCATCATCATCATCATCATCATCACCACTGGTGTTGTCTTGGTGATCATCATCATCATCATCATCATCATCACCACCACAGTTGTTGTCTTGGTGATAATCATCATCATCACTGTTGCTGTCTTGGTGATCATCATCATCATCACTGTTATTGTCTTGGTGATCATCATCATCAACATCATCATCACAGTTGTCTTGGTAATCATCATCATCACTGTTGTTGTCTTGTTGTCTTGGTGATCGTCATCATCATGATCACACTTGTTGTCTTGGTGATCATCATCACTGTTTTTGTGTTGATGATCATCATCATCACTGTTGTTGTCTTGGTGGTGATCATCATCAACATGACCACTGTTGTTATCTTGGTGATCATCATCATCACTGTTGTTGCCTTGGTGATCATCAGCATCAACATCATCACTGTTGTTGTCTTGGTGGTCGGCATCATCATCATCACTCTTGTTGTCTTGGTGATCATCATCACCAATATCACTGCTCTCTTGGTGATCATCACCACTGTTGTTGTCTAGGTGATCATCATCATCATCATCATCATCACCACTGGTGTTGTCTTGGTGATCATCATCATCATCATCATCACCACCACAGTTGTTGTCTTGGTGATAATCATCATCATCACTGTTGCTGTCTTGGTGATCATCTCCATCATCACTGCTCTCTTGGTGATCGTCATCATCACCACTGTTGTTGTCTAGGTGATCATCAGCATCATCATCATCACCACTGGTGTTGTATTGGTGACCATCATCATCATCACTGTTTTTGTCTTGGTGAACATCATCAGTCTCATTATACTGTAATGTAGTGTTTATCAGTCTCATTATACTGTAATGTAATATAGTGTTTATCAGTCTCATTATACTGTAATGTAATATAGTGTTTATCAGTCTCATTATACTGTAATGTAATATAGTGTTTATCAGTCTCATTATACTGTAATGTAATATAGTGTTTATCAGTCTCATTATACTGTAATATAGTGTTTATCAGTCTCATTATACTGTAATGTAATGTAGTGTTTATCAGTCTCATTATACTGTAATGTAATGTAGTGTTTATCAGTCTCATTATACTGTAATGTAATGTGGTGTTTATGAGTCTCATTATACTGTAATGTAATGTTTATCAGTCTCATTATACTGTAATGTAATGTAGTGTTTATCAGTCTCATTATACTGTAATGTAATGTAGTGTTTATCAGTCTGATTATAATGTAATGTAATATAGTGTTTATGAGTCTCATTATACTGTAATGTAATATAGTGTTTATCAGTCTCATTATACTGTAATGTAATGTTTATCAGTCTCATTATACTGTAATGTAATGTAGTGTTTATCAGTCTCATTATACTGTAATGTAATATAGTGTTTATGAGTCTCATTATACTGTAATGTAATGTAGTGTTTATCAGTCTCATTATACTGTAATGTAATATAGTGTTTATCAGTCTCATTATACTGTAATATAGTGTTTATCAGTCTCATTATACTGTAATGTAATATAGTGTTTATCAGTCTCATTATACTGTAATATAGTGTTTATCAGTCCCATTATACTGTAATATAGTGTTTATCAGTCTCATTATACTGTAATGTAATATAGTGTTTATCAGTCTCATTATACTGTAATGTAATATAGTGTTTATGAGTCTCATTATACTGTAATGTAATGTAGTGTTTATCAGTCTCATTATACTGTAATGTAATATAGTGTTTATCAGTCTCATTATACTGTAATATAGTGTTTATCAGTCTCATTATACTGTAATGTAATATAGTGTTTATCAGTCTCATTATACTGTAATGTAGTGTTTATCAGTCTCATTATACTGCAATGTAATGTAGTGTTTATCAGTCTCATTATACTGTAATATAGTGTTTATCAGTCTCATTATACTGTAATGTAGTGTTTATCAGTCTCATTATACTGTAATGTAATGTAGTGTTTATCAGTCTCATTATACTGTAATGTAATGTAGTGTTTATCAGTCTCATTATACTGTAATGTAATATAGTGTTTATCAGTCTCATTATACTGTAATGTAGTGTTTATCAGTCTCATTATACTGTAATGTAATATAGTGTTTATCAGTCTCATTATACTGTAATGTAATGTAGTGTTTATCAGTCTCATTATACTGTAATGTAATATAGTGTTTATCAGTCTCATTATACTGTAATATAGTGTTTATCAGTCTCATTATACTGTAATATAGTGTTTATCAGTCTCATTATACTGTAATGTAATGTAGTGTTTATCAGTCTCATTATACTGCAATGTAATGTAGTGTTTATCAGTCTCATTATACTGTAATATAGTGTTTATCAGTCTCATTATACTGTAATGTAATATAGTGTTTATCAGTCTCATTATACTGTAATATAGTGTTTATCAGTCTCATTATACTGTAATGTAATGTAGTGTTTATCAGTCTCATTATACTGTAATGTAATATAGTGTTTATCAGTCTCATTATACTGTAATATAGTGTTTATCAGTCTCATTATACTGTAATATAGTGTTTATCAGTCTCATTATACTGTAATGTAATGTAGTGTTTATCAGTCTCATTATACTGCAATGTAATGTAGTGTTTATCAGTCTCATTATACTGTAATATAGTGTTTATCAGTCTCATTATACTGTAATGTAATATAGTGTTTATCAGTCTCATTATACTGTAATATAGTGTTTATCAGTCTCATTATACTGTAATGTAATGTAGTGTTTATCAGTCTCATTATACTGTAATGTAATGTAGTGTTTATCAGTCTCATTATACTGTAATGTAGTGTTTATCAGTCTCATTATAATGTAATGTAATATAGTGTTTATCAGTCTCATTATACTGTAATGTAGTGTTTATCAGTCTCATTATACTGTAATGTAATGTAGTGTTTATCAGTCTCATTATACTGTAATGTAATGTAGTGTTTATCAGTCCCATTATACTGTAATGTAATGTAGTGTTTATCAGTCTCATTATACTGTAATGTAATGTAGTGTTTATCAGTCTCATTATACTGTAATGTAATGTAGTGTTTATCAGTCTCATTATACTGTAATGTAATGTAGTGTTTATCAGTCTCATTATACTGTAATGTAATGTAGTGTTTATCAGTCTCATTATACTGTAATGTAATGTAGTGTTTATCAGTCTCATTATACTGTAATGTAATGTAGTGTTTATCAGTCTCATTATACTGTAATGTAATGTAGTGTTTATCAGTCTCATTATACTGTAATATAGTGTTTCAGTCTCATTATACTGTAATGTAGTGTTTATCAGTCTCATTATACTGTAATGTAATATAGTGTTTATCAGTCTCATTATACTGTAATATAGTGTTTATCAGTCTCATTATACTGTAATGTAATATAGTGTTTCAGTCTCATTATACTGTAATGTAGTGTTTATCAGTCTCATTATACTGTAATGTAATATAGTGTTTATCAGTCCCATTATACTGTAATGTAATGTAGTGTTTATCAGTCCCATTATACTGTAATGTAATGTAGTGTTTATCAGTCTCATTATACTGTAATGTAATATAGTGTTTATCAGTCTCATTATACTGTAATATAGTGTTTCAGTCTCATTATACTGTAATGTAGTGTTTATCAGTCTCATTATACTGTAATGTAATATAGTGTTTATCAGTCTCATTATACTGTAATATAGTGTTTATCAGTCTCATTATACTGTAATGTAATATAGTGTTTCAGTCTCATTATACTGTAATGTAATGTAGTGTTTATCAGTCTCATTATACTGTAATGTAATATAGTGTTTCAGTCTCATTATACTGTAATGTAGTGTTTATCAGTCTCATTATACTGTAATATAGTGTTTATCAGTCTCATTATACTGTAATATAGTGTTTATCAGTCTCATTATACTGTAATGTAATATAGTGTTTATCAGTCTCATTATACTGTAATATAGTGTTTATCAGTCTCATCATACTGTAATGTAATGTAGTGTTTATCAATCTCATTATACTGTAATGTAATGTAGTGTTTATCAGTCTCATTATACTGTAATGTAATGTAGTGTTTATCAGTCTCATTATACTGTAATGTAATGTAGTGTTTATCAGTCTCATTATACTGTAATGTAATATAGTGTTTATCAGTCTCATTATACTGTAATGTAATATAGTGTTTATCAGTCTCATTATACTGTAATGTAATATAGTGTTTATCAGTCTCATTATACTGTAATATAGTGTTTATCAGTCTCATTATACTGTAATGTAATGTTTATCAGTCTCATTATACTGTAATGTAATGTAGTGTTTATCAGTCTCATTATACTGTAATGTAATGTAGTGTTTATCAGTCTCATTATACTGTAATGTAATGTAGTGTTTATCAGTCTCATTATACTGTAATATAGTGTTTATCAGTCTCATTATACTGTAATGTAATGTAGTGTTTATCAGTCTCATTATACTGTAATATAGTGTTTATCAGTCTCATTATACTGTAATATAGTGTTTATCAGTCTCATTATACTGTAATGTAATGTAGTGTTTATCAATCTCATTATACTGTAATGTAATGTAGTGTTTATCAGTCTCATTATACTGTAATGTAATGTAGTGTTTATCAGTCTCATTATAATGTAATGTAATATAGTGTTTATCAGTCTCATTATACTGTAATGTAATGTAGTGTTTATCAGTCTCATTATAATGTAATGTAATATAGTGTTTATCAGTCTCATTATACTGTAATGTAATGTAGTGTTTATCAGTGTTTATGTTTATCAGTCTCATTATACTGTAATGTAATGTTTATCAGTCTCATTATACTGTAATATAGTGTTTATCATATTATACTGTGTTTATCAGTCTCATTATACTGTAATGTAGTGTTTATCAGTCTCATTATACTGTAATGTAGTGTTTATCAGTCTCATTATACAATGTAATATAGTGTTTATCAGTCTCATTATACTGTAATGTAATGTAGTGTTTATCAGTCTCATTATACTGTAATATAGTGTTTATCAGTCTCATTATACTGTAATATAGTGTTTATCAGTCTCATTATAATGTAATGTAATATAGTGTTTATCAGTCTCATTATACTGTAATGTAATATAGTGTTTATCAGTCTCATTATACTGTAATGTAATATAGTGTTTATCAGTCTCATTATAATGTAATGTAATATAGTGTTTATCAGTCTCATTATACTGTAAAATAGTGTTTATCAGTCCCATTATACTGTAATGTAATATAGTGTTTATCAGTCTCATTATACTGTAATATAGTGTTTATCAGTCTCATTATACTGAAATGTAATATAGTGTTTATCAGTCTCATTATACTGTAATGTAATATAGTGTTTATCAGTCTCATTATAATGTAATGTAATATAGTGTTTATCAGTCTCATTATACTGTAATGTAATATAGTGTTTATCAGTCTCATTATACTGTAATGTAATATAGTGTTTATCAGTCTCATTATAATGTAATGTAATATAGTGTTTATCAGTCTCATTATACTGTAAAATAGTGTTTATCAGTCTCATTATACTGTAATGTAATGTAGTGTTTATCAATCTCATTATACTGTAATGTAATGTAGTGTTTATCAGTCTCATTATACTGTAATGTAATGTAGTGTTTATCAGTCTCATTATAATGTAATGTAATATAGTGTTTATCAGTCTCATTATACTGTAATGTAATGTAGTGTTTATCAGTCTCATTATAATGTAATGTAATATAGTGTTTATCAGTCTCATTATACTGTAATGTAATGTTTATCAGTCTCATTATACTGTAATATAGTGTTTATCAGTCTCATTATACTGTAATGTAATGTTTATCAGTCTCATTATACTGTAATGTAATATAGTGTTTATCAGTCTCATTATACTGTAATGTAGTGTTTATCAGTCTCATTATACTGTAATGTAATATAGTGTTTATCAGTCTCATTATACTGTAATGTAATGTAGTGTTTATCAGTCTCATTATACTGTAATATAGTGTTTATCAGTCTCATTATACTGTAATATAGTGTTTATCAGTCTCATTATAATGTAATGTAATATAGTGTTTATCAGTCTCATTATACTGTAATGTAATATAGTGTTTATCAGTCTCATTATACTGTAATGTAATATAGTGTTTATCAGTCTCATTATAATGTAATGTAATATAGTGTTTATCAGTCTCATTATACTGTAAAATAGTAATCAGTCCCATTATACTGTGTTTAGTGTTTATCAGTCTCATTATACTGTAATATAGTGTTTATCAGTCTCATTATACTGAAATGTAATATAGTGTTTATCAGTCTCATTATACTGTAATGTAATATAGTGTTTATCAGTCTCATTATAATGTAATGTAATATAGTGTTTATCAGTCTCATTATACTGTAATGTAATATAGTGTTTATCAGTCTCATTATACTGTAATGTAATATAGTGTTTATCAGTCTCATTATAATAATGTAATATAGTGTTTATCAGTCTCATTATACTGTAGTGTTTATGTAATGTAGTGTTTATCAGTCTCATTATACTGTAATGTAATATAGTGTTTATCAGTCTCATTATAATGTAATGTAATGTAGTGTTTATCAGTCTCATTATAATGTAATGTAATATAGTGTTTATCAGTCTCATTATAATGTAATGTAATATAGTGTTTATCAGTCTCAATATACTGTAAAATAGTGTTTATCAGTCTCATTATACTGTAATGTAATGTAGTGTTTATCAGTCTCATTATAATGTAATGTAATATAGTGTTTATCAGTCTCATTATACTGTAAAATAGTGTTTATCAGTCTCATTATACTGTAATGTAATATAGTGTTTATCAGTCTCATTATACTGTAATGTAATGTAGTGTTTATCAGTCTCATTATAATGTAATATAGTGTTTATCAGTCTCATTATACTGTAATGTAGTGTAGTGTTTATCAATCTCATTATACTGTAATATAGTGTTTATCAGTCTCATTATACTGTAATGTAATGTAGTGTTTATCAGTCTCATTATACTGTAATGTAATATAGTGTTTATCAGTCTCATTATACTGTAAAATAGTGTTTATCAGTCTCATTATACTGTAAAATAGTGTTTATCAGTCTCATTATACTGTAATGTAGTGTTTATCAGTCTCATTATACTGTAATGTAATATAGTGTTTATCAGTCTCATTATACTGTAATATAGTGTATATCAGTCTCATTATACTGTAATATAGTGTATATCAGTCTCATTATACTGTAATGTAATGTAGTGTTTATCAGTTCCTTTAAACTGTAGTATAATGTAGTCCAGAGCTCCTCAGGACTGCAGTGGTAGAGACGGAAACTGTAAACACTGATTTGTAGCTGTTGGATTTAATCAACTTTTTTTACACAGGGTTCATTTATCCAACCACCCACAGCACACAATCACAAGTTGACTAAATCATTCTAATATCAAACTGCACCCCTGCTATAATAGATTATGCATAGATTAAAAACAAGACATACAGTACACAGATACCGAACAGACACACACACACATTCCCATGCATAGGCAAACAAACACATACACATGCAGGTGGACACACACACACACACAGTCAACACACTCACAGTCGACAGTTTCTATCACAGCACTTTCCCAAACAGGCTCTGATTACACAGCAGCTTAAAGAGCTTTAATTTCATGGAAGAACAGACAAGAGCGTGAGGGGGGGGGACTGAGATAAAACTACAGACAGACAGGCAGAGAGAGAGAGAGAGAGAGAGACAGAGACAGGGAGAGAGAGAGAGAGAGAGAGAGAGAGAGAGACATACATGAAGACAGAGACAGAAAGAGAGAGAGAGACAGAGACAGGGAGAGAGAGAGAGAGAGACAGAGAGAGAGACAGACGGATGGACGGACGGACGGACGGACGGACAGACAGAGAAGATGGGGGGCTGAGAGATAACTACAGAAAGAGGGAGACAGACAGACAGACAGACAGACAGACAGACAGACAGACAGACAGAGAAGATTGGGGGCTGAGAGATAACTACTGAAAGAGGGAGACAGACAGACAGACACACAGAGAAGATGGGGGGCTGAGAGATAACTACAGAAAGAGAGAGACAGACAGACAAAGAGAGAAAGAAGAGGGGGGAGAGAGAGAGAGAGAGAGAGAGAGAGACAGAGAGACAGACAGAGAGACAGACAAAGACAAAGAGAGAAATAAGAGGGGGAGGGAGAGAGAGAGACAGAGAGACAGACAGAGACAACGAGATCAGTTTTGCACATCGAGAGACTGACATTTTTTCCCATTCCTCTATGCAAAACAGCTCGAGCTCAGTGAGGTTGGATGGAGAGCATTTGTGAACAGCAGTTTTCAGTTCTTTCCACAGATTCTCGATTGGATTCAGGTCTGGACTTTGACTTGGCCATTCTAACACCTGGACATGTTTATTTTTGAACCATTCCATTGTAGATTTTGCTTCATGTTTTGGATCATTGTCTTGTTGGAAGACAAATCTCCGTCCCAGTCCCAGGTCTTTTGCAGACTCCATCAGGTTTTCTTCCAGAATGGTCCTGTATTTGGCTCCATCCATCTTCCCATCAATTTTAACCATCTTCCCTGTCCCTGCTGAAGAAAAGCAGGCCCAAACCATGATGCTGCCACCACCATGTTTGACAGTGGGTATGGTGTGTTCAGGGTGATGAGCTGTGTTGCTTTTACGCCAAACATAACGTTTTGCATTGTTGCCAAAAAGTTCAATTTTGGTTTCATCTGACCAGAGCACCTTCTTCCACATGTTTGGTGTGTCTCCCAGGTGGCTTGTGGCAAACTTTAAACGACACTTTTTATGGATATCTTTAAGAAATGGCTTTCTTCTTGCCACTCTTCCATAAAGGCCAGATTTGTGCAATATACGACTGATTGTTGTCCTATGGACAGAGTCTCCCATCTCAACTGTAGATCTCTGCAGTTCATCCAGAGTGATCATGGGCCTCTTGGCTGCATCTCTGATCAGTCTTCCTTGTATGAGCTGAAAGTTTAGAGGGACGGCCAGGTCTTGGTAGATTTGCAGTGGTCTGATACTCCTTCCATTTCAATATTATCGCTTGCACAGTGCTCCTTGGGATGTTTAAAGCTTGGGAAATATTTTGTATCCAAATCCGGCTTTAAACTTCTTCACAACAGTATCTCGGACCTGCCTGGTGTGTTCCTTGTTCTTCATGATGCTCTCTGCGCTTTTAACGGACCTCTGAGACTATCACAGTGCAGGTGCATTTATACGGAGACTTGATTACACACAGGTGGATTATATTTATCACCATTAGTCATTTAGGTCAACATTGGATCACTCAGAGATATCCTCACTGAACTTCTGGAGAGAGTTTGCTGCACTGAAAGTAAAGGGGCTGAATAATTTTGCACGCCCAATTTTTCAGTTTTTGATTTGTTAAAAAAGTTTGAAATATCCAATAAATGTCGTTCCACTTCATGATTGTGTCCCACTTGTTGTTGATTCTTCACAAAAAAATACAGTTTTATATTTTATGTTTGAAGCCTGAAATGTGGAAAAAGGTCGCAAAGTTCAAGGGGGCCGAATACTTTCGCAAGGCACTGTAACTACAGATAACTACAGAGAGAGAGATGTTACATTCTACAATCACCTAAAAGGAAGTGATTCCCCAATAAAGCCATCACCTACAGAGAGATGAACATGGTAAGGAGTAACCTTAGCAAGCTGGTCCTGGGCCTCTGAAAAGGTAAATGAGAAGAGATAAGTAGAAAGGGAAATGGATTGAAAAGTACAAAACGAGGAAGGATGGGAGATGGACCAACTAGCAGTTGACTTTGGTTTCAAAGGTCCAGCCCCAAGCATAGGAGAATAAACCTTTACTATTTACAGCCTGGGATCCTATTGCCAGAATGGGCTCTTCCTATTTCCGGAATGGGCTCTTCCTATTGCCAGAATGGGCTCTTCCTATTGCCAGAATGGGCTCTTCCTATTGCCAGAATGGGCTCTTCCTATTGCCAGAATGGGCTCTTCCTATTGCCAGAATGGGCTCTTCCTATTGCCAGAATGGGCTCTTCCTATTGCCAGAATGGGCTCTTCCTATTGCCAGAATGGGCTCTTCCTATTGCCAGAATGGGCTCTTCCTATTGCCAGAATGGGCTCTTCCTATTGCCAGAATGGGCTCTTCCTATTGCCAGAATGGGCTCTTCCTATTGCCAGAATGGGCTCTTCCTATTGCCAGAATGGGCTCTTCCTATTGCCAGAATGGGTTCTTCAAAGCACTCCAGGATTCTCCCTGTATTCTAATACCCCGTGGCCATTATAAATCAGATTACTGAATCTTTACAATACCAGTAAGCCCCACATCGACAGTGTAAACTATGTGTGTGTGTGTTTCCTAATGCCCTGTGTGTGTTAGAACCACATTATATTTTACTAAAGCATGGAAAGTCCATACAATAGCAATATGCCCCAAGTCCAAAGCATAAATGACTGTGGGACACTTCTCCTACCACCTAGTTCTGAATCATTCACACACACACACACACACACACACACACACACACACACACACACACACACACACACACACACACACACACACACACACACACACACACACACACACACATACACACACATACACACACACACGGACACACACGGACACACACACACACAGCGTTCATCTCTCTCCCATCGTAAGGATTGTGTGTAACAGTCATGCCCCTGGCATGGCCAGCTAGAGACAGAGAGAGAGAGAGAGAGAGGGAGAAA
This sequence comes from Oncorhynchus masou masou, assembly GCF_036934945.1. NCBI lineage: Eukaryota > Metazoa > Chordata > Actinopteri > Salmoniformes > Salmonidae > Oncorhynchus > Oncorhynchus masou. The sequence continues at coordinate 87,458,314 of NC_088224.1, forward strand.
GAGATATGCACACTGCCCACAAAGAGCTTGTGAGAAAGAGATTGTGCACACTGCCCACAAAATGAGGTGGAAGCTGAGCTGCACTTCCTAACCTCCTGCCAAATGTTTGACCATATAAAAGGCACATATTTTATTCAGATTATACAGATCCATAAAGAATTTTGAAAACTAAACCAATTTTGATTAACTGACATATCTACTGGGTGAAATACCACAGTGTGCCATCACAGTAGCAAGATGTGTGACCTGTTACCACAAGAAAAGGTCAACCAGTGAAGAACAAACACCATTGTAAATACAACCCATATTTATGTTGATTTATTTTCCCTTGGGTAATTTAACTGTTTGTACATTACATTTACATTTAAGTCATTTAGCAGACGCTCTTATCCAGAGCGACTTACAAATTGGTGAATTCACCTTCTGACATCCAGTGGAACAGCCACTTTACATCGTTACAACACTGTGTATATATATATATATATATATATATATATATATATGACATTTGAAATGTCTTTATTCCTTTTAAACTGTTGTGAGTGTAATGTTACTGTTCATTTCTGATTGTTTTCTATTTTTGCTTATTAACTATTTCACAATGTTAATTAACATGTTTCCCATGCCAATAAAGCCCTTTGATTTGAGAGAGAGAGAGAAAGGAGTGGAGAAAGAGAGAGAGAGAGAGAGAAGAGAAGAGAAGAGAAGAGAAGAGAAGAGAAGAGAAGAGAAGAGAAGAGGAGGAGAGGAGAGGAAGAGAGAGAGAGAGAGAGAGAGAAGAGGAGAGAGAAGAGGAGAGGAGATGGAGAGAGAGGAGATAAAGAGATGGAGAGAGAGAGTGAGAGAAAGAGAAAGTGAGAGAGAGAGAGAGAGAGAGAGAGAGAGAGAGAGAGAGAGAGGGGAGAGAGAGAGATCAGGTTGAATGGACTGAGTAGAGTGGGCAGCGGCTCATTAGCCTCAGAGGGTGACATTAAACCACACAGACACACACACACAGACAGACGCACAGAGTAGATTGATTGTGGGGGTCAGTTGTCCCCCTAATGAGCTATAGGTGGAGGTAGGGCAGCACTCCACTAATGAACCATTCCCTCTCTCCCTCACCTCTTCTCTCATGTTCTATCTCTCCTTTGGAATCTGAAATATCTGTCCTCTACGGACTTCCACTCTCCTCTCCTGTTCTATGTACGGGCTGTCCCTCTCGTATTCCACTCTCCTCTCCTGTTCTATGTACGGGCTGTCCCTCTCGTATTCCACTCTCCTCTCCTGTTCTATGTACGGGCTGTCCCTCTCGTATTCCACTCTCCTCTCCTGTTCTATGTACGGGCTGTCCCTCTCGTATTCCACTCTCCTCTCCTGTTCTATGTACGGGCTGTCCCTCTCGTATTCCACTCTCCTCTCCTGTTCTATGTACGGGCTGTCCCTCTCGTATTCCACTCTCCTCTCCTGTTCTATGTACGGGCTGTCCCTCTCGTATTCCACTCTCCTCTCTTCCCTTCACTCCTGTTCTATGTACTTTCATGTGGTCTGTATTTACAGTAAATGTGTTCAGTAGATGTTAAATGTGTAAACTTCCTGATCAGTAGATGTTAAATGTGTAAACTTCCTGATCAGTAGATGTTAAATGTGTAAACTTCCTGATCAGTAGATGTTAAATGTGTAAACTTCCTGATCAGTAGATGTTAAATGTGTAAACTTCCTGATCAGTAGATGTTAAATGTGTAAACTTCCTGATCAGCAGATGTTTTGTTCAAGGAAGCTCACAGTGTCAAACTACAGGGCATCCGGAAAGTTTTCAGACCCATTGACTTTTGTCACATTTTGTTACGTTACAGCCTTATTCTAAAATTGATTCATTTTCCCCCCCTTATCAATCTACACACAATACCCCGTAATGACATCACAATACCCCGTAATGACATCACAATACCCTGTAATAACATTACAATACCCCGTAATGACATCACAATACCCTGTAATGACATCACAATACCCCGTAATGACATCACAATACCCCGTAATGACATCACAATACCCCGTAATGACATCACAATACTCCGTAATGACATCACAATACCTCGTAATGACATCACAATACCCCATAATGACATCACAATACCCCATAATGACATCACAATACCCCGTAATGACATCACAATACCCCGTAATGACATCACAATACCTCATAATGACATCACAATACCCCATAATGACAAAGCAAAAGCCGGTTTATAGAAATGTTAGCAAATTTATTGTAAATATAAATCTTTAATATTACATTTACATAAGTATTCAGACCCTTTACTCAATACTTTGTTGAAGCACCTTTGGCAGCAATTACAGCATCGCGTCTTCTTGGGTATGACGCTACAAGCTTGGCACGTCTGTATTTGGTGGAGTTTCTCCCATTCGTCTCTGCAGATCCTCTCAACTCTGTCAGGTTGAATGGGTTCGTTGCTGCACAGCTATTTTCATGTCTCTCCAGAGATGTTAGATCGGGTTCAAGTCCGCGCTCTGGCTGTGCCACTCAAGGACATTCAGAGACATGTCCCGAAGCCACTCCTGTGTTGTCCTGGCTGTGTGCTTAGAGTTGTTGTCCTGTTGGAAGGTGAACCTTCACCCCAGTCTGGCATCCTGAGCGCTCTGGAGCAGGTTTTTTTATCAAGGATCTCTCTGTAGTTCCTGTAGTTCCTCTCTGTAGTTCCTGTAGTTCCTCTCTGTAGCTCCGTTCATCTTTCCCTCAAACCTGACTTGTCTCCCCGTCGCTTAAAGACATCCCCACAGCATACCTGTATTTGCTTTGACAGTAATTATTGTATTTGTTTTATTTAACCAGGCAAGTCAGTTTATGAACAAATTCTTATTTACAATGATGGCCTAGGAACCGTGGGTTAACTGCCTTGTTCAGGGGCAGAACGACCGATTTTTACCTTGTCAGCTCGGGGATTCAATCCAACGCTCTAACCACTAGGCTACCCTGCCGCCCCATTATGGGTTATTGTGATGTCATTATGAGGTACTGTGTGTAGATTGATGAGGAAAAACATGAATTTAATCAATTTTACAAAAACGCTGTAACGTAACAAAATGTGGAACTGCTGTTTAGTAGTCTGGGGTTCTATATCAACACACTAAGCTTTGTGCCGTAAGTGTACACACACACACACACACACACACACACACACACACACACACACACACACACACACACACACATATACAGATACACATATACACACACATATACACACACATATACACACACACACAGACACACACTAAATAAGCATTAGAGTAGAGGCAGGTGTCAGCGATAGGGCTGTGTAAAGGTGCGTGATGGATTGGTCTCATCTGGAGTGTTCCAAACTCAGTTTCAATCCTCCTTTAACAAACTGCTGCTGCTGGTTCCACTTACGACACGAGGAACGAAAGAAAAGTACTGTGGATACCTCAGTAACCCGGGTACTTACTCTCTGAAGAAGGTCTATGAACACAGAAAAAGGGAAAGTTATGATATCAACGTCAAAACCTTTTCAGACTTTCACAGTGAACATGGACACATACACAAGCTTACAAAAACATTATCTCTGATCTCTAACATTCTCTCTGATATCTTTAATATTCTCTCTAATCTCTCTAACATTCGCTCTGATCTCTCTAACATTCTTTCTGATATCTTTAATATTCTCTCTAATCTCTCTAACATTCTCTCTGATATCTTTAATATTCTCTCTAATCTCTCTAACATTCGCTCTGATCTCTCTAACATTCTCTCTAATCTCTAACATTCTCTCTAATCTCTCTAACATTCTCTCTGATATCTTTAATATTCTCTCTAATATCTCTAACATTCGCTCTGATCTCTCCAACATTCTCTCTTATCTCTCTACCATTCTCCCTAATCTCTTTAATATTCTCTATAATCTCTTTAACATTCTCTCCAATCTCTCTAACATTCTCTCTAATCTCCCTAACATTCATTCTAATCTTGCTAACATTCTCTTTAATTTAACATTCTCTCTGATCTCTTTAACATCCTCTCTAATCTTTCAAACATTCTCTCTTATCTCTCTAACATTCTCCCTAATCTTTCAAACATTCTCCAAAATCTCGAACATTCCCTGATCTCTCCAACATTCTCTTTAACATTCTCCATTATCTCTAACGTTCTCTATAATCTCTTTAACATTCTCTCTAATCTCTTTAACATTCTCTCTGATCTCTCGAACATCTCTTGAACATTCTCTCTAATCTCTTTAAAATTCTCTCTAATCTCCCTAACATTTTCTTTGATCTCTTTAACATTCTTTCTAATCTCTTTAACATTCCCTCATCTGTCTAACATTCTCTCTGTTCTCTTTATCATTCTCTATGATCTCTCTAAACCATTCTCTATAATCTCTCTAACATTCTCTCTAATCTCACTGACATTCTCTCTAATCACGTTAACATTCTCTCTAATCTCTAACATTCTCTCTAATCTCTTTAACATTCCCTCTAATTTCTCTAGCATTCTCTCTGATCTATTTAACATTCTCTATAATCTCTCTCACAGTCTCTCTAATCTCTCTCACATTCCCTCTGATCTCTAACATGATCTGGTAATCAAAAGGCAGAGCGAGGTGCATAGACAGAGATAAATAATGAGAGAGAGACCTACAGATAGGAGAGAGAGAGAGAGTGTTTTAGCGAGTTATCAGAGTTTAGACAGAGCTCAGTCTGGGTTGGTACCAGACCTTCAGAAGGCTGTCTGATGAGCCAATAGTATATTAGGTCAGATGGGGTTGAGCATCTTCCAAATGAAGAAATTTTTCAAATTAGACACAGCTCCCTCCTGTCCCAGGTTGAGAGAGATGTTAATGTCAGAGATTTTTCACTCCTAGTACGAACTCAGTCATTCCCCTGTAATGCACCCACACATACTGTAATGAGTTTCATTACACTCATATGTAAATACATGCTCATATACATTAGTTAAACAACTTTCATTCAGGAGGTCTCTCTCTCTATCCATCCATCTCTCTCTCTTTCTCTCTATCCGTCTCTCTCTCTCTCTCTCTCTCTATCCGTCTCTCTCTCTCTCTCTCTCTCTCTCTCTCTCTCTCTCTCTCTCTCTCTCTCTCTCTCTCTCTCTCTCTCTCTAATGGTAGTACTAAAAGTCCTCATTGTTAATGTTAGCAGCACAGCACACAGATGCTCGTCAGAAATAGAAACCAGGAACATGAAATGGGAACACACACACACATACACACACACACATAGCTTAACAACCTCTTTCTCATCTACAATTCAAATCAGCCCAATACAAATTATTCCAGCACAAATTCTCAATTAATTTTATGCACAGTGTATGAAATGTGGGCTGCACACTGTTCCATGCTAAAACACAGGAGCTAAATTTCCAGGAAGCGGGAGGATAATAGCATGCCTCTGGGCCTGTGTTAGTGTTAGCATTTCAAATTGAGTTACACGGTTAAACAAGCAAGACCTCCACCAGCTAGAGCTGCCTCATCTGTTTACAGCAGGACAACCTATTTGTGTGTGTGTGTGTGTGTGTGTGTGTGTGTGTGTGTGTGTGTGTGTGTGTGTGTGTGTGTGTGTGTGTGTGTGTGTGTGTGTGTGTGTGTGTGTGTGTGTGTGTGTGTGTGTGTGTGTGTGAAGGAGGGGAGATATGAATGCCAGTTATTAATCTATGAGACAGCAAATCATATTTGTGGTGGGCTCTATTAACCAGAGAAGCTGAGAGCTAAATTACATCACAAATGTAGATGTCATTTATATGGTAATTAGCTCACCATCTCTCACTCAGACACACACACACACAGTACACATACACACACACACAGGAACACACACACACACAGTACACATACACACACAGGAACACACACACACACAGTACACATACACACACAGGAACACACACACACACACACAGTATACATACACACACAGGAACACACATAGACAGGAACACACACACACACAGTGCACATTCACACACAGGAACACACACACACACACACAGTATACATACACACACAGGAACACACACACACACAGTACACATACACACACATTACACATACACACACAGGAACACACACACACACACACACACAGTATACATACACACACAGGAACACACACACACGCACACACAGGAACACACATAGACAGGAACACACACACCCACATGAGTACATGCAAATACCTACGGAGACACACACACACACACACACACATAAGAACACAGACACACACAGTACACATACACACATAAGAACACACACACACACACACACACTACTCATACACACACACGTGTACATGCAAATAGCTATGGAGACACACACACACACACACACACACCCCTCCTCTTAATGGCAGATCACAATACACTTTCACTGTGAACGCTTGACATCAGACCCAGTGTTTATTCATGCCCTTCCCTCCATCTCTCCCTAGGAGACAATCTATCACTACTGGTATTATTCCTCCATAGCAATGTGGGGGACGAGGACATCTGTTCAGTTGAATTTCAATACATATTAAACACTTGGAGCGGTGTCAGAAAATGACAGTTCATACTGTATGGTGTCCATAGCAACAGCATGTTGTTTATACTGTATGGTGTCCATAGCAACAACATGTTGTTTATACTGTATGGTGTCCATAGCAACAACATGTTGTTTATACTGTATGGTGTCCATAGCAACAACATGTTGTTTATACTGTATGGTGTCCATAGCAACAACATGTTGTTTATACTGTATGGTGTCAAGAGCAACAACATGTTGTTTATACTGTATGGTGTCCATAGCAACAACATGTTGTTTATACTGTATGGTGTCCATAGCAACAACATGTTGTTTATACTGTGTGGTGTCTATAGCAACAACATGTTGTTTATACTGTATGGTGTCAAGAGCAACAACATGTTGTTCATACTGTATGGTGTCCATAGGAACAACATGTTGTTTATACTGTATGGTGTCCATAGCAACAACATGTTGTTTATACTGTATGGTGTCCATAGCAACAACATGTTGTTTATACTGTATGGTGTCCATAGCAACAACATGTTGTTTATACTGTATGGTGTCTATAGCAACAACATGTTGTTTATACTGTATGGTGTCCATAGAAACAACATGTTGTTTATACTGTATGGTGTCCATAGCAACAACATGTTGTTTATACTGTATGGTGTCCATAGCAACAACATGTTGTTTATACTGTATGATGTCTATAGCAACAACATGTTGTTTATTCTGTATGGTGTCCATAGCAACAACATGTTGTTTATACTGTATGGTGTCAAGAGCAACAACATGTTGTTCATACTGTATGGTGTCCATAGCAACACCATGTTGTTTATACTGTATGGTGTCCATAGCAACAACATGTTGTTTATACTGTATGGTGTCTATAGCAACAACGTGTTGTTTATACTGTATGGTGTCTATAGCTACAACATGTTGTTTATACTGTATGGTGTCTATAGCAACAACATGTTGTTCATACTGTATGGTGTCTATAGCAACAACATGTTGTTCATACTGTATGGTGTCAAGAGCAACAACATGTTGTTTATACTGTATGGTGTCTATAGCAACAACATGTTGTTTATACTGTATGGTGTCTATAGCTACAACATGTTGTTCATACTGTATGGGGTCAAGAGCAACAACATGTTGTTTATACTGTATGGTGTCTATAGCAACAACACGTTGTTCATACTGTATGGTGTCTATAGCAACAACATGTTGTTCATACTGTATGGTGTCTATAGCAACAACATGTTGTTTATACTGTATGGTGTCTATATCAACAACATGTTGTTTATACTGTATGGTGTCTATAGCAACAACATGTTGCTCATACTGTATGGTGTCTTTTGCTGCAACCTGTTGTTTATACTGTACGGTGTCTATAGCAACAACACGTTTTTCATACTCTATGGTGTCTATAGCAACACCATGTTTTTAATACTGTATGGTGTCTATAGCAACAACATGTTTTTCATACTCTATGGTGTCAAGAGCAACAACATGTTGTTTATACTGTATGATTTCAAGAGCAACAACATGTTGTTCATACTGTATGGTGTCTATAGAAACAACATGTTGTTCATACTGTATGGTGTCTATAGAAACAACATGTTGTTCATACTGTGTGGTGTCTATAGCAACAACATGTTGTTTATACTGTATGGTGTCAAGAGCAACAACATGTTGTTTATACTGTATGTTGTCTATAGCAACAAAAAACATGTTCTTTATACTGTATGGTGTCAAGAGCAACAACATGTTGTTTATACTGTATGGTGTCTATAGCAACAACATGTTGTTTACACTGTTTGGTGTCTATAGCAACAATATGTTGTTCCTACTGTATGGTGTCTATAGAAACAACATGTTTTTCATACTGTGTGGTGTCTATAGCAACAACATGTTGTTTATACTGTATGGTGTCAAGAGCAACAACATGTTGTTTATACTGTATGTTGTCTATAGCAACAACATGTTGTTTATACTGTATGGTGTCAAGCGCAACAACATGGTGTTTATACTGTATGGTGTCGATAGCAACAACATGTTGTTTATACTGTATGGTGTCTATAGCAACAACAAGTTGTTTATACTGTATGGTGTCAAGAGCAACAACATGTTGTTTATACTGTATGGTGTCTATAGCAACAACATGTTGTTTATACTGTATGGTGTCTATAGCAACAACATGTTGTTTATACTGTATGGTGTCTATAGCAGCAACCTGTTGTTTATACTGTATGGTGTCTATAGCAACAACAAGTTGTTTATACTGTATGGTGTCAAGAGCAACAGCATGTTGTTTATACTGTATGGTGTCTATAGCAACAACACAGGGTTCATACTGTATGGTGTCTATAGCAACAACATGTTGTTTATACTGTATGGTGTCTATAGCAACAACAAGTTGTTTATACTGTATGGTGTCTATAGCAACAACATGTTGTTCAAACTGTATGGTGTCTATAGCAACAACACGTTGTTCATACTGTATGGTGTCTATAGCAACAACATGTTGTTTATACTGTATGGTGTCTATAGCAGCAACCTGTTGTTTATACTGTATGGTGTCTATAGCAACAACATGTTGTTCATACTGTATGGTGTCCATAGCAACAACATGTTCATACTGAATGGTGTTTATAGCAACAACACATTGTTCATACTGTATGGTGTCTATAGCAACAACATGTTGTTCATACTGTATGGTGTCTATAGCAACAACACGTTGTTCATACTGTACTGTGTCTATAGCAACATTTGTTTCATACTGTATGGTGTCTATAGCATTTACATTACATTTAAGTCATTTAGCAGACGCTCTTATCCAGAGCGACTTACAAATTGGTGAATTCACCTTCTGACATCCAGTGGAACAGCCACTTCCAATAGTGCATCTAAATCATTTAAGCAGGGGGGGGAGAAGGATTACTTATCCTATCCTAGGTATTCCTTGAAGAGGTGGGGTTTCAGGTGTCTCCGGAAGGTGGTGATTGACTCTGCTGTCCTGGCGTCGTGAGGGAGTTTGTTCCACCATTGGGGGGCCAGAGCAGCGAACAGTTTTGACTGGGCTGAGCGGGAACTGTACTTCCTCAGTGGTAGGGAGGCATAGGCCAGAGGTGGATGAACGCAGTGCCCTTGTTTGGGTGTAGGGCCTGATCAGAGCCTGGAGGTACTGCGTGCCGTTCCCCTCACAGCTCCGTAGGCAAGCACCATGGTCTTGTAGCGGATGGTGTTCAACTGGAAGCCAGTGGAGAGAGCGGAGGAGCGGGGTGACAGAGAACTTGTTGAACATAGACTGCGGCGTTCTGGATGAGTTGTAGGGGTTTAATGGCACAGGCAGGGAGCCCAGCCAATCGCATCTCTGCATGTCTGGCAGACATATCAGTGTGGATGACGGATCACCACCTCAAGCTGAACCTCGGCAAGACGGAGCTGCTCTTCCACCCGGGGAAGGACTGCCCGTTCCATGATCTCGCCATCACGGTTGACAACTCCATTGTGTCCTCCTCCCAGAGCGCTAAGAACCTTGGCGTGATCCTGGACAACACCCTGTCGTTCTCAACCAACATCATGGCGGTGGCCCGTTCCTGTAGGTTCATGCTCTACAACATCCGCAGAGTACGACCCTGCCTCACACAGGAAGCGGCGCAGGTCCTAATCCATGCACTTGTCATCTCCCGTCTGGATTACTGCAACTCGCAACAACATGTTGTTCATACTGTATATGTTGGCAGTCGACACACAAGAATCCTTGAGATCAGTGGTTCCCAAACTTGTTATAGTCCCGTACCCCTTCAAACACTCACCCTCCAGCTGTAGCACCAGGGTCAGTGCACTCTCAAATGTTGTTTTTTGACATCATTGTAAGCCTGCAACACACACTATACATTTATTAAACATGAGAATAAGTGTGAGTTTTTGTCACAACCCGGCTTGTGGGAATTGACAAAGAGCTCTTATAAGACCAATAATATAATAATAATCAATTATTATTATTTAACCACCTTACAGATAAAACATTATTTGTTCATTGAAAATAGTGAATAACTCACCACAGGTTAATGAAAAGGATGAACATAACTCTGCAATGTTTGGCTGTATTGGAGCGAGTCTCAGTCTTAAATCATTTTCCAAACACAGTCGGTGCCTGTATTTAGTTTTCATGCTAGTGTGGGCCGAGAATCCACTCTCACATAGGTATGTGGTTGCAAAGGGCATTCGTGTCTTAACCTCTTGAAACTCTAGGGGCGCTATATCATTTTTGGATAAAAAGACGTGCCCGTTTTAAGTGCAAAATTTTGTCACAAAAAGATGCTCGACTATGCATATAATTGATAGCTTTGGAAAGAAAACACTCTGACGTTTCCAGAACTGCAAAGATATTCTCTGTGCGTGCCCTAGAACGTGAGCTACTGGCAAAACCAAGATGAAACGGCATCCAGGAAATCAGCAGGAATTTTGAACTCCGTTTTCCATTGTCTCCTTATATGGCTGTGAATGCGAGAGGAATGAGCCTGCCCTTTCTGTCGTTTCCCCAAGGTGTCTGTAGCATTGTGACGTATTTGTAAGCATATCATTGGAAGATTGACCATAAGAGACCACATTTACCAGGTGTCCGCCATGTGTCCTGCGCCGAAATTGGTGCGCAAACCTCAGCTGCAAGTATTTTTCCATGGAATTCAGAGAAGAAAGCAGGCTTCCACGAATGATATATCAATGAAGAGATATGTGAAAAAACACCTTGAGGTTGATTCCAAACAACGTTTGCCATGTTTCGGTCGATATTACGGAGTTAATTCGGAAAAAGTTTGACGTTGTTGGTGACTGATTATTCGGTTCGTTTCGGTAGCCAAATGTGATGTACAAAACTCCTCGATTTCTCCTACACAAAGATTCTTTCAGGAAAAACTGAACATTTGCTATGTAACTGAGAGTCTCCTCATTGAAAACGTCCGAAGCTCTTCAAAGGTAAATGATTTTATTTATTTGGTTATCTGGTTTTTGTGAAAATGTTGCGTGCTAAATGCTAATCAAAATGCTTAGCATACTCTTACACAAATTAGTGATTTGCTATGGTTCAAAAGCATATTTTGAAAATCTGAGATGACAGTGTTGTTAAGAAAAGGCTAAGCTTGAGAGCAGGCGCATTATTTTCATTTTATTTGCGATTTTCAGAAATCGTTAACGTTACGTTATGCTAATGAGCTTGAGGCTATAACTGGATACAGGTTTTTTTCATAGCCAAACGTGAACAAAACGGAGCGATTTGTCCTACACAAATAATATTTTTTTGAAAAACTGAACATTTGCTATCTAACTGAGAGTCTCCTCATTGAAAACATCTGAAGTTCTTCAAAGGTAAATGATTTTATTTGAATGATTTTCTTGTTTTTGTGAAAATGTTGCTGGCTGAATTCTAGGCTTATAGCTATGTTAGCAATCAATACTCTTACAAATGCTTGTTTAGCTATGGTTGAAAAGCATATTTTGAAAATCTGAGATGACAGTGTTGTTAACAAAAGTCTAAGCTTGAGAGCAAATATATTTATTTCATTTCATTTGCGATTTTCATGAATAGTTAACGTTGCGTTATGCTAATGAGCTTGAGGCTATAAATAGAATCCCGGATCCGGGATTGCGCGACGCAACAGGTTAACAGCAGCGATTTGCCAAGGCAGGATACTCTGAACGCAGCCCAATCCAGAAATCTGGCAGTGGGTTCTGATTAAATAACATTTTCACAAAAACACTTGTTGCAATTTCGATGAGGCTCTCTTGTTCAGATATCAGTAAGTGGACTGGACGCAGAGCATGAAAGGGATAACGAATCCAGTTGTTTGTGTCATCCATTTTGGGTAAGTACCTGCGTAATTGCACACCCATTAGCTAGACCGTTAGGGGAATTCCCTCGAGAGAGTAACGGTTAATGTGATTGGATGTTCATTATTTGACTAGGTTACCTGTATATGACATTGTGTTGTTATTTCGCTGAACACTACACGGTTTCATTTTATTTTTGGCAGGGAAATGAGGCTCGTCAGGCGATAAAGAAAACTCACCCAAATGTTCAGCCCAGTTGGAAAATATAAATGGACGTATCCCCACCCGACAGCATTGCGCGTACCCTGCGTGTACCCCAGTTTGGGAATACCTGCTTTAGAAGAATGACTAAGTCAAGTCGGCTTGACAGGGCTGGATTATCATCAACATCAGTGGTAGACTGAGGAGGACGGAGAGAATCAGTGGTAGATTGAGGATGGAGAGAACCAGAGGTAGACTGAGGAGGACAAAGAGAACCAGAGGTAGACTGAGGAGGATGGAGAGAACCAGAGGTAGACTGAGGAGGATGGAGAGAACCAGAGGTAGACTGAGGAGGATGGAGAGAACCAGAGGTAGACTGAGGAGGACAAAGGGAACCAGAGGTAGACTGAGGAGGACAAAGAGAACCAGAGGTAGACTGAGGAGGACAAAGAGAACCAGAGGTAGATTGAGGAGGACAAAGAGAATCAGAGGTAGACTGAGGATGGAGAGAACCAGAGGTAGATTGAGGAGGACAGAGAGAACCAGAGGTAGATTGAGGAGGACAGAGAGAATCAGAGGTAGACTGAGGAGGACAGAGATAATCAGAGGTAGACTGAGGAGGATGGAGAGAACCAGAGGTAGATTGAGGAGGACGGAGAGAACCAGAGGTAGATTGAGGATGGAGAGAACCAGAGGTAGACTGAGGAGGATGGAGAGAATCAGAGGTAGATTGAGGAGGACAGAGAGAATCAGAGGTAGATTGAGGAGGATGGAGAGAATCAGAGGTAGATTGAGGAGGATGGAGAGAATCAGAGGTAGACTGAGGAGGACGGAGAGAATCAGAGGTAGACTGAGGAGGACGGAGAGAATCAGTGGTAGACTGAGGAGGACGGAGAGAACCAGAGGTAGACTGAGGAGGATGGAGAGAACCAGTGGTAGACTGAGGAGGACGGAGAGAATCAGTGGTAGACTGAGGAGGACGGAGAGAACCAGTGGTAGACTGAGGAGGACAGAGAGAATCAGAGGTAGACTGAGGAGGATGGAGAGAACCAGAGGTAGACTGAGGAGGACGGAGAGAATCAGTGGTAGACTGAGGAGGACGGAGAGAACCAGAGGTAGACTGAGGAGGATGGAGAGAACCAGTGGTAGACTGAGGAGGACAGAGAGAATCAGAGGTAGACTGAGGAGGACAGAGAGAATCAGTGGTAGACTGAGGAGGACGGAGAGAATCAGTGGTAGACTGAGGAGGACGGAGAGAATCAGTGGTAGACTGAGGAGGACGGAGAGAATCAGTGGTAGACTGAGGAGGACGGAGAGAACCAGAGGTAGACTGAGGAGGACGGAGAGAACCAGAGGTAGACTGAGGAGGACAGAGAGAATCAGTGGTAGACTGAGGAGGACGGAGAGAATCAGTGGTAGACTGAGGAGGACGGAGAGAATCAGTGGTAGACTGAGGAGGACGGAGAGAACCAGAGGTAGACTGAGGAGGATGGAGAGAACCAGTGGTAGACTGAGGAGGACAGAGAGAATCAGAGGTAGACTGAGGAGGACGGAGAGAATCAGTGGTAGACTGAGGAGGACGGAGAGAATCAGTGGTAGACTGAGGAGGACGGAGAGAATCAGAGGTAGATTGAGGAGGATGGAGAGAACCAGAGGTAGATTGAGGATGGAGAGAACCAGAGGTAGACTGAGGAGGATGGAGAGAATCAGAGGTAGACTGAGGAGGACAGAGAGAATCAGAGGTAGACTGAGGAGGATGGAGAGAATCAGAGGTAGATTGAGGATGGAGAGAACCAGAGGTAGACTGAGGAGGACAGAGAGAATCAGAGGTAGATTGAGGATGGAGAGAACCAGAGGTAGACTGAGGAGGACAGAGAGAATCAGAGGTAGACTGAGGAGGACAGAGAGAATCAGAGGTAGACTGAGGAGGACAGAGAGAATCAGAGGTAGATTGAGGAGGATGGAGAGAACCAGAGGTAGACTGAGGAGGATGGAGAGAACCAGAGGTAGACTGAGGAGGATGGAGAGAATCAGAGGTAGATTGAGGATGGAGAGAACCAGAGGTAGACTGAGGAGGACAGAGAGAATCAGAGGTAGACTGAGGAGGATGGAGAGAACCAGAGGTAGACTGAGGAGGATGGAGAGAACCAGAGGTAGACTGAGGAGGATGGAGAGAATCAGAGGTAGATTGAGGATGGAGAGAACCAGAGGTAGACTGAGGAGGATGGAGAGAACCAGAGGTAGACTGAGGAGGATGGAGAGAATCAGAGGTAGATTGAGGATGGAGAGAACCAGAGGTAGACTGAGGAGGACAGAGAGAATCAGAGGTAGACTGAGGAGGATGGAGAGAACCATTGGTAGACTGAGGAGGACAGAGAGAATCAGAGGTAGATTGAGGATGGAGAGAACCAGAGGTAGACTGAGGAGGATGGAGAGAACCAGAGGTAGACTGAGGAGGATGGAGAGAATCAGAGGTAGACTGAAGAGGATGGAGAGAACCAGAGGTAGACTGATGAGGACAGAGAGAACCAGAGGTAGACTGAGGAGGATGGAGAGAACCAGAGGTAGACTGAGGAGGACAGAGAGAATCAGAGGTAGATTGAGGATGGAGAGAACCAGAGGTAGACTGAGGAGGATGGAGAGAACCAGAGGTAGACTGAGGAGGATGGAGAGAACCAGAGGTAGACTGAGGAGGACAGAGAGAACCAGAGGTAGACTGAGGAGGACAGAGAGAACCAGAGGTAGACTGAGGAGGACAGAGAGAATCAGAGGTAGATTGAGGAGGACAGAGAGAATCAGAGGTAGATTGAGGAGGACAGAGAGAATCAGAGGTAGATTGAGGAGGACAGAGAGAATCAGAGGTAGACTGAGGAGGACAGAGAGAATCAGAGGTAGATTGAGGAGGACAGAGAGAATCAGAGGTAGATTGAGGAGGACAGAGAGAATCAGAGGTAGACTGAGGAGGACAGAGAGAATCAGAGGTAGACTGAGGAGGACAGAGAGAATCACAGGTAGACTGAGGAGGACAGAGAGAATCAGAGGTAGATTGAGGAGGATGGAGAGAATCAGAGGTAGACTGAGGAGGATGGAGAGAACCAGAGGTAGATTGAGGAGGATGGAGAGAATCAGAGGTAGACTGAGGAGGACAGAGAGAATCAGAGGTAGACTGAGGAGGATGGAGAGAACCAGTGGTAGACTGAGGAGGATGGAGAGAACCAGAGGTAGACTGAGGAGGACAGAGAGAACCAGAGGTAGACTGAGGAGGACAGAGAGAACCAGAGGTAGACTGAGGAGGATGGAGAGAACCAGAGGTAGACTGAGGAGGACAGAGAGAATCAGAGGTAGATTGAGGATGGAGAGAACCAGAGGTAGACTGATGAGGATGGAGAGAACCAGAGATAGACTGAGGAGGATGGAGAGAACCAGAGGTAGACTGAGGAGGACAGAGAGAACCAGAGGTAGACTGAGGAGGACAGAGAGAACCAGAGGTAGACTGAGGATGGAGAGAATCAGAGGTAGACTGAGGAGGATGGAGAGAACCAGTGGTAGACTGAGGAGGACAGAGAGAACCAGAGGTAGACTGAGGAGGACAGAGAGAATCAGAGGTAGATTGAGGAGGACAGAGAGAATCAGAGGTAGACTGAGGAGGACAGAGAGAATCAGAGGTAGACTGAGGAGGACAGAGAGAATATGTCTGCAGTTCTCCTACAGAAGCTGAGTATTCAGGTTAACATTGTAATTTATACTTTACATTTTATATGGATCCTTACATTCCTACCTCCTTATTCAAAAAATATAGTTCCCCATTATATTTAAATTCATAAACCGGTCAGTATATCTCCTGGATGCTGATTGGCTGAAAGCCATGGGATATCAGATGACATACCACAAGTACGATGCAAAACTAGTTTACTGTTCTGTATATGCTGGTAACCAGTTTCTAATAGCAACAAGGCACCTCAGGTATATACCACGGCTAAGGGCTGTATCCAGACACTCAGCGTTATGTTGTGCATAAGAACAGCATTTAGCCGTGGGACATTGGCCATATAGCACACACCCCTCGGGCCTTATTGCTTAAGTATAATATCACATGTTCAAACGGATTAAATGATCGTTGACATTGTAACTATAAACAAATCCCATTAAAAAATATACTTAAAAAAAGAAGCTTAGTGCTCATAGCCAATAGGCTGCCTGCCTCAATGCTCTGGCCCAATCAGTGTCAGACTTAGACCCACCTGGAACCCGTCAACCTCCACAGAGTTACTATCCACTCTGTGTGGAGCTGTAATAAATGACTACCTCCACAGAGTTTCTATCCACTGTGTGGAGCTGTTATAAATGACTACCTCCACAGAGTTTCTATCCACTCTGTGTGGAGCTGTTATAAATGACTACCTCCACAGAGTTTCTATCCACTCTGTGTGGAGCTGTTATAAATGACTACCTCCACAGAGTTTCTATCCACTCTGTGTGGAGCTGTTATAAATGACTACCTCCACAGAGTTTCTATCCACTCTGTGTGGAGCTGTTAGAAATGACTACCTCCACAAAGTTTCTATCCACTCTGTGTGGAGCTGTTATAAATGACTACCTCTACAGAGTTTCTATCCACTCTGTGTGAAGCTGTTATAAATGACTAGCTCCACAGAGTTTCTATCCACTCTGTGTGGAGCTGTTATAAATGACTACCTCCACAGAGTTTCTATCCACTCTGTGTGGAGCTGTTAAAAATGACTACCACCAGGACTCCTCTACCTGCCTATAGCAGAGGCAGGACACAGGCTCTTTCCGGTTGAGAGAGGGACGGGAGAGAGAGAGAAAGGGAGTGAAAGAGATGGAGGGAAGAAGAGGGAGAGAGAAAGAGAGAGAAAGAAATGTAGGAAAGATGAGGGAGATGGAGGGATGAAGAGGGAGATAGAGAAAGAGAGAAAGAAATGGAGGGAAGAAGAGGGAGATAGAGAGAGAGATGGGGGATGAAGAGAGAAATTGAGGGAAGAAGAGGGAGATAGTGATGAAGAGGGAGATAGAGAAAGAGAGAGAGATGGGGGATGAAGAGAGAGAGAGAAATGGAGGGAAGAAGAGAGAAAGAGAAATGAAGAGGGAGATAGTGAAAAGGAGAGAAATGGAGGGAAGAAGGGGGAGATAGTGATGAAGATAGGGGGATGAAGAGAGAAATGGAGGGAAGACGAGAGAAAGAGAAATGGAGGGATGAAGAGGGAGTTAGTGAAAAGGAGAGACATTGAGGGATGAAGAGAGAGGGAGAAAAACAGGACAAGGGAAAGGGGGAACAAGAGAGAGAGAGTGAGAGAAGGGGGATTTGAGAGAGAAAAACAAGAGGCAGAGAGAAGGGAGGATAAAGGGATAGAGAGAAAAACAAGAGGCAGAGAGAAGGGAGGATGAAGGGATAGAGAGAAAAACAAGAGACAGAGAGAAGGAAGGATGAAGGGATAGAGAGAAAAACAAGAGGCAGAGAGAAGGCAGGATGAAGGGATAGAGAGAAAAACAAGAGGCAGAGAGAAGGGAGGATGAAGGGATAGAGAGAAAACAAGAGGCAGAGAGAAGGGAGGATGAAGGGATAGAGAGAAAAACAAGAGGCAGAGAGAAGGGAGGATGAAGGGATAGAGAGAAAAACAAGAGGCAGAGAGAAGGGAGGATGAAGGGATAGAGAGAAAAACAAGAGGCAGAGAGAAGGGAGGATGAAGGGATAGAGAGAAAAACAAGAGGCAGAGAGAAGGGAGGATGAAGGGATAGAGAGAAAAACAAGAGGCAGAGAGAAGGGAGGATGAAGGGATAGAGAGAAAAACAAGAGGCAGAGAGAAGGGAGGATGAAGGGATAGAGAGAAAAACCCAGAGGGTGAAAAGAGGAAGCTGAGATCAATCAGCCTCTCCTCCAGTATGACAGCGTCATCACAGCCAGCTGAAGGATGACATTCTCTCTCTCTCTCCTGTGACACATCTAAACACTGGGCGGCCATCTTCCCCTCACTTGTGTTCAGCACTTCAATAACCATAGTCATCAAGGATCATATGTGGTTTGAGTTTGTGTTAAGGAAATTAAAAGGGGTGAAAAAATTGCGTCCTTGATAACTGAAATTCTCCTCTCGTTTGGTGGTAACAGGTGCTCTCTAAAGCGACACCAGCACGAGCTCAAATTATAATCAAAACCTCCCGATTGACTGTAATTGCTTTTCTTCCCGCTACTTTAGACCACCGTGCGTGCGTGTGTTTGTTTGTTTAACTATCCTTGTGGGTACCAGAAGCCCTCACACGGATAGTAAAACAAGGAAAATGGGCCTGTCCCCACAAGGAAAAAGTTTAGGGTTAGGTTTAGGGTTACAATTCGGGTTAGGGTTAGAATTAAGGTTAGGTTTAGAATTAAGGTTAGAATTAGAATTAAGGTCAGGGTTAGGATTAGAATTAAGGTTAGGTTTAGAATTAAGGTTAGGATTAGAATTAAGGTCAGGGTTAAGATTAGAATTAAGGTCAGGGTTAGAATTAAGGTTAGAATTAGAATTAAGGTCAGGGTTAGAATTAGAATTAAGGTTAGGTTTAAATTTAAGGTTAGAATTAGAATTAAGGTCAGGGTTAGGATTAGAATTAAGGTTAGGTTTAGAATTAAGGGTTAGGGTTAGAATTAAGGTCAGGGTTAGAATTAGAATTAAGGTCAGGGTTAGAATTAAGGTTAGAATTAGAATTAAGGTCAGGGTTAGAATTAAGGTCAGGGTTAGAATTAGAATTAAGGTTAGGTTTAGAATTAAGGTTAGAATTAGAATTAAGGTCAGGGTTAGGATTAGAATTAAGGTCAGGGTTACTACAATTAGGTTTAGGGTTAAAATTAGGGTTAGGATTAGAATTAAGGTAAGGGTTATGATTAGAATTAAGGTTAGGGTTAGGAGTTAAGGTTACATTTAGGTTAGGGGTTAGGGTTAGGGGTTTGGGGTTAAGGTTAGTCTTAGGGTTAAGGTCAGAGTTAGATTTAGGTTATAGTTAGGGCAAATAGCATTTTGGATGGGAATCAATTACTTGGTCCCCACAAGGATAGCAAAACAAACCTGTGTGTGTGTGTGGACACACACACACAGTCTGGCAGCAGTGTTGACAGAGCGAGTGGAACCGACCTGATGCTCTCATTCTCATCAGAAACACTGCCCTGATGGAGATGGTATTTCTCATCACCCACTGCCTGGCACACACACACACACAGGCATTGCCTGTGATGGAGTGGGCCTATTCCCCGGTCGCTGCCCACAAGAAAGCTGCCAATTGCCCCTTTCTCCAAAGGTAGAATGATAACTTTCCTGTGGAGTACTGTGGTTCACACACACACACACACCACCCCAGTCATAGACTGTTCTCTACTACCTCATGGCAAGTGGTGCCGGCGTGCCAAGTCCCCCCCCCCCCTCCCCAACCCCTCTTTTACGCTGCTGCTACTCTCTGTTTATCCTACAGTGCCTTGCGAAAGTATTCGGCCCCCTTGAACTTTGCGACCTTTTGCCACATTTCAGGCTTCAAACATAAAGATATAAAACTGTATTTTTTTGTGATGAATCAACAACAAGTGGGACACAATCATGAAGTGGAACGACATTTATTGGATATTTCAAACTTTTTTAACAAATCAAAAACTGAAAAATTGGGCGTGCAAAATTATTCAGCCCCTTTACTTTCAGTGCAGCAAACTCACATTTTACATTTTACATATACATTTTATATACACATTTTACATTTTACATACACATTTTACATTTTACATATACATTTTACATTTTACATACACATTTTCCATATGCATTTTACATACACATTTTACATACACATTTTACATATACATTTTATATACACATTTTACATTTCACATATACATTTTACATACACATTTTACATACACATTTTACATACACATTTTACATACACATTTTACATATACATTTTACATATCCATTTTACATATCCATTTTACATACACATTTTACATACACATTTTACATTTTACATACACATTTTACATTTTACATATACATTTCACATTTTACATACACATTTTACATTTTGCATACACATTTTACATTTTACATACACATTTTACATACACATTTTACATTTTACATATACATTTTACATATACATTTTACATACACATTTTACATACATATTTGACATTTTACATACACATTTTACATTTTACATACGCATTTTACATTTTCCATATACATTTTCCATTTTACATATACATTTTACATACGCATTTTACATACACATTTTACATACACATTTTACATACACATTTTACATTTTAGATATACATTTTACATATACATTTTACATATACATTTTACATACACATTTTACATACACATTTTACATTTTACATATACATTTTACATTTTTCATACACATTTACCATATGCATTTTACATACACATTTTACATTTTACATATACATTTTATATACACATTTTACATTTCACATACACATTTTACATATACATTTTACATTTTACATATACATTTTACATATACATTTTACATATACATTTTACATATACATTTTACATACACATTTTACATTTTACATATACATATACATTTTACATATACATTTTACATATACATTTTACATATACATTTTAAATACACATTTTACATATACATTTTTTTTTTACATACACATTTTCCATATGCATTTTACATACACATTTTACGTACACATTTTTAATTTTACATATACATTTTATATACACATTTTACATTTCACATACACATTTTACATATACATTTTACATACACATTTTACATACACATTTTACATACACATTTTACATATACATTTTACATTTTACATATACATTTTACATATACATTTTACATATACATTTTACATATACATTTTACATGTTACATATACATTTCACATTTTACATACACATTTTACATTTTATATACACATTTTACATTTTACATATACATTTTACGTTTTTCATACACATTTACCATATGCTTTTACATACACATTTTACATTTTACATATACATTTTATATACACATTTTACATTTCACATACACATTTTACATATACATTTTACATTTTACATATACATTTTACATATACATTTTACATACACATTTTACATACACATTTTACATTTTACATATACATATACATTTTACATATACATTTTACATATACATTTTACATATACATTTTAAATACACATTTTACATATCCATTTTACATTTTACATACACATTCTCCATATGCATTTTACATACACATTTTACGTACACATTTTTAATTTTACATATACATTTTATATACACATTTTACATTTCACATACACATTTTACATATACATTTTACATACACATTTTACATACACATTTTACATACACATTTTACATTTTACATATACATTTTACATATACATTTTACATATACATTTTACATATACATTTTACATATACATTTTACATGTTACATATACATTTCACATTTTACATACACATTTTACATTTTACATACACATTTTACATTTTACATATACATTTTACGTTTTTCATACACATTTACCATATGCTTTTACATACACATTTTACATTTTAAATATACATTTTATATACACATTTTACATTTTACATACACATTTTACATACACATTTTACATATACATTTTACATTTTACATATACATTTCACATATACATTTTACATATACATTTTACATACATATTTTACATTTTACATATACATTTTACATACACATTTTACATATGCATTTTACATACACATTTTCCATATACATTTTACGTACACATTTTTAATTTTACATATACATTTTATATACACATTTTACATTTCACATATACATTTTACATATACATTTTACATTTTACATATACATTTTACATATACATTTTACATATACATTTTACATATACATTTTACATATACATTTTACATGTTACATATACATTTCACATTTTACATACACATTTTACATTTTACATACACATTTTACATTTTACATATACATTTTACGTTTTTCATACACATTTACCATATGCTTTTACATACACATTTTACATTTTAAATATACATTTTATATACACATTTTACATTTTACATACACATTTTACATATACATTTTACATTTTACATATACATTTCACATATACATTTTACATATACATTTTACATACATATTTTACATTTTACATATACATTTTACATACACATTTTCCATATGCATTTTACATACACATTTTACATTTTACATTTTACGTACACATTTTTAATTTTACATATACATTTTATATACACATTTTACATTTCACATATACATTTTACATACACATTTTACATACACATTTTACATTTTACATACACATTTTACATATACATTTTACATATACATTTTTCATACACATTTTACATACACATTTTACATTTTACATATACATTTTACATTTTTCATACACATTTACCATATGCATTTTACATACACATTTTACATTTTACATATACATTTTATATACACATTTTACATTTCACATATACATTTTACATACACATTTTACATACACATTTTACATACACATTTTACATTTTACATATACATTTTACATATACATTTTACATATACATTTTACATATACATTTTACATACACATTTTCCATATGCATTTTACATACACATTTTACATATACATTTTACATACACATTTTTAATTTTACATATACATTTTATATACACATTTTACATTTCACATACACATTTTACATATACATTTTACATATACATTTTACATATACATTTTACATACACATTTTACATACACATGTTACATATACATTTTATATACACATTTTACATTTCACATATACATTTTACATACACATTTTACATTTTCCATATACATTTTACATTTTACATACACATTTTCCATATGCATTTTACATACACATTTTACATATACATTTTACGTACACATTTTTAATTTTACATATACATTTTATATACACATTTTACATTTCACATATACATTTTACATATACATTTTACATATACATTTTACATACACATTTGACATGCACATTTTACATTTTACATATACATTTCACATACACATTTTACATTTTACATACACATTTTACATACACATTTTACATACACATTTTACATACACATTTTACATATACATTTTACATATACATTTTACATACACATTTTACATACACATTTTACATACACATTTTACATTTTACATACACATTTTACATTTTACATATACATTTCACATTTTACATACACATTTTACATTTTGCATACACATTTTACATTTTACATACACATTTTACATATACATTTTACATACACATTTTACATACATATTTGACATTTTACATACACATTTTACATTTTACATACGCATTTTACATTTTCCATATACATTTTACATTTTACATATACATTTTACATACGCATTTTACATACACATTTTACATACACATTTTACATACACATTTTACATTTTAGATATACATTTTACATATACATTTTACATATACATTTTACATATACATTTTACATACACATTTTACATACACATTTTACATTTTACATATACATTTTACATTTTTCATACACATTTACCATATGCATTTTACATACACATTTTACATTTTACATATACATTTTATATACACATTTTACATTTCACATACACATTTTACATATACATTTTACATTTTACATATACATTTTACATATACATTTTACATATACATTTTACATATACATTTTACATATACATTTTACATACACATTTTACATTTTACATATACATATACATTTTACATATACATTTTACATATACATTTTACATATACATTTTAAATACACATTTTACATATACATTTTACATTTTACATACACATTTTCCATATGCATTTTACATACACATTTTACGTACACATTTTTAATTTTACATATACATTTTATATACACATTTTACATTTCACATACACATTTTACATATACATTTTACATACACATTTTACATACACATTTTACATACACATTTTACATACACATTTTACATATTTTACATATTACATATACATTTTACATGTTACATATACATTTCACATTTTACATACACATTTTACATTTTACATACACATTTTACATTTTACATATACATTTTACGTTTTTCATACACATTTACCATATGCTTTTCATACACATTTTACATTTTACATATACATTTTATATACACATTTTACATTTCACATACACATTTTACATATACATTTTACATTTTACATATACATTTTACATATACATTTTACATATACATTTTACATATACATTTTACATACACATTTTACATACACATTTTACATACACATTTTACATTTTACATATACATATACATTTTACATATACATTTTACATATACATTTTACATATACATTTTAAATACACATTTTACATATACATTTTACATTTTACATACACATTTTCCATATGCATTTTACATACACATTTTACGTACACATTTTTAATTTTACATATACATTTTATATACACATTTTACATTTCACATACACATTTTACATATACATTTTACATACACATTTTACATACACATTTTACATACACATTTTACATACACATTTTACATATACATTTTACATTTTACATATACATTTTACATATACATTTTACATATACATTTTACATATACATTTTACATATACATTTTACATGTTACATATACATTTCACATTTTACATACACATTTTACATTTTACATACACATTTTACATTTTACATATACATTTTACGTTTTTCATACACATTTACCATATGCTTTTACATACACATTTTACATTTTAAATATACATTTTATATACACATTTTACATTTTACATACACATTTTACATACACATTTTACATATACATTTTACATTTTACATATACATTTCACATATACATTTTACATATACATTTTACATACATATTTTACATTTTACATATACATTTTACATACACATTTTACATATGCATTTTACATACACATTTTCCATATACATTTTACGTACACATTTTTAATTTTACATATACATTTTATATACACATTTTACATTTCACATATACATTTTACATATACATTTTACATTTTACATATACATTTTACATATACATTTTACATATACATTTTACATATACATTTTACATGTTACATATACATTTCACATTTTACATACACATTTTACATTTTACATACACATTTTACATTTTACATATACATTTTACGTTTTTCATACACATTTACCATATGCTTTTACATACACATTTTACATTTTACATATACATTTTACATACATATTTTACATTTTACATATACATTTTACATACACATTTTCCATATGCATTTTACATACACATTTTCCATATACATTTTACGTACACATTTTTAATTTTACATATACATTTTATATACACATTTTACATTTCACATATACATTTTACATACACATTTTACATACACATTTTACATTTTACATTTTACATACACATTTTACATATACATTTTACATATACATTTTTCATACACATTTTACATACACATTTTACATTTTACATATACATTTTACATTTTTCATACACATTTACCATATGCATTTTACATACACATTTTACATTTTACATATACATTTTATATACACATTTTACATTTCACATATACATTTTACATACACATTTTACATACACATTTTACATACACATTTTACATTTTACATATACATTTTACATATACATTTTACATATACATTTTACATACACATTTTCCATATGCATTTTACATACACATTTTACATATACATTTTACATACACATTTTTAATTTTACATATACATTTTATATACACATTTTACATTTCACATACACATTTTACATACACATTTTACATACACATTTTACATATACATTTTACATTTTACATATACATTTTACATATACATTTTACATATACATTTTACATATACATTTTACATACACATTTTACATTTTACATATACATTTCACATTTTACATACACATTTTACATTTTGCATACACATTTTACATTTTACATACACATTTTACATTTTACATATACATTTTACATATACATTTTACATACACATTTTACATACATATTTGACATTTTACATACACATTTTACATTTTACATACACATTTTACATTTTCCATATACATTTTACATTTTACATACGCATTTTACATACACATTTTACATACACATTTTACATACACATTTTACATTTTAGATATACATTTTACATATACATTTTACATATACATTTTACATATACATTTTACATACACATTTTACATTTTACATATACATTTTACATTTTTCATACACATTTACCATATGCATTTTACATACACATTTTACATTTTACATATACATTTTATATACACATTTTACATTTCACATACACATTTTACATATACATTTTACATATACATTTTACATATACATTTTACATATACATTTTACATACACATTTTACATTTTACATATACATTTTACATTTTGCATACACATTTTCCATATGCATTTTACATACACATTTTACATATACATTTTACGTACACATTTTACATTTTTCATACACATTTACCATATGCATTTTACATACACATTTTACATTTTACATATACATTTTATATACACATTTTACATTTCACATATACATTTTACATACACATTTTACATTTTCCATATACATTTTACATTTTACATACACATTTTCCATATGCATTTTACATACACATTTTACATATACATTTTACGTACACATTTTTAATTTTACATATACATTTTATATACACATTTTACATTTCACATATACATTTTACATATACATTTTACATATACATTTTACATACACATTTGACATGCACATTTTACATTTTACATATACATTTCACATACACATTTTACATTTTACATACACATTTTACATACACATTTTACATACACATTTTACATTTTACATACACATTTTACATACACATTTTACATACACATTTGACATTTTACATACACATTTTACATTTTCCATATGCATTTTACATATACATTTTACATTTTACATATACATTTTACATACGCATTTTACGTATACATTTTACATACACATTTTACATATACATTTTACATATACATTTGACATACACATTTTAGATTTTACATATACATTTGACATTTTACATAAACATTTTACATATACATTTTACATACACATTTTACATATACATTTTACATATACATTTTACTTTTATATAAAGCAGTCACATAACAATAATACATTACCAAACATAAACTCTTTAATCCCACCCCTCAGCCACTCTCAGACCTTCCCACCTATCACCAATAGACCTCAGCTCTTTAATCCCACCCCTCAGCCACTCTCAGCCCATCCCACCTATCACCATAGACCTCAGCTCTTTAATCCCACCCCTCAGCCACTCTCAGCCCATCCCACCTATCACCATAGACCTCAGCTCTTTAATCCCACCCCTCAGCCACTCTCAGCCCATCCCACCTATCACCATAGACCTCAGCTCTTTAATCCCACCCCTCAGCCACTCTCAACCCATCCCACCTATCACCATAGACCTCCGTTTTTTAATCCCACCTCCTCAGCCACTCTCAGCCCATCCCACCTATCACCATAGACCTCAGCTCTTTAATCCCACCCCCTCAGCCACTCTCAGCCCATCCCACCTATCACCATAGACCTCAGCTCTTTAATCCCACCTCTCAGCCACTCTCAGCCCATCCCACCTATCACCATAGACCTCAGCTCTTTAATCCCACCTCTCAGCCACTCTCAGCCCATCCCACCTATCACCATAGACCTCAGCTCTTTAATCCCACCCTTCAGCCACTCTCAGCCCATCCCACCTATCACCATAGACTCCTCTCATTTGGTTTCCATGTGCCATACATTTTTCAATTGTTCTGTGATGTTTTACATACATTTTGAACCTTTCTAATCCAATAGCATGCACAGATTGTGAGCTAAAGATGAAAACCTTTCCTACCAGTATTATTATATTATTTATTGACTGACTATGGCTTTCAAAATTGCCCAACACTGCAATTTGTAAGGTTAATTTTAAGGAAATGTTGTGATTTTTTAACCATTCCTGAACCTGTGACCAGAAACAAGCTACATGGGGTCAATACCAGAACAAATGATCTAGTGATTCTGTCTCTTCACAGCAAAATCTACAGAGCTGAGATTGTTGTATGCCCCATATATATGGCATTCTGTTGGTGGCAATAATTTTGTATGATAATTTCAATTGAAAAACACAAAAAGTGTTGAATCGTGTTGTTTTTTGTGTCAGTTCATAAACCATGTGCCATGGAATCACTACATTGAACATCTCTTCTTCTCTTTTTTTATTTGTGGAACCTGTATGGCTCAGCTGTGAAGATTTTTGTCCTCAGATGAAACGGGTATATTTGTCTATTTATGCCAGTTCCTTTCAGCCAATTTGTATCTTTAATATATGGCAGGCAAACAAGTTCCCTTCCGTCTCCCTTTCCACCTGCTTCCTCCATTTTTGTGGTAGTGCTGTAATCAGTTTCGGTTGTAAATTTGGTTTGAAAAGATATTCCCGTGTATTCTCGATAACTGCATGTGACATAAATCCTCCGTTTCTATTCATAATATCATTCATAAATGTAATACCAATTATTTATTTACTTTACCCATAAAGAATGTTTTTTTTTCTATTAATCAGTATATTTGAGTTGAACCATAACATTTGATGTAATATTTGTTCTATATTTTCAGGAGGATAAAACTGAAATTGTAAGCAGCTTTGAATGGCTTGTTAGAAAAAGGGGTGATACTTTAAACAAAATGTCATTTTCAATTAGTCGGAAGTGAGAAGGTGTAATCCATACAATTAGTAGGAAGTGAGAAGGTGTAATCCATACAATTAGTAGGAAGTGAGAAGGTGTAATCCATACAATTAGTAGGAAGTGAGAAGGTGTAATCCATACAATTAGTCAGAAGTGAGAAGGTGTAATCCATACAATTAGTAGGAAGTGAGAAGGTGTAATCCATACAATTAGTAGGAAGTGAGAAGGTGTAATCCATACAATTAGTCAGAAGTGAGAAGGTGTAATCCATACAATTAGTAGGAAGTGAGAAGGTGTAATCCATACAATTAGTAGGAAGTGAGAAGGTGTAATCCATACAATTAGTCAGAAGTGAGAAAGTGTAATCCATACAATTAGTAGGAAGTGAGAAGGTGTAATCCATACAATTAGTAGGAAGTGAGAAGGTGTAATCCATACAATTAGTCGGAAGTGAGAAGGTGTAATCCATACAATTAGTAGGAAGTGAGAAGGTGTAATCCATACAATTAGTAGGAAGTGAGAAGGTGTAATCCATACAATTAGTCAGAAGTGAGAAGGTGTAATCCATACAATTAGTAGGAAGTGAGAAGGTGTAATCCATACAATTAGTAGGAAGTGAGAAGGTGTAATCCATACAATTAGTCAGAAGTGAGAAGGTGTAATCCATACAATTAGTCAGAAGTGAGAAGGTGTAATCCATACAATTAGTAGGAAGTGAGAAGGTGTAATCCATACAATTAGTAGGAAGTGAGAAGGTGTAATCCATACAATTAGTCAGAAGTGAGAAGGTGTAATCCATACAATTAGTAGGAAGTGAGAAGGTGTAATCCATACAATTAGTCAGAAGTGAGAAGGTGTAATCCATACAATTAGTAGGAAGTGAGAAGGTGTAATCCATACAATTAGTAGGAAGTGAGAAGGTGTAATCCATACAATTAGTCAGAAGTGAGAAGGTGTAATCCATACAATTAGTAGGAAGTGAGAAGGTGTAATCCATACAATTAGTAGGAAGTGAGAAGGTGTAATCCATACAATTAGTCGGAAGTGAGAAGGTGTAATCCATACAATTAGTAGGAAGTGAGAAGGTGTAATCCATACAATTAGTCAGAAGTGAGAAAGTGTAATCCATACAATTAGTAGGAAGTGAGAAAGTGTAATCCATACAATTAGTAGGAAGTGAGAAGGTGTAATCCATACAATTAGTAGGAAGTGAGAAGGTGTATAATCCATACAATTAGTAGGAAGTGAGAAGGTGTAATCCATACAATTAGTCAGAAGTGAGAAGGTGTAATCCATACAATTAGTAGGAAGTGAGAAGGTGTAATCCATACAATTAGTCAGAAGTGAGAAGGTGTAATCCATACAATTAGTAGGAAGTGAGAAGGTGTAATCCATACAATTAGTCAGAAGTGAGAAGGTGTAATCCATACAATTAGTAGGAAGTGAGAAGGTGTAATCCATACAATTAGTCGGAAGTGAGAAGGTGTAATCCATACAATTAGTCAGAAGTGAGAAGGTGTAATCCATACAATTAGTCAGAAGTGAGAAGGTGTAATCCATACAATTAGTCAGAAGTGAGAAGGTGTAATCCATACAATTAGTAGGAAGTGAAAAGGTGTAATCCATACAATTAGTAGGAAGTGAGAAGGTGTAATCCATACAATTAGTGAGAAGGTGTATATAAAGGCACAACGGATGAGTCTTTCTACCAGAGAACCATTTTGGGTTTAAGTATCATTTATGTATGAGTGAAGCTTTTAGTGAGAGGTTTAAAGCTTTAATATTTAATTATTTTTGCCCACCCCCAAAACTCATATTCATTATATAAATAGGAACGTTTAATTTAATCTGTAAGAGAATTATTTCTTGTTTGATTATATAACTACAGTTAGAAACTTGAGGAAAGAACATATGCATTAGTCTAGTAGTGACGCGTTAGTGATTTAAGATAAGTAGCCTAGTGGTTAGAGGCAGGTAGCTTAGTGGTTAGAGGCAGGTAGCCTAGTGGTTAGAGCGTTGGACTTGTAACCAATAGGTTACTGGATCAAATCCCCGAGCCGACGAGGTAAATATCTGTCGTTCTGCCCCTGAACAAGGCAGTTAACCCACTGTTCCTAGGCCGTCATTGGAAATAAGAATTTGTTCTTAACTGACATTCCTAGTTAAATAAAATAAAATTTTAAAAGTGATTCTGAATAGGCAACCAGTAGTAAATGTGACCATGTTCAATAGTAATTCAAAAAGTTTAATGTAGGAAATATAAAGGATCAAAAATGGCAGTAGTGATCAGTACTGACACTACACAGGTAAATGGCAGTAGTGATCAGTACTGACACTACACAGGTAAATGGCAGTAGTGATCAGTAGTGACACTACACAGGTAAATGGCAGTAGTGATCAGTAGTGACACTACACAGGTAAATGGCAGTAGTGATCAGTAGTGACACTACACAGGTAAATGGCAGTAGTGATCAGTAGTGACACTACACAGGTAAATGGCAGTAGTGATCAGTAGTGACACTACACAGGTAAATGGCAGTAGTGATCAGTAGTGACACTACACAGGTAAATGGCAGTAGTGATCAGTAGTGACACTACACAGGTAAATGGCAGTAGTGATCAGTACTGACACTACACAGGTAAATGGCAGTAGTGATCAGTAGTGACACTACACAGGTAAATGGCAGTAGTGATCAGTAGTGACACTACACAGGTAAATGGCAGTAGTGATCAGTAGTGACACTACACAGGTAAATGGCAGTAGTGATCAGTAGTGACACTACACAGGTAAATGGCAGTAGTGATCAGTAGTGACACTACACAGGTAAATGGCAGTAGTGATCAGTAGTGACACTACACAGGTAAATGGCAGTAGTGATCAGTACTGACACTACACAGGTAAATGGCAGTAGGGATCAGTACTGACACTACACAGGTAAATGGCAGTAGTGATCAGTAGTGACACTACACAGGTAAATGGCAGTAGTGATCAGTAGTGACACTACACAGGTAAATGGCAGTAGTGATCAGTACTGACACTACACAGGTAAATGGCAGTAGTGATCAGTAGTGACACTACACAGGTAAATGGCAGTAGTGATCAGTAGTGACACTACACAGGTAAATGGCAGTAGGGATCAGTAGTGACACTACACAGGTAAATGGCAGTAGTGATCAGTACTGACACTACACAGGTAAATGGCAGTAGTGATCAGTAGTGACACTACACAGGTAAATGGCAGTAGGGATCAGTACTGACACTACACAGGTAAATGGCAGTAGGGATACAATAGGCATACAGCAGAAATATATAGGCATTTGGTTGTAATTCGATAGTGACACCCCGGAATTGAGTAGAAAATAGGAAGTGCTCACAAGTAGTGAAACGTCCCAATTTATCACTAATTACTACATAAATGAATACTGGTTTACTACACATCTCAATAGCAAACAAGTAGTAGTTGTTTAGTAGTACTTTCTCATGAGGGGAAGTAGAGAGACATAAACACACTCTTGTCTTGATTGATCAGATTTAATTTGACAGACATTTAAAAAGTGATATTAAAAGTAGATAACAATATAAATGACGTCTTCACTTGAAGCCTCCGGAGGAACTACCCTTTCTTTGTCTATAGTGGGGAAAAAACAATGACTGATCAGTTCAAATCTGTCCTGCTAGGTCACACATGTCTGTTCTCTGACACGACTGTCAGTCTCCCTCACCTGTCCTTCCTTCCACGCCCCCTGTCGTTGATCCGGTTCTCCCTGCTCCCCTGCTTCCTGGCTCCATGGCTAGGCCTGTGCTCCTCATCCAGAAGCCCTTTAGGGAACAGACTCCGTTCGTCAAAGCCAGCCTTCACCACTGCAGGAGGTCACAGAGGGAATTTTTATTTAATTTTATCTTTATTTTACTGGGCAAGTCAGTTAAGAACAAATTCTTATTTTCAATGACGGCCTAGGAACAGTGGGTTAACTGCCTGTTCAGGGGCAGAACGACAGATTTGTACCTTGTCAGCTCGGGGATTCGAACTTGTAACCTAGTAACCGAAACGTTGCTAGTCCAACGCTCTAACCACTAGGCTACTATGCCGTCCCATCTACCCTGCCGTCCCATCTACCCTGCCGTCCCATCTACCCTGCCGTCCCATCTACCCTGCCGTCCCATCTACCCTGCCGTCCCATCTACCCTGCCGTCCCAATAACATCCTGAAGGTAGTCTGACACAAAACAACAGACCTGTATTATCTCAAAACTGTATATTATCTGTAAAACTACTTATTAGTCAAACTTTGTACTGATATTTTTGTATATTCCTTTTTACACCAATAAGGGGCGTACCCTCAGTGTTGGCAGGTAGGGGTGTGAATATTGGGCTGGCTTTGGCGCTATGGTTGAAGTAGCGGTGAGGGTGTATGACGAACTCTGGTCTGGACAGCTCTCTGACAGACTGTACTTCTCCGATACGCAGCCCACTGAACGTACCTACAGAGGGAGTGGAAGACACACTGATGACTGTGGAGAAATATGTATGCCAACACACACACACACACACACACACACAAATCTGACTTCAGATGAGAGGAGAATAGAAGGCATGAGAATACAGGAAGGGAACCCATTATCTGAGTCTGGACTTACCAACATCAGTATTCAATGGTGTCTCCCTATGGCCAGGTCGGCTGTCACTCACCCTCAGGCCCTGCCTCTCCCTGTAGCTTCGCCCCAAAATACTACTACTACTAGGAGGAGGAC
Source organism: Oncorhynchus masou masou (assembly GCF_036934945.1). NCBI lineage: Eukaryota > Metazoa > Chordata > Actinopteri > Salmoniformes > Salmonidae > Oncorhynchus > Oncorhynchus masou. The sequence continues at coordinate 87,492,612 of NC_088224.1, forward strand.
AGTCACCGGGAATACTACACACACACACAACAAACACATCATGCACACACACACACACATATCAGGCACACACACACACACACATCAGGCACACACACACACACACATCAGGCACACACACACACACATCAGGCACACACACACACATCAGGCACACACACACACATCAGGCACACACACACACATCATGCACACACACACACATCATGCAAACACACACACGCATCATGCAGACACATCATGTAGACACACACACACACATCAATGCAGACATTACATGACATCACAGTGAATTACTAAATGAAAGACAGAATGTCATGTGTTGTTGTATGGTGAATATCTAGTTAGCTGCAACCACTCATCTCCTGTGGGTTTTCTAGCTGTGTACAGTGTGTTCAATCTATTTATCTCCCGTGGGTTTTATAGCTGTGTACAGTGTGTTCAGTCTATTGGTCTCCTGTGGGTTTTCTAACTGTGTACAGTGTGTTCAGTCTATTGGTCTCCCGTGGGTTTTATAGCTGTGTACAGTGTGTTCAGTCTATTGGTCTCCTGTGGGTTTTATAGCTGTGTACAGTGTGTTCAGTCTATTGGTCTCCTGTGGGTTTTATAGCTGTGTACAGTGTGTTCAGTCTATTGGTCTCCCGTGGGTTTTATAGCTGTGTACAGTGTGTTCAGTCTATTGGTCTCCCGTGGGTTTTATAGCTGTGTACAGTGTGTTCAGTCTATTGGTCTCCCGTGGGTTTTATAGCTGTGTACAGTGTGTTCAGTCTATTGGTCTCCCGTGGGTTTTATAGCTGTGTACAGTGTGTTCAGTCTATTGGTCTCCCGTGGGTTTTATAGCTGTGTACAGTACAGTCCTTTTCAGGATGGATTACCATCATAAAGTTCAGAATGTCTTGCTGTGACACAGTGGGAACTTACATTGACCCCAGCTCCTCTCTCTCCAGGCCTGTGTTGTCTCCAGCCTCCTCTGTCTCCACGACTGCCCTTCTCTCCTCCCGCATCTTGGGGGGTTGGCTGTCAAACTCAGGGTCTGTACAACTGGGGCTCTGTGGTGACACTGTCCCCTCTCTAGGCTCTCCTTCTCCCACTTGGACAGATACAGGCCCATCCAAACGCCAGTGCTCCTCCTAAAAGTGTGTGTGAGTGTGGTGGTGGTGGGGGGGGGGGGGGGGGGTAAACTCGTTTTTACAAACACACTTGTAAGGACAGTTTAGTACAGGTTTCACTTCTGATTCATCGACTACACACCTCCCACATACTGTACACACACTCAGTCACTGTTTACCAGAGTGATGCCTACCAGACTGATAATCACTGCCTACCAGAGTGATAATCACTGCCTAGCAGAGTGATAATCACTGCCTATCAGAGTGATAATAGCTGCCTACCAGAGTGATAATTGCTTCCTACCAGAGTGATAATCGCTTCCTACCAGAGTGATAATCACTGCCTACCAGAGTGATACTCACTGCCTACCAGAGTGATAATCACTGCCTACCAGAGTGATAATCACTGCCTACCAGAGTGATGTCTACCAGAGTGATAATCACTGTCTACCAGAGAGATAATCACTGCCTACCAGAGTGATAATCACTGTCTACCAGAGAGATAATCACTGCTTACCAGAGTGATAATCACTGCCTATATTTTTTTCATGAGCACGGCCTTGTTTCTATTACAGCATGTTGGATGACTCGCATTCATATTCCATTCACCCAGTTCAATGTAACAGCGACAGGTTTAGGCTGCTACATGATACTCACATTTTCCCTATACTCATCATACGGTTGATATAACCTAACCAATGAATTAAAGTTCACAACGTCAAGAGACAAATTTGAGGCGACAAACAGTGGCATTCAATACCGCCTTGCCTGCATCAAGCTGATATAGGGTGTACTCATTAGTCCAACAGTTTTAAATGAGAGTTTCTATTGGACAAATTCAGGTATGTTAATCCCCGTTTTGTTCCGTTTGTTTCCATTTTAAGAAACGTTTTTCAACAGAAATGAACACACCCCTAATCACGCGTAAAACACAGTTCACTTTAATATCAGCCACGTTGTATTCCTTCTATGCGCTCTCCTCTTCTCACATTGTTCTTTTGCTTGCAGACTTCAATGCACAAACCGTGCTGTTGAGGATACCGTAGACCATCTTTGCAAAATAGTGTGTTTTAATCAATTGTTTGGTGACGTGATTATATTTAGTATAGTTTTATCTAAAAAGGATAACTTTTTAAATGTTTTACAATTAAAAATGTTATGAAATTCACTGAGTGGATGGTCCTACCCTTCCTCCTCTGAGGAGCCTCCACTGACGTAGATGAGTACCTGTTACACACCTGTGGCTGAGCACACACACAGACACAATCACAGACACACACCTGTCCGAACACGCCCACTGTGTCCCCAGGTAGGTAGCTGAGAGCTACGCTACAGTCTGCAGATGCTGAGAGGAGGAGGAGCCTGCCGCCATGGAGGCACGTCTCCAGGTGAGTTACACAGTCCATGTGTGGGCGGAGACTACCCAGCAATTCTGGAGCTTCATTGGTCACTCCGTCGCTGGGCAGGAGGCAGTATTCCTAATGGACAGGCAGACAAACAAACACACAGAACAGCACAACATATAATCACAGACCATTAAAGCAGCTAAAAAGGAAACATCTGGGCCTAGTCTGTCTCCCACCTGTATGCACCAGGTCTTCAGGGTTCCCTTGATGTCAGCAGTGATCAGGTATCGACCACAGGCGGTCATGGTCATGATGATGGACCCTATGTCTTTATGAGCTGTGAACACAGCAACCAGACCGCTATGGACCGTGTTCCAGAACCGAACCAGACCAGAACCGCCACATGAGACCAGGTCCGCTCCACCTACAGACCAGAACAGGGCCAGTCCGTGACTAGAATAGCATAATAGAATCACGTATCCTATCACGGGAGTTCACCAAAGTACCATCGCTCACCAACGGTGGCAACGCCCTTACGTCCTGGCAGGAAGAAGCATCTGGAGACGCCATCACTGCTCTCTGAGTCCTCCTCGCCGTTCACATCACACACTGAAGATATGGGGTCATTGAGGTTTGTGTTAAAGTGTTGTGCAGTGTGTGGGGGGTTGAAGTAACTTGTAGTAGTTAGTTAGACATGTGGTCCGTGTGGTTCTGACCCGTCTGAGGCCTGCAGCGTTGTCTCTCAGGATCTGGACGGAGCTTTCTCAGGGCGTTCTCTGTGCTGTTGTTCCACACCGTCAGCTCCCCGTCGTAACTCCCTGTCCACACAGAAAACAGGATCCAAACAGGATATGCACATTACGAAATCTCACACATCTCTTCTGCCAATGTTTCCAGAACCTTTCAGAAGCATTTTCCTGGAGGTGCAGTGTGCCATGTCATGATTCAATCAAATTAAATCAAAGTTTATTTGTCACGTGCGCCGAACACAACTGGTGTAGTAGACCTTACAGTGAAATGCTTACTTACAGGCCCTAACCAACAGTGCAATCTTTAAGTAAAACATAGGTATTACACCCTCATAGGGCTTTATTAACAATACCACAACATAGAGTCTGTTCTGCCTGGGCCTGCCAACACTGATCTGAGTACAGTATTATACAACATGTCTCCTCTGTGTGAGGTGAGGATTCAGGAGGAGCTGATCTGAGTACAGCATTATACAACATGTCTCCTCTGTATGAGCTGATCAGCAGGAGAGAGAAGGAGCATTAGGAGGAAGGAGAGAGGAGGATGAAGATGAGGGAGAGATAAAGAGGAGAAAGATGAGGGAGAAAGGAGGAGGAGCAGGAACAGGGAGAGATAAGGAGGAGGAAGAGGAGGTGTGAGAGAAGGAGGAGGAAGAGCAGGGAGAGATGAGGAGGAAGAGGGGGAGGGAGAGAGGAGGAGGAAGAGAGAAGGAGGAAGAGGAGGGAGAGAGGAGGAGGAGGGAGAGAGGAGGAGGAAGAGAGAAGGAGGAAGAGGAGGGAGAGAGAAGGAGGAGGAAGAGCAGGGAGCGATGAGGAGGAAGAGGGGGAGGGAGAAGGAGGAGGGAGAGAGAAGGAGGAAGAGGAGGGAGAGAGGAGGAGGAGGGAGAGAGGAGGAGGAAGAGAGAAGGAGGAAGAGGAGGAGGAGGGAGAGAGAAGGAGGAGGAAGAGCAGGGAGAGATGAGGAGGAAGAGGGGGAGGGAGAGGGGAGGAGGAGGAGGGAGAGAGGAGGAAGAGGAGGGAGAGAGGAGGAGGAGGGAGAGAGAAGGAGGAGGGAGAGAGAAGGAGGAAGAGGAGGGAGAGAGAAAGAAGAGTAAGAGTGTGAGAGCAGTCGGAGGTTTAAATGTGTTGTCCGTTGAGGGAGCCAATTGCATTATTGATGCTGCCCAGGGGCCAGCTATATCCACTGACTGTTATCACCGCCTCTCTCAATTCAATTCAATTTCAATTAAAGGGCTTTATTGGCATGGGAAACATATGTTTAACATTGCCAAAGCAAGTGAACTAGATAATAAACAAAAGTGAAATAAGCAATAAAAATGAACAGTAAACATTACACTCACAAAAGTTCCAAAATAATAAAGACATTACAAATGTCATAATGTGCAAATAGCAAAACATATAAGCAGGAAAATGGGTTGTATTTGCAATGGTGTTTGTTCTTCACTGGTTGCCCTTTTCTTGTGGCAACAGGTCACACATCTAGCTGCTGTGATGGCACACTGTGGAATTTCACCCAGTAGATATGGGAGTTTATTAAAATTGGGTTTGTTTTCAAATTCTTTGTGGATCTGTGTAATCTGAGGGAAATATGTCTCTCTAATATGGTCATACATTTGGCAGGAGGTTAGGAAGTGCAGCTCAGTTTCCACCTCATTTTGTGGGCAGTGAGCACATAGCCTGTCTTCTCTTGAGAGCCTTGTCTGCCTACGGCGGCCTTTCTCAATAGCAAGGCTATGCTCACTGAGTCTGTACATAGTCAAAGTTTTCCTTAATTTTGGGTCAGTCACAGTGGTCAGGTATTCTGCCGCTGTGTACTCTCTGTGTAGGGTCAGTCACAGTGGTCAGGTATTCTGCCGCTGTGTACTCTCTGTGTAGGTCCAAATAGCATTCTAGTTTGCTCTGTTTTTTTGATAATTCTTTCCAATATGTCAAGTAGTTATCTTTTTGTTTTCTCATGATTTGGTTGGGTCTAATTGTGCTGATGTCCTGGGGCTCTGTGAGGTGTGTTTGTGTTTGTGAACAGAGTCCCAGGACCAGCTTGCTTCGGGGACTCTTCTCCAGGTTCATCTCTCTGTAGGTGATGGCTTTGTTATGGAAGGCAGGAGTCTCTCCCTCTCTCTCTCCCTCTCTCTCCCTCCCTCTCTCTCCCTCCCTCTCTCTCCCTCTCCCTCTCTCCCTCTCTCCCTCTCCCTCCCTCCCTCTCTCTCCCTCCCTCTCTCCCTAGAACAGCCTCAATTTGTCGGAGCGTGGACTCTGCAAGGTTTCGAAAGCTTTCCACAGGGGTGCCGGCCCATGTTCCATGTTCCACAGGGGTGCCGGCCCATGTTGACTCCAGCAGCATTGCAGTTCTTGAAACAAACCTAGCACCTACTACCATACCCTGTTCAAAGGCACTTCAATCTTTTGTCTTGCCCATTCTCCCTCTGAATGACACTCATACACAATCCATGTCTCAATTGTCTAAAGGCTTAAAAATCCTTCTTTAACCCGTCTCCTCCCCTTCACCTATACTGATTTAATAAGTGACGTCAATAAGGGATCATAGCTTTCACCTGGGTTCACCTGGTCAATCTACGTCAAAGAGTGTTCTTAATGTTTTGTCAGATCAGTGTACATGGTCCTGTGTCCATCACATCTACATGACGACTACAGACAGAACTAGCCAACCCCATGTCCAGCACATCTACATGACGACAACAGACAGAACTAGTCAACCCCATGTCCATCACATCTACATGACGACTACAGACAGAACTAGCCAACCCCATGTCCATCACATCTACATGACGACTACAGACAGAACTAGCCAACCCCATGTCCATCACATCTACATGACGACTACAGACAGAACTAGCCAACCCCATGTCCATCACATCTACATGACGACTACAGACAGAACTAGCCAACCCCATGTCCATCACATCTACATGACGACTACAGACAGAACTAGCCAACCCCATGTCCATCACATCTACATGACGACTACAGACAGAACTAGCCAACCCCATGTCCATCACATCTACATGACGACTACAGACAGAACTAGTCAACCCCATGTCCATCACATCTACATGACGACTACAGACAGAACTAGTCAACCCCATGTCCATCACATCTACATGACGACTACAGACAGAACTAGCCAACCCCATGTCCATCACATCTACATGACGACTACAGACAGAACTAGCCAACCATAGAAAATTACTTTGCAACACAAAACACTACGGAGGTTTAGGACTTACTTTTCCAGTATTGTCAAGGTACTTATTATGTGGAGGAAAAACGTTTCAGTGGAATTACCTTGACTTATTCTGTCCTTAACCTCTTTTAGGTAAATGAGATGAGAAGATAGTGAAGATAAGAGGAATAAGAGAGAGACCTGCCTGCTTTTGGGGTGAAATAAGGGGATGGGAGGTAGAGGAACTGGGGCTGCTGTGTCAGGCTGTGATTGTCAGACAGCAGAGAGCGGCCAAGCAGAGCGCTGCACAGAGTGAATATTGATGAGGTGGGTACAGTCCCCCAACAGTTAAATGTTCTCCTGCATTCTGATTCTCATGCACACATAAGCAAATGCCCACACACACACACACACAGAGACGTGAGCACACATGCAAGCGCACACACACACACCATACTTCAGGCCTAAGAGGCAGACTACTCAGGTCCATTTCCCTCTCTGTCACACAGGGAGAGCTAATAAACATACTTTAATCTGGGCATTAGGATAATCCAGGGGGAGAAGGAGGGAGGGAGGGAGGGAGGGAGGGAGGGAGGGAGGGAGGGAGGGAGGGAGGGAGGGAGGGAGGGAGGGAGGGAGGGAGGGAGGGAGGGAGGGAGGGAGGGAGGGAGGGAAACAGAGTGAAAGTGGGAAGGAGAGAGTGACAGAGAGAAAGTGGGAAGGAAAGAGCGACAGAAAGAGAGAGAAAGTGGGGAGGAGAGAGCAACAGAAAGAGAGAGAAAGTGGGGAGGAGAGAGCAACAGAAAGAGAGAGAAAGTGGAAAGGAGAGAGTGACAGAGAGAGGAATGAGAGAGTGACAGAGAGAGAAAGTGGGAAGGAGAGAGTGACAGAGAGAGAAAGTGGGAAAGAGAGAGCGACAGAGAAAGAGAAAGTGGGAAGGAGAGAGCGACAGAGAGAGGAAGGAAAGAGAGACAGAAAGAGAAAGTGGGAAGGAGAGAGCAATAGAAAGAGAGAGAAGGTGGGAAGGAGAGAGCAATAGAAAGAGAGAGAAGGTGGGAAGGAGAGAGCGACAGAAAGAGAGAGAAAGTGGGAAGGAGAGAGAGACAGAGAGAGTGACAGAGAGAGAGAAAGTGGGAAGGAGAGAGTGACAGAAAGAGAGGGAAAGTGGGAAGGAGAGAGCAACAGAGAAAGTGGGAAGGAGAGAGCGACAGAGAGAGAGAAAGTGGGAAGGAGAGAGAGAAAGTGGGAAGGAGAGAGCGACAGAGAGAGAGAAAGTGGGAAGGAGAGAGCGACAGAGAAAGTGGGAAGGAGAGAGCGACAGAGAGAGAGAAAGTGGGAAGGAGAGAGCGACAGAGAGAGAAAGTGGGAAGGAGAGAGCGACAGAGAAAGAGAAAGTGGGAAGGAGAGAGCGATAGAAAGAGAAAGTGGGAAGGAGAGAGCAACAGAGAAAGTGGGAAGGAGAGAACGACAGAGAGAGAGAAAGTGGGAAAGGAGAGAGAGAAAGTGGGAAGGAGAGAGCGACAGAGAGAGAGAAAGTGGGAAGGAGAGAGCGACAGAGAAAGTGGGAAGGAGAGAGCGACAGAGAGAGAGAAAGTGAGAAGGAGAGAGCGACAGAGAGAGAGAAAGTGGGAAGGAGAGAGCGACAGAGAGAGAAAGTGGGAAGGAGAGAGCGACAGAGAAAGAGAAAGTGGGAAGGAGAGAGCGATAGAAAGAGAAAGTGGGAAGGAGAGAGCGACAGAGAAAGTGGGAAGGAGAGAGCGACAGAGAGAGAGAAAGTGGGAAGGAGAGAGAGAAAGTGGGAAGGAGAGAGCGACAGAGAGAGAAAGTGGGAAGGAGAGAGCGACAGAGAGAGAAAGTGGGAAAGAGAGAGCGACAGAGAGAGAAAAAGTGGGAAGGAAAGAGCGACATAGAAAGAGAAAGTGGGAAGGAGAGAGCGATAGAAAGAGAAAGTGGAAAGGAGAGAGCGACAGAGAGAGAGAAAATGGGAAGGAGAGAGAGAGAGAGAAAGTGGGAAGGAGAGAGCGACAGAGAGAGGAAGGAGAGAGCGACAGAAAGAGAAAGTGGGAAGGAGAGAGCGACAGAGAGAGAGAAAGCGGGAAGGAGAGAGCGACAGAGAGAGAAAGTGGGAAGGAGAGAGCGACAGAGAAAGTGGGAAGGAGAGAGCGACAGAGAGAGAGAAAGTGGGAAGGAGAGAGAGAAAGTGGGAAGGAGAGAGCGACAGAGAGAGAAAGTGGGAAGGAGAGAGCGACAGAGAGAGAAAGTGGGAAGGAGAGAGCGACAGAGAAAGAGAAAGTGGGAAGGAGAGAGCGATAGAAAGAGAAAGTGGGAAGGAGAGAGCGACAGAGAAAGTGGGAAGGAGAGAACGACAGAGAGAGAGAAAGTGGGAAGGAGAGAGAGAAAGTGGGAAGGAGAGAGCGACAGAGAGAGAGAAAGTGGGAAGGAGAGAGCGACAGAGAAAGTGGGAAGGAGAGAGCGACAGAGAGAGATAGTGGGAAGGAGAGAGCGACAGAGAGAGAGAAAGTGGGAAGGAGAGAGCGACAGAGAGAGAAAGTGGGAAGGAGAGAGCGACAGAGAAAGAGAAAGTGGGAAGGAGAGAGCGATAGAAAGAGAAAGTGGGAAGGAGAGAGCGACAGAGAAAGTGGGAAGGAGAGAGCGACAGAGAGAGAGAAAGTGGGAAGGAGAGAGAGAAAGTGGGAAGGAGAGAGCGACAGAGAGAGAAAGTGGGAAGGAGAGAGCGACAGAGAGAGAAAGTGGGAAAGAGAGAGCGACAGAGAGAGAAAAAGTGGGAAGGAAAGAGCGACATAGAAAGAGAAAGTGGGAAGGAGAGAGCGATAGAAAGAGAAAGTGGAAAGGAGAGAGCGACAGAGAGAGAGAAAATGGGAAGGAGAGAGAGAGAGAAAGTGGGAAGGAGAGAGCGACAGAGAGAGGAAGGAGAGAGCGACAGAAAGAGAAAGTGGGAAGGAGAGAGCGACAGAGAGAGAGAAAGTGGGAAGGAGAGAGCGACAGAGAGAGAGAAAGTGGGAAGGAGAGAGCGACAGAGAGAGAAAGTGGGAAGGAGAGAGAGAAAGCGGGAAGGAGAGAGCGACAGAGAGAGAGAAAGTGGGAAGGGGAGAGTGACAGAAAGAGAAAAAGTGGGAAGGAGAGAGCGACAGAAAGAGAGAAAGTGAGAAGGGGAGAGCGACAGAAAGAGGGAAGGGGAGAGTGACAGAAAGAGAGAAAGTGGGAAGGAGAGAGCGACAGAAAGAGAGAAAGTGAGAAGAAGCTAAATAGTTTTTGAAAGTATCTTGTGACTTCTATTCTTACTAGTCTGTTTTTCTCCCATTTCTTTTTATCTGCCCAAAGTGTTCTCTCATGTGCTATTATTTTCCTCTAAATGTTCCCTCTTCTCTCCCTCTCTCTTGTTTTCCTTCGCCTTGTACTCATCACTTCAGTGAATCTTTCACACAGAGTAGCCATTGGGCAAGATTAGTGTAGTCTGTGCTGTACCTCTCAACGGGAACAATGCCACAATATCTCAGAACTATAGCTCTTACAACTGTACTAGTTTAGCTTTGTGAAGACACGTCTATCTATACGGTACACAGGGAGAGATCCAATTCTGTTTCCTAATAGACCACCTCTTCAGCCCACCACACAGGAGAGGCCTCTCTATAGAGATGTGTGGATTCATAAGAGTAGTAGGGGTTTAGGGCAGAACCCATTCTATAGGTCTCAGTAGGGATTTAGGGCAGAACCCATTCTATAGGTCTCAGTAGGGTTTAGGGCAGAACCCATTCTATAGGTCTCAGTAGGGGTTTAGGGCAGAACCCATTCTATAGGTCTCAGTAGGGGTTTAGGGCAGAACCCATTCTATAGGTCTCAGTAGGGATTTAGGGCAGAACCCATTCTATAGGTCTCAGTAGGGATTTAGGGCAGAACCCATTCTATAGGTCTCAGTAGGGGTTTAGGGCAGAACCCATTCTATAGGTCTCAGTAGGGGTTTAGGGCAGAACCCATTCTATAGGTCTCAGTAGGGGTTTAGGGCAGAACCCATTCTATAGGTCTCAGTAGGGTTTAGGGCAGAACCCATTCTATAGGTCTAAGTAGGGTTTAGGGCAGAACCCATTATATAGGTCTCAGTAGGGGTTTAGGGCAGAACCCATTACATAGGTCTCAGTAGGGGTTTAGGGCAGAACCCATTCTATAGGTCTCAGTAGGGTTTAGTGCAGAACCCATTCTATAGGTCTCAGTAGGGGTTTAGGGCAGAACCCATTCTATAGGTCTCAGTAGGGGTTTAGGGCAGAACCCATTCTATAGGTCTCAGTAGGGGTTTAGGGCAGAACCCATTCTATAGGTCTCAGTAGGGGTTTAGGGCAGAACCCATTCTATAGGTCTCAGTAGGGGTTTAGGGCAGAACCCATTATATAGGTCTCAGTAGGGTTTAGTGCAGAACCCATTCTATAGGTCTCAGTAGGGGTTTAGGGCAGAACCCATTCTATAGGTCTCAGTAGGGTTTAGGGCAGAACCCATTCTATAGGTCTCAGTGGGGGTTTAGGGCAGAACCCATTCTATAGGTCTCAGTAGGGTTTAGGGCAGAACCCATTCTATAGGTCTCAGTAGGGGTTTAGGGCAGAACCCATTCTATAGGTCTCAGTAGGGGTTTAGGGCAGAACCCATTATATAGGTCTCAGTAGGGTTTAGTGCAGAACCCATTCTATAGGTCTCAGTAGGGGTTTAGGGCAGAACCCATTCTATAGGTCTCAGTAGGGTTTAGTGCAGAACCCATTCTATAGGTCTAAGTAGGGGTTTAGAACAGAACCCATTATTTAGGTCTCAGTAGGGGTTTAGGGCAGAACCCATTCTATAGGTCTCAGTGGGGGTTTAGGGCAGAACCCATTCTATAGGTCTAAGTAGGGGTTTAGGGCAGAACCCATTCTATAGGTCTCAGTAGGGGTTTAGGGCAGAACCCATTCTATAGGTCTCAGTAGGTTTTAGGGCAGAACCCATTATATAGGTCTAAGTAGGGTTTAGAGCAGAACCCATTCTATAGGGCTCAGTAAGGTTTAGAGCAGAACCCATTATATAGGTCTCAGTGGGGTTTAGTGCAGAACCCATTCTATAGGTCTCAGTAGGGTTTAGAGCAGAACCCATTCTATAGGTCTCAGTAGGGGTTTAGAGCAGAACCCATTATATAGCTCTAAGTAGGGTTTAGAGCAGAACCCATTATATAGGTCTCAGTAGGGGTTTAGGGCAGAACCCATTCTATAGGTCTAAGTAGGGGTTTAGAGCAGAACCCATTCTATGGGTCTCAGTAGGGGTTTAGAGCAGAACCCATTCTATAGGTCTAAGTAGGGTTTAGGGCAGAACCCATTCTATAGGTCTCAGTAGGGGTTTAGGGCAGAACCCATTCTATAGGTCTCAGTAGGGTTTAGGGCAGAACCCATTCTATAGGTCTAAGTAGGGTTTAGAGCAGAACCTATTCTATAGGTCTAAATAGGGTTTGGAGCAGAACCCATTCTATAGGTCTCAGTATGGGTTTAGAGCAGAACCCATTATATAGGTCTAAGTAGGGGTTTAGAGCAGAACCCATTCTATAGGTCTCAGTAGGGGTTTAGGGCAGAACCCATTATATAGGTCTAAGTAGGGGTTTAGAGCAGAACCCATTCTATAGGTCTAAGTAGGGGTTTAGAGCAGAACCCATTCTATAGGTCTAAGTAGGGGTTTAGAGCAGAACCCATTCTATAGGTCTCAGTAGGGGTTTAGGGCAGAACCCATTCTATAGGTCTCAGTAGGGTTTAGGGCAGAACCCATTCTATAGGTCTCAGTAGGGTTTAGGGTAGAACCCATTCTATAGGTCTCAGTAGGGGTTTAGGGCAGAACCCATTCTATAGGTCTAAGTAAGGGTTTAGAGCAGAACCCATTCTATAGGTCTAAGTAGGGGTTTAGAGCAGAACCCATTCTATAGGTCTCAGTAGGGGTTTAGGGCAGAACCCATTCTATAGGTCTAAGTAGGGGTTTAGAGCAGAATCATCCAGATAAGAACCAGCATCTCAAAGCTCCCGGTAAATCCTGAACGTATGTTAATGGAGGATTAGTGCAGTTAACATTAAGATTGATCTCCAAATCATTCTGGCGGGGTATTCTCTGAGGGTAAGCATTAGTGCTTAATGGTAGTCATGTTGCGCAGTCAGAGTTGAGACTGAGTTCAGGCCTCCGCTGGGTGTGCCTGTGGGCCTGACAGGAAGATAACACACACACACACACACAGCAGAGAGAGCGTGGGAGCTCCATGCCTGATAACACACACACACACACACCCCCCGCAGAGAGAGCGTGGGAGCTCCATGCCTGATAACACACACACACACACCACACACACACACACACACGCGCACACAGCAGAGACAGCTCCGTGCCTTTGATAACTCCACCATCCACTTAAATGAACAGATATTATTTTACTTCAGTGGATTTCTTCTCTATTTCTCTCCTCCTGTTGCTTGAGTGGACAATCTTTCATTCTAACACACAGAGACACATACTGTACACACAAATACACACAAATACACGCACACACACACACACACACACACACACACACACACACACACACACACACACACACACACACACACACACCTGTGACAAGGGTTTGAGGGGGCAGGAATGCGGCACACAGGACGTCGTCATTATGCTGAACTCCTCCCTTCCACTCAGAGGGCTGAACGAAGAACTGAGAGAACGAGGGCAGTCTGAACACTGTTAACATCCTGCAGAGAGCCGGGGGGAGGTGATGGAGAGAGAGAGGGGGGTGATGGAGAGAGAGGGGGGTGACGGAGAGAGAGAGAGAGAGGGGGGGGGGGGTGATGGAGAGAGAGGGGGGTGACGGAGAGAGAGAGAGAGAGAGGGGGAGGTGATGGAGAGAGAGAGGGAGGGTGACGGAGAGAGAGAGAGAGAGAGGGGGAGGTGATGGAGAGAGAGAGGAGTGGTGATGGAGAGAGAGAGGGGGGGTGACGGAGAGAGAGAGGGAGGGTGACGGAGAGAGAGAGAGAGAGAGGGGGAGGTGATGGAGAGAGAGAGGGAGGGTGACGGAGAGAGAGAGAGAGAGGGGGAGGTGATGGAGAGAGAGAGGAGTGGTGATGGAGAGAGAGAGGGGGGGTGACGGAGAGAGAGAGGGAGGGTGACGGAGAGAGAGAGGGAGGGTGACGGAGAGAGAGAGAGAGAGAGGGGGAGGTGATGGAGAGAGAGAGGAGTGGTGATGGAGAGAGAGAGGGGGGTGACGGAGAGAGAGAGAGAGAGAGGGGGGTGACAGAGAGAGAGAGGGGGTGACGGAGAGAGAGAGGGGGGTGACGGAGAGAGAGAGGGGGTGACGGAGAGAGAGAGGGGGTGACGGAGAGAGAGAGGGTTGATGGAGCGAGAGAGGGGGTGATGACGGAGAGAGAGAGGGGGTGATGGAGAGAGAGAGGGGGTGACGGAGAGAGAGAGGGGGTGACGGAGAGAGAGGGTGAGGGGGTGACGGAGAGAGAGAGGGGGGGTGACGGAGAGAGAGAGGGGGTGACGGAGAGAGAGAGGGGGTGACGGAGAGAGAGAGGGGGGGTGACGGAGAGAGAGAGAGAGAGAGAGGGGGGTGACAGAGAGAGGGGGGTGACAGAGAGAGAGAGGGGGGTGACGGAGAGAGAGGGGGGTGACGGAGAGAGAGAGAGAGAGAGGGGGGGGTGACAGAGAGAGAGAGAGAGAGAGGGGGGGTGACAGAGAGAGAGAGGGGGGGTGACGGAGAGAGAGAGGGGGTGACGGAGAGAGAGAGGGGGGTGACGGAGAGAGAGAGGGGGTGACGGAGAGAGAGAGGGTTGATGGAGCGAGAGGGGGGTGACGGAGAGAGAGAGGGGGTGATGGAGAGAGAGAGGGGGTGACGGAGAGAGAGAGGGGGTGACGGAGAGAGAGGGGGGTGACGGAGAGAGAGAGGGGGTGACGGAGAGAGAGAGGGGGTGACGGAGAGAGAGGGGGTGACGGAGAGAGAGAGGGGGGTGATGGAGAGAGAGAGGGGGTGACGGAGAGAGAGGGGGTTGATGGAGCGAGAGAGAGAGGGGGTGACGGAGAGAAAGAGGGGGTGACGGAGAGAGAGGGGGTTGATGGAGCGAGAGAGAGAGGGGGGGTGACGGAGAGAAAGAGGGGGGGTGACGGAGAGAGAGGGGGTGACGGAGAGAGAGAGGGGGTGACGGAGAGAGAGAGGGGGTGACGGAGAGAGAGAGGGGTGGTGATGGAGAGAGAGGGGGGGTGATGGAGAGAGAGGGGGATGGAGCGAGAGAGAGAGGGGGGGTGACGGAGAGAAAGAGGGGGTGACGGAGAGAGAGAGAGAGTGGTGATGGAGAGAGAGAGGAGTGGTGATGGAGAGAGAGGGGGGTGACGGAGAGAGAGAGGGGGTGACGGAGAGAGAGAGGGGGTGATGGAGAGAGAGAGGGGGGTGATGGAGAGAGAGAGGAGTGGTGATGGAGAGAGAGGGGGGTGATGGAGAGAGAGAGGAGTGGTGATGGAGAGAGAGGGGGTGATGGAGAGAGAGGGGTTGATGGAGCGAGAGAGAGAGGGGGTGACGGAGAGAGAGGGGGGGTGACAGAGAGAGAGGGGTGACAGAGAGAGAGGGGGGGTGACGGAGAGAGAGGGGGTGACAGAGAGAGAGGGGGTGACGGAGAGAGAGGGGGTGACGGAGAGAGAGAGGGGGGTGACAGAGAGAGAGGGGGTGACGGAGAGAGAGAGGGGGTGATGGAGAGAGAGGGGGGTGACGGAGAGAGAGGGGTGACGGAGAGAGAGAGGGGGGGTGACAGAGAGAGAGGGGGTGACGGAGAGAGAGGGGGGTGACAGAGAGAGAGGGGGGTGACGGAGAGAGAGAGGGTGATGGAGAGAGAGGGGGGTGACGGAGAGAGAGGGGGGGGTGATGGAGAGAGAGTTGATGGGGTGACGGAGAGAGAGAGGGGGTGACAGAGAGAGGGGGGTGACAGAGAGAGAGGGGGTGACAGAGAGAGAGGGGGTGACGGAGAGAGAGAGGGGGTGACGGAGAGAGAGGGGTGACGGAGAGAGAGAGGGGGTGACAGAGAGAGAGGGGGTGACAGAGAGAGAGGGGGTGACGGAGAGAGAGAGGGGGTGATGGAGAGAGAGAGGGGGGTGACGGAGAGAGAGAGGGGGTGACGGAGAGAGAGAGGGGGGTGACAGAGAGAGGGGGGGGTGACGGAGAGAGAGAGGGGGTGACAGAGAGAGGGGGGGGACGGAGAGAGAGGGGGGTGATGGAGAGAGAGAGGGGGGGTGACGGAGAGAGAGAGGGGGGTGATGGAGAGAGAGAGGGGTTGATGGAGCGAGAGAGAGAGGGGGTGACGGAGAGAGAGAGGGGGTGACAGAGAGAGAGGGGGTGACAGAGAGAGAGGGGGTGACGGAGAGAGAGGGGGGTGACAGAGAGAGAGGGGGAGACGGAGAGAGAGAGGGGGTGACGGAGAGAGAGGGGGTGACGGAGAGAGAGAGGGGGTGTGACGGAGAGAGAGAGGGGTGTGACGGAGAGAGAGAGGGGAGTTGATGGAGCGAGAGAGAGAGGGTTGATGGAGCGAGAGAGAGAGGGGGTGACGGAGAGAGCGAGGGGGTGACAGAGAGAGAGGGGGGTGACGGAGAGAGAGAGGGGGTGACGGAGAGAGAGAGGGGGTGACGGAGAGAGAGGGGGGTGACGGAGAGAGAGAGGGGGTGATGGAGAGAGAGACAGGGGTGATGATGGAGAGAGAGAGGGGGTTGACGGAGAGAGAGAGGGGGGTGACGGAGAGAGAGAGGGGGACAGAGTGACGGAGAGAGAGAGGAGTGGTGATGGAGAGAGAGAGAGGGGGAGACAGACGGAGAGAGAGAGGGGGACAGAGATGGAGAGAGAGGGGGTGACAGAGAGAGAGGGAGAGAGAGGGGTGATGGAGAGAGTGAGGGGGGTGACAGAGAGAGAGAGAGAGAAAGAAAGAGAGAGAGAGAGGGGGGGTGATGGGTAGAGAGGGAGAGAGAGGTGGTGATGGAGGGGGATAGAGAGAGAGAGGAGAGGGGGTGATGGAGAGAGAGAGAGAGAGGGGGTGATTTGTAAAAAAAAAAAAGTACATTTATTTACTAGGCAAGTCAGTTAAGAAACAAATTCTTATTTTCAATTACGGCCTAGGAACAGTGGGTTAACTGCCTGTTCAGGGGCAGAGCGACAGATTTGTACCTTGTCAGCTCGGGGATTCGAACTTGCAACCTTTCGATTACTAGTCCAACGCTCTAACCACTAGGTTACCCTGCCGCCCCAATGGAGAGAGAGAGAGAGAGGGGGGGGGTGATGGAGAGAGAGAGGGGGGTGATGTGGAGAGAGAGAGGGGGATGGAGAGAGAGAGGGGAGAGTGGGTGATGGAGAGAGAGAGGGAGGGGGGGTGATGGAGAGAGAGAGAGGGAGGGGTGGTGATGGAGAGAGAGAGAGAGGGGGGGTGATGGAGAGAGAGAGAGTGGGGGTGATGGAGAGAGAGAGAGAGGGGGGTGATGAGAGAGAGAGAGGGGGGTGATGGAGAGAGAGAGTCTGGGAGGGGGGGTGATGGAGAGAGAGAGGGAGGGGGGTGATGGAGAGAGAGAGAGAGGGGGTGATGGAGAGAGAGAGGGGGGGGTCTGACTGACTGACGTGATGGAGAGAGAGAGAGAGAGAGAGAGAGAGAGAGGAGTTTGTGATGGAGAGAGAGAAAGAGAGGGGGGTGATGGAGAGAGAAAGAGAGAGAGACAGAGAGAGAGAGAGACAGAGACAGAGAGAGACAGAGACAGAGAGAGAGACAGAGACAGAGAGACAGAGAGAGATAGATTGAGATGCTGGTTCTTATCTGGAGGATTCTGCTCTAAACCCCTACTTAGACCTATATAATGGGTTCTGCTCTAAACCCTACTTAGATAGACAGAGATAGAGACAGAGAGAGAGACAGAGACAGAGACAGAGATAGATAGATAGACAGAGATAGAGACAGAGAGAGAGAGAGACAGAGAGAGAGAGAGATAGATAGAGAGACAGAGATAGATAGACAGAGATAGAGACAGAGAGAGATAGATAGATAGACAGAGATAGAGACAGAGAGAGATAGATAGATAGACAGAGATAGATAGACAGAGATAGAGACAGAGAGAGATAGATAGACAGAGATAGAGACAGAGAGTGCCTGATGTATAACTGGGATAAACGCGGACGTTCTGTACATTACCTTGGAAAGAACTCCACAAAGGGACCCTGCTCCGCATCATCCATTACTCACAGAAGGTTAGCGTTTATCCCTTACATATCACACTGTTATAACTACTGTTCCTGGGTCTGTCGTTAACACTCTGTTATAACTACTGTTCCTGGGTCTGTCGTTAACACTCTGTTATAACTACTGTTCCTGGGTCTGTCGTTAACACTCTATTATAACTACTGTTCCTGGGTCTGTCATTAACACTATTATAACTACTGTTCCTGGGTCTGTCATTAACACTCTGTTATAAAAGACAGACAGACAGACTGACTGACATAAAGACACAGACTGACTGACTGACTGACATGAAGACAGACAGACTGACTGACATGAAGACAGACTGAAGACAGACTGACTGACTGACTGACTGACATGAAGACAGACTGACTGACTGACTGACTGACTGACTGACTGACATGAAGACAGACTGACTGACTGACTGACTGACATAAAGACAGACTGACTGACTGACATAAAGACAGACTGACTGACATGAAGACAGACTGACATGAAGACAGACTGACTGACATGAAGACAGACTGACTGACATGAAGACAGACTGACTGACATGAAGACAGACTGACTGTGTCACGCCCTGACCATAGAGAGCCCTTGTTTCTCTATGGTGTAGTAGGTCAGGGCGTGACTAGGGGTATTCTAGTTAATAATTTCTATGTTGTGTTCTAGTTTATATTTTTTTTTTGGTGTTTTGATTCCCAATTAGGGGCAGCTGGTAATTGTTCTCTCTAATTGGGGATCAAATTTAAGTAGCTATTTTTCCCACCTGTGTTTGAGGGATATTGTTTTGTATTTGTGCATGTGCACCACGTAGTCACGTTTCGTTGTTCGTTTAATGTTCGTAATAATGGAGGACAGCGACGACGCCAGGTGTAGCGTCCACAGAAAGCCCAAGGACAACCCCAAGATTTTATGGAGGGGGCACAAGGGGTGGCCGGCTGAGCCGCGGGAAGAGCCAGAGCACATGGAGCAGGCGATAGAGATGTGGTCAGTCGACCCAAGGAGAGTGCCAGAGCCCGCATGGGAGTCGATGGAACAGTGTGAGGAAGGATACCGGAGAATGGAGTTGGCTAGGAGTATGTGGCAGCGCCAGAATGGAGTTGGCTAGGAGTATGTGGCAGCGCCAGAATGGAGTTGGCTAGGAGTATGTGGCAGCGCCAGAATGGAGTTGGCTAGGAGTATGTGGCAGCGCCAGAATGGAGTTGGCTAGGAGTATGTGGCAGCGCCAGAATGGAGTTGGCTAGGAGTATGTGGCAGCGCCAGAATGGAGTTGGCTAGGAGTATGTGGCAGCGCCAGAATGGAGTTGGCTAGGAGTATGTGGCAGCGCCAGAATGGAGTTGGCTAGGAGTATGTGGCAGTGCCAGAATGGAGTTGGCTAGGAGTATGTGGCAGCGCCAGAATGGAGTTGGCTAGGAGTATGTGGCAGCGCCAGAATGGAGTTGGCTAGGAGTATGTGGCAGCGCCAGAATGGAGTTGGCTAGGAGTATGTGGCAGCGCCAGAATGGAGTTGGCTAGGAGTATGTGGCAGCGCCAGAATGGAGTTGGCTAGGAGTATGTGGCAGCGCCAGAATGGAGTTGGCTAGGAGTATGTGGCAGCGCCAGAATGGAGTTGGCTAGGAGTATGTGGCAGCGCCAGAATGGAGTTGGCTAGGAGTATGTGGCAGCGCCAGAATGGAGTTGGCTAGGAGTATGTGGCAGCGCCAGAATGGAGTTGGCTAGGAGTATGTGGCAGCGCCAGAATGGAGTTGGCTAGGAGTATGTGGCAGCGCCAGAATGGAGTTGGCTAGGAGTATGTGGCAGCGCCAGAATGGAGTTGGCTAGGAGTATGTGGCAGCGCCAGAATGGAGTTGGCTAGGAGTATGTGGCAGCGCCAGAATGGAGTTGGCTAGGAGTATGTGGCAGCGCCAGAATGGAGTTGGCTAGGAGTATGTGGCAGCGCCAGAATGGAGTTGGCTAGGAGTATGTGGCAGCGCCAGAATGGAGTTGGCTAGGAGTATGTGGCAGCGCCAGAATGGAGTTGGCTAGGAGTATGTGACAGCGCCAGAATGGAGTTGGCTAGGAGTATGGGCAGGACAGAATGGGTGGCTAGGAGTATGTGGTCATGGAGTCCGGTGCCATATGTGGATCACGCGCCAGAATGGAGTTGGCTAGGAGTCCTGTACCGGTTCCTCAGCGCCAGAATGGAGTTGGCTAGGAGTATGTGGCAGCGCCAGAATGGAGTTGGCTAGGAGATGTGGCAGCGCCAGAATGGAGTTTTAGGGTATGGGAGCGCCAGAATGGAGTTGGCTAGGAGTATGTGGCAGCGCCAGAGTTGGCTAGGAGGAATTGATGAGATTGGCTAGGAGTATGTGGCAGCGCCAGAATGGAGTTGGCTAGGAGTATGTGGCAGCGCCAGAATGGAGTTGGCTAGGAGTATGTGGCAGCGCCAGAATGGAGTTGGCTAGAGACCATCAGGGCAGCGCGAGAATGGAGTTGGCTAGGAGTATGTGGCAGCGCCAGAATGGAGTTGGCTAGGAGTGTGTTCTGCCAGAATGGATCCGGCTAGTAGTATGTGGCAGCGCCAGAATGGAGTTGGCTCCCAGTCCGGTATGTGGCTTCTCCAGAATGGACTTGGCTAGGAAGTATGTGGCAGTCGCCACCTGGAGTTGGCTAGGAGTATGTGGCAGCGCCAGTGTGCCAGAGCTTCACGGTGGCTATGGAGTTGGCTAGAGTATGTGGCAGCGCCAGAATGGAGTTGGCTAGGAGTATGTGGCAGCGCCAGAATGGAGTTGGCTAGGAGTATGTGGCAGCGCCAGAATGGAGTTGGCTAGGAATGTGGCAGCGCCAGAATGGAGTTGGCTAGGAGTATGTGGCAGCGCCAGAATGGAGTTGGCTAGGAGTATGTGGCAGCGCCAGAATGGAGTTGGCTAGGAGTATGTGAAGCGCCAGAATGGAGTTGGCAGGAGTATGTGCCGCCAGTCCAGAATGGCGTAGGAGTAGCCCAGAATGGAATGCCATGGTCTGAATGGAGTCTGGGGGCTAGAGTATGTGGCAGCGCCAGAATGGAATTTGTTTAGGTTTGTGGCCTGAGCGCCAGAATGGAGTTGGCTTTGGAGTATGTGGCAGCGCCAGAATGGAGTTGGCTAGGTGTATGTGGCAGCGTGAATGGAGTTGGCTAGGAGTATGTGGCAGCGCCAGAATGGAGTTGGCTAGGAGTATGTGGCAGCGCCAGAATGGGGATTGGCTAGGAGTATGTGGCAGCGCCAGAATGGAGTTGGCTAGGGGTATGTGGCAGCGCCAGAATGGAGTTGGCTAGGATATGTGTTTTGGTTTGTGTATGTGGCAGCGCCAGAATGGAGTTGGCTAGGAGTATGTGGCAGCGCCAGAATGGAATTGGCTAGGAGTATGTGGCAGCGCCAGAATGGAGTTGGCTAGGCAGTATGTGGCTGCGCCAGAATGGAGTTGGCTAGGAGTATGTGGAGTTGGTCTAGGGGACACATGTGGCAGCCCAGAATGGAGTTGGCTAGGAGTATGTGGCAGCCAGAATGGAGTTGGCTAGGAGTATGTGGCAGCGCAGAATGGAGCCTTGGCTGAGGAGTGATGTGGTCCCAGAATGGAGTTGGCTAGGACAGGCCAGAATGGAGTTGGCTAGGAGTATGCGGTTAACAGGACAAGTGGGCTGGAGAACGGGTCATCAGTCCGGTGCCATATGTGACGGATCCACGCACCAGATCTCCAGTGTGCCTCCTCAGCCTGTCCTGTACCGGTTCCTCACACTCGCCATGAGGAGCGTGTCGTCAGTCCGCTGCCAAAGACACCCCAAGATGATCATTTTTTGGGGTGGGGAGAGACACATGGAGCTGGCAGTCGAGCAGCAGAGACCAGAGCCTGTGTGGGAGTCAGAGGAGGAACTCTAGACTGAAAGATTCCGTAGAGAGATGGTAGATGAGAATGCTGCAGCACAACTCGACCAGAAGAACGTGTCCCAGTTCGACTAACAGTCTTGTGCCAGACACCAACTCTCCCTGAAGAGCCAGAGACCATCAGGGAGGCGATGGAGAAGTTAGACTAGAGAGAAGAACAGAGAGAACTCTAGAGAACAGAAGAACATTGTGCAAGTGTGTTCTGCTCAACATTTGATCCGGCTAGTAGTCTGGTGAAACCTGTACCGGCTCCACACATCTGGACTCCAGTGCGCCTCCCAGTCCGGTACGTCCTGTGTCTTCTCCCAGCACTCGCCCGGAAGTGCGTGTCACCAGTCCGGTGCCACCTGTACCGGCTCTACGCACTAGGCCTCCAGTGTGCATTCACGGTCCAGAGCTTCCGGCAACAGTTCCCAGTCCAGAGCTTCCGGCGATTGTCCGGAACCTCCTGTGATGGTCCACGTTCCGGAACACTCCTGCAGATAGTCCACGTTCCGAACCTCCTGCAACGGTCCACGCTTCCGGAACCTCCTGCGACGGTCCACGGTCCTCCGAACCTCCTGCGACAGGTCCACGGTCCGGAACCTCCTGCGAGGTCCACGGTCCGGAACCTCCTGCAGATAGTCCACGGTCCAGAGCTTCCAGGAAAGCGGCCAGTCCTGAGCAGGAGCCTTCCTCTGTGCCGGTGGCCAGTCCAGGCATGGCGTCAGCCCAATGCCATGGTCTGATCCGGGGTCTGGGGGGGGCTATGACCCGCACCGGAGCCCCCACCTAACCACCTCCCAATTTGTTTCAGGTTTTGCGGCCTGAGTCCGCACCTTTGGGGGGGTAGTGTCACGCCCTGACCATAGAGAGACCTTGTTTCTCTATGGTGTAGTAGGTCAGGGCGTGACTAGGGGTATTCTAGTTTATAATTTCTATGTTGTGTTCTAGTTTATATTTTCTATGTTGGTGTTTTGTATGATTCCCAATTAGAGGCAGCTGGTAATCGTTCTCTCTAATTGGGGATCATATTTAAGTAGCTATTTTTCACACCTGTGTTTGTGGGATATTGTTTTGTGTTTGTGCATGTGCACCACGTAGTCACGTTTCGTTGTTCGTGTACTGATTTATTGTTTTTGCTTTAAGTTTCACTTTGAATTAAATATGTGGAACTCCGCTGTGCCTTGGTCCCGTTCTTACGGCAACCGTGACAGACTGACCTTACAGACATGACTTTTGAATGTCAGAAATTAGGTCTTAGAGGGACACACCTCTCCCAGCCCATGACCAGCACGGTTCTCTTCAGTACTAGAACCTGGGAGATGTCCACGGCCTGGTCCCGGCCCGCATTCAGCCTGTGGTGACAGTGACCGTTAAAGTCCCAGATCTAGAACCACACAGTTAGAACCACACAGTTAGAACCAAGAAATACAGATCTAGAACCTAGAACAGACACCCCATCAAATTGACACCACCAGGTTAACATCCAACACCAGGAGTCAAGGGGACAGAGACATTTACCACTGAGACAGACACCCTGACAAACATAAAGAGACAGACACCAACTCTAGACTAACAGAAGAACAGACACCAACTCTAGACTAACAGCAGGACAGACACCAACTCTAGACTAACAGCAGGACAGACACCAACTCTAGACTAACAGAAGAACAGACACCAACTCTAGACTAACAGCAGGACAGACACCAACTCTAGACTAACAGCAGGACAGACACCAACTCTAGACTAACAGAAGAACACACACCAACTCTAGACTAACAGCAGGACAGACACCAACTCTAGACTAACAGCAGGACAGACACCAACTCTAGACTAACAGAAGAACAGACACCAACTCTAGACTAACAGAAGAACAGACACCAACTCTAGACTAACAGCAGAACAGACACCAACTCTAGACTAACAGAAGAACAGCACACCAACTCTAGACTAACAGAGAGGACAGACACCAACTCTAGACTAACAGAAGAACATACACCAACTCTAGACTAACAGAAGAACAGACACCAACTCTAGACTAACAGAAGAACAGACACCAACTCTAGACTAACAGAACAGACACCAACTCTAGACTACAGCAGGACAGACACCAACTCTAGACTAACAGAAACACTCACCAACTCAAATGTAGACAGACAGACCTACTTCACTGGACGGACTGGACAGATAAACTCTGGGGGCATCCCGGACACAAACACAAGTAAACACTGTTGGTAGTCAGCAGACTGAACAGAAAACTCCTGACACAACAAAGATACTAGCATCCCGAAGATGAAACACGTTTCACAGATAGTCAAGACTGTCAGATAGCCTCCGCCCAACACTGCTTCAGATAGCCTCCGCCCAACACTGCTTCAGATAGCCTCCGAACAGAGGAACACTGCTTCAGATAGCCTCCGTCCAACACTGCTTCAGATAGCCTCCGCCCAACACTGCTTCAGATAGACTCCAGAACACTGCTTCAGATAGCATCCCGTCCAACACTGCTTCAGATAGCCTCCGCCCAACACTGCTTCAGATAGCCTCCGCCCAACACTGCTTCAGATAGCCTCCGTCCAACACTGCTTCAGATAGCCTCCGCCCAACACTGCTTCAGATAGCCTCCGCCCAACACTGCTTCAGATAGCCTCCGTCCAACACTGCTTCAGATAGCCTCCAGAGGAACACTGCCTTCAGATAGCCTCCGCCCAACACTGCTTCAGATGAGCCTCCGACTGAACAACACTCTGCCTTCAGATAGCCTCCGCCCAACACTGCTTCAGATAGCCTCCGCCCAACACTGCTTCAGATAGCCTCCGCCAAACACTGCTTCAGATAGCCTCCGCCACCTTCCACACAGGGGTCACACTGACTGGACTCAATCAACAAACAGTCTCATAACACAATTCTACTGTAATCTATTCTATTCACCCAATTCTTCGATTTCAAAACAACAATATATTTAAGGTCCCTTCTATTGAAGATGGTATTATTGAACATTTGTAATATCTAGACTGAACAAAGGAACACTGCCTAGAAATGTCCTTGTTTTTAAAAAAGAAAAGCGCATTTTCACTGTCCATTAAAATAACATAAAATTGATCAGAAATACAGTGTAGACATTGTTAATGTTGTAAATTACTATTGAGACAGATTTTTGATGGAATATCTCTGGCGTACAGAGGCCCATTATCAGCAACCATCACTCCTGTGTTCCAATGGCACATTGTGTTAGCTAACATGCTGTGTTTGCTTCATTAAATAGTACCCTTCAAACACTAGTCTCAACGTCAACAGTGAAGAACTCTGCCTAACTCCTGGATGATGGGCTGGATGATGGGCTTCTAGGCAGACTTGCACAGAGGAACTCTGCCTAGACTGGCCAGCATCCCGATTAAGATCCTCACTGTTGAACACAGAGACTGAACAGAGGAACTCTGCCTAGAAGGCCAGCATCCCGGAGTCGCCTCCTCACTGTTGACGTTGAGACTGAACAGAGGAACTCTGCCTAGAAGGCCAGCATCCCGGAGTCGCCTCCTCACTGTTGACGTTGAGACTTGTGTTTTGCGGGTACGGTACTATGTATTGAAGCCACCAGTTGAGGACTTGTGAGGCATCAGTTATCATCTGTGCTAACATAATTACAAAACGGTTTTCTAATGATCAATTAGCCTTTTAAAATGATACATTTGGATGAGCTAACACAACGTGCCATTGGAGCACAGGAGTGATGGTTGCTGATAATGGGCCTCTGTACACCTATCTAGATATTACATTAAAAATCAGCCGTTTCCAGCAACAATAGTCATTTACTACATTAACAATGTCTACACAGCATTTTGATCAATTTGATGTTATTTTAATGGACAAAAAAAATGTGCTTTTCTTTCAAAAACAAGGAAATGCCTAAGTGACCTCAAACTTTTGAACGGTAGTGTGTATGTACAGTATGTATCTGTGGATGTAACTATGGTTATTAGTTACACCTACATATTCTACACAATGACCCCTGCAGATTGGAATGGAACAATATTCACATCTTAGTGTTTATCTATTTCATGCTTATGGCGACTGCCTTCGTCAATGAATGTAACGAGTGACCTTGACTACTCCGTCTGTGCCGGCGGTGAACAAGCGTGTCTGTGTCCCATCCAGCGCCATGGTGGAGATCTCAGCATCACCATGACAACGGTGGAACTGCTTGACCTTCTGACCTGTGTCCACCAGCCAACAAATCACTGAGGAGCCAGAGTCACTGCTGATCACCTGAGAAACAGAGAGAGAGGGGGGGCGGGGGAGAGAGAGAGGGGGGGACAGAGAGGGGGAGAGAGGAGAGGGGGAGGGAGGGGGGGGGGAGAGAGAGGGGGAGACAGGAGGGGGGAGGGAGAGAGAGGGGGGAGACAGAGGGGGGAGAGGGAGAGGGGGAGAGGGGGAGGGGGAGACAGAGAGGGGGAGAGAGAGAGGGGGAGACAGAGAGGGGGGGGGGGAGAGAGAGGGGAGAGAGGGGGGGAGAGAGGGGGGCGGGGGGAGACAGAGAGGGGGGAGAGAGAGAGAGGGGGGGGGAGAGAGGGGGGGGGGCGGGGGAGACAGAGGGGGCGGGGGGAGAGAGAGGGGGCGGGGGGGAGAGAGAGGGGGGGCGGGGGAGAGAGGGGGGCGGGGGGAGAGAGAGGGGGGGGTGAGGAGAGAAAAAGCATTATCGTGGTCCCTGTCTAGATGTAGGTGTGTGTACCTGTCTGAACAGGCTGTTATAGAGGACACAGGTGACAGAGTTCTCATGGCTGGTGACTCTCCTCCCCTCCTCTCTCTTGGCTTCCATGAGGAGGAGCAGACTGTTGAAGGAGAGGAGGAGGCGTGAGCGCTCCTCACTGAGGAACAGAAGAGTGTGACACTCCTCCTGTGTCTTGGGGAAGATGCCGGCGATACGCTGAATGCACAGCTGACTAGCCACATCCCACAACCTCAGCACCTGAGAGAAGAGAGAGGCGGTTGTCTTAACGTCTTCAACACGCATGTACAAATAAGTCTCATCTTCATCATTTAGATGAAGTCACATTTCATCTAATGCACGTCTTTAACACATAACAACATCCCAATCCTACACACAGTCTCCATAGTCTCTTCTCCTTCTCTCTCACCTTGTCCTTGGAGAAGCTGATCAGCTGTTTCTTGCCCACTATGAAGCGTACAGCTGTAACACTGCTCATGTGACCTCGGAGTACACCCACTGGTTTAGAGATCACATAGGGGTTCCACAGCAGCACCTTGTTGTCTATACCTGCGGTGGCTGCAACCAATCAGAGAGAAGGTTGTTAGTGGCTGCATTGGATACAACCCATGTGAAGTAAGGATAGATGTTATAACTTGGTAGGACTTGTGAGTGCCTATCAAATTCATCCCAGAGTGATGGTCCAGGTCATTGGTTCCTTTCTCCGTGTGGAAGGCGGTGACTCTGAGGGGCTCGCCCTCTTTCTCCCTCCAGCCAATCACCATGCTACTCTGGGGGCTGGTGCTGCACGACAACAACGCCTCCAGAGAGCCCAGGAAACGCACTGCAGGAAACAGGAAGTACAGGTGCAAGATGAGGTGTTTTATGAGTAGAAACAGGTGAGTAAAGTGAAAAGGAGAGGGGTGAGGAGAGAGAGATAGAAAGAGGATGAAGGTGGGGAAAGAGGAAGATAAACAGTGGATAACCAGCTAGATATATTGACTACGCTGCCCTACATACAGAGAGCTTTCAAATCATGTTTTTGTTACAGCTGACATACACACACAGAGTCAGTTTTACTGTCAGACCCAGTGTGTCATCTCAGGGACAGGATGGGCGACGAGAGTGTAAAATGAGCATCATCAAAAATAACACGAGTTCAGTTGGAGTTTGTTCTCTGTTGACTGTGAGAAGCCATGCGGCATCTCTCTCTCTCTCTCTCTGTATGATAAACACTCATGTCTAATCATGAAACAGCCACTGTTTCTGAACTTCAGAAGAACACCACTTTGCACCCCAGAGATACACACACACAGATATAAATATACACACACACATAGACACGCATGCACAGATGCACACAGGAACACACACACTCTGCCTGTAAAATGTCAATTGGCTAATCCTTTTTATGTTCCCCTGTCATCTCCTTTGTTCCCTTTCGTTGTTATTTATTGTTTGTTGTTGTGGTAACACTTTACTTGACACCCAGCATCATAACCACGTCATAATATGTCATAACCACGTCATAACCATGTCATAACCACATCATAATATGTCATAACCACGTCATAATATGTCATAACCCATCATAACCATGTCATAACACATCATAACCATGTCATAACCATGTCATAACCATGTCATAACCACGTCATAATATGTCATAACACATAACCATGTCATAACCATGTCATAAAATGGTCATAACTATGTCATAATATGTCACAACATGGTCATAATCATGTCATAGTATGTCAAAACACTCTATACACGGTCACAACCATACAAGCATTCCACTAATGACATCTGATAAACATGAATATGTGACCAACAAAATTTCATAAAATTTCATAACTGTCATAATATGTCACAACATGGTCATAACCATGTCATAACGCGGTCATAAAACTGTCATACGCGGTCATAAAACTGTCATTCCACTCATGACATCTGCCATAAACTGTCATATGTGACCATAAAATTTGATCATAAACTGTCATAACACTGTCATAACACTGTCATAACACTGTCATAACACTGTCATAACGCGGTCATAAACTGTCATAACGCGTCATAACGCGGTCATAACGCTGTCATAACGCGGCCATAAAACTGTCATAACATAACACGGCCATAACGCGGTCATAATGCGCCATAACACGGCCATAAACTGTCATAACGCGGTCATAACACAGCCATAAACTGTCATAACGCGGTCATAAAACTGTCATAACAAGGTCATAACACGACCATAAACTGCCATAAAGCGGTCATAACGCGGCCATAAACTGTCATAACGCGGTCATAAAACTGTCATAAACGGTCATAACACGGCCATAAACTGTCATAACGCGGTCATAACACGGTCATAAACGGTCATAAAGTGTCATAACGCGGTCATAAAACTGTCATAACAAGGTCATAACACGGCCATAAACTTTCATAACGCGGTCATAACGCGGTCATAACGCTGTCATAACGCAGTCATAACGCTGTCATAAAACTGTCATAACGCGGTCATAACATAACGCGGCCATAAACTGTCATAACGCGGTCATAAACGGTCATAACGCGGTCATAAACTGCGGTCATAATGCGGTCATAACGCTGTCATAAACGCAGTCATAAAACTGTCATAACGCGGTCATAACGCGGCCATAAAGCGGTCATAACACGGCCATAAACTGTCATAACGCGGTCATAACACGGTCATAAAACTGTCATAACGCGGCCATAAACTGTCATAACGCGGTCATAACACGGCCATAAACTGTCATAACGCGGTCATAACGCGGCCATAAAACTGTCATAACGCGGTCATAACACGGCCATAAACTGTCATAACGCGGTCATAACGCGGTCATAACGCTGTCATAACGCGTCATAAACGCGGCCATAAACTGTCATAACGCGGTCATAACACGGCCATAAACTGTCATAAAACTGCGGTCATAACGCGGTCATAACACGGCCATAAACTGTCATAACGCGGCCATAAACTGTCATAACGCGGTCATAACGCGGTCATAACACGGCCATAAACTGTCATAACACGGTCATAAAACTGTCATAACGCGGTCATAACGCGGCCATAACGCGGTCATAACACGGCCATAAACTGTCATAACGCGGCCATAAACTGTCATAACGCGGTCATAACACGGCCATAAACTGTCATAACGCGGTCATAACGCGGTCATAACGCGTCATAACCACGGTCATAACACGGCGGTCATAACACGGTCATAAAACTGTCATAACACTGTCATAACGAGGTCATAAAACTGTCATAACGAGGTCATAACGCGGTCATAACGTCATAACGCGGTCATAACCACGGTCATAACACGGTCATAACGCGGTCATAACCACGGTCATAACCGGTCATAACACTGTCATAACACTGTCATAACACTGTCATAACACGGTCATAACACGGTCATAACGCGCCATAAACTGTCATAACGCAGTCATAAAACTGCCATAAACTGTCATAACACTGTCATAACACTGTCATAACACTGTCATAACGCGGTCATAACGCGGCCATAAACTGTCATAACACGTCATAAAACTGTCATAAAACTGTCATAACGCGGTCATAACACGGTCATAACACGGTCATAACACGGTCATAACACTGTCATAACACTGTCATAACACGGTCATAACTGCGGCCATAAACTGTCATAACGCAGTCATAAAACTGCCATAACGCGGACATAACACTGTCATAACGCGGTCATAACACGGCCATAAACTGTCATAACGCGGTCATAACGCGGTCATAAACTGTCATAACGCGGTCATAACACGGCCATAAACTGTCATAACAAGGTCATAACACGGCCATAAACTGTCATAACGCGGTCATAAACTGTCATAACGCGGTCATAACACGGTCATAAACTGTCATAACAAGGTCATAAACTGTCATAAAAACTGTCCATAAACTGTCATAACACGCCATAAACTGTCATAATGCGGTCATAACACGGCCATAAACTGTCATAATGCGGTCATAACGCGGTCATACAACTGTCATAACACGGTCATGGCATATTGACCATATTAAATTATCATTGTAATTGTGCACACGTTGATGTCAGACATGCACCTACCCCAACGCTCTGTTGCTGATGACTGGGATGAATGCAGGAGCAGATTTCAGGTGCAGGACAAGACACCCTCTTTGTGACTGCTGACTGATATAAGGGCATGTACGTGATAGGACTATCTGGCTGATATGATTATGATGTCATAATGCTTCCTGACAATGTCATAAAGTGTATTTTCTTAGTCCAGGTAAAGTGACACAGGATGGTCATAATGCTTCATGAAGTGTATTTCTTCAAGTTATTTAAAATACGATTAAAAAAACCATGGCTATAAAGAATTAATTAAAGCAACAACAAAGGATTTAAGTAACAAACGTTCAACCGAAAGGTAAACTTCTTGGCAGGGAAAAACTCATTTGAATAAATGTGGGTTTTGACACTCTGATGTAGGTGTCATAACCAGCCATAAAATAAAGCAATAGATGTCAGAACAGGTGTATATGGGTCATGACAGTTATGTCAGCTGTTATGACATGTTGACGTGTTATTACATGGTTATGATGTGCTAGGACATGGTTATGACGTGGTTATGACATGGTTATGACATGGTTATGACATGGTTATGACGTGGTTATGACGTGGTTATGACGTGTTTTGATGTGTTATGACATGGTTATGACATGTTATAACGTGCTAGGACATGGTTATGACATGCTAGGACATGGTTATGACATGCTAGGACATGGTTATGACGTGCTAGGACATGGTTATGACGTGGTTATGATGTGTTATGACATGGTTATGACGTGTTATGACATGGTTATTGCATGTTGACGTGTTATTACATGGTTATGATGTGCTAGGACATGGTTATGACATGGTTATGACGTGGTTATGACGTGGTCATGACATGTTATGACGTGCTAGGATATGGTTATGACATGCTAGGACATGGTTATGACGTGCTAGGACATGGTTATGACGTGGTTATGACATGGTTATGACATGCTATGACGTGCTAGGACATGGTTATGACATGGTTATGACATGCTATGACGTGCTAGGACATGGTTATGACGTGCTATGACATGGTTATGACATGCTATGACATGGTTATGACGTGGTTATGACGTGCTAGGACATGGTTATGGCGTGCTAGGACGTGGTTATGGACGTGGTTATGACGTGCAAGGACATGGTTATGACATGCTAGGACATGGTTATGACATGGTTATGGCGTGCTAGGACATGGTTATGACATGCTATGACATGGTTATGACGTGCTAGGACATGGTTATGACATGCTATGACATGGTTATGACGTGGTTATGATGTGTTATGACATGGTTATGACGTGTTATGACGTGCTAGGACATGGTTATGACATGCTAGGACATGGTTATGACGTGTTAGGACATGGTTATGACGTGCTAGGACATGGTTATGACGTAGTTATGACATGGTTATGACGTGGTTATGACATGGTTATGACATGCTATGACGTGGTAGGACATGGTTATGACATGGTTATGACATGCTATGACGTGCTAGACATGGTTATGGCGTGCTATGACGTGCTAGGACATGGTTATGACGTGCTAGGACATGGTTATGACGTGCTATGACATGGTTATGACGTGGTTATGATAGGACATGGTTATGGCGTGCTAGACGTGGTTATGACGTGCTAGGACGTGGTTATGACATGGTTACGACATGGTTATGACATGCTATGACATGGTTATGACATGCTAGGACGTGGTTATGACATGCTAGGACGTGGTTATGACATGGTTATGACGTGGTTATGACATGGTTATGACGTGGTTATGACGTGCTAGGACGTGGTTATGACGTGCTAGGGCGTGGTTATGAAGTGCTAGGACGTGGTTGTGGCGTGCTAGGGCGTGGATTACGACATGGTTATGACATGGTTATGACATGCTAGGGCGTGGTTATGACATGCTAGGGCGTGGTTATGACATGCTAGGACGTGGTTATGACATGGTTATGACGTGGTTATGACATGGTTACGACATGGTTATGACATGCTATGACATGGTTATGACATGCTAGGGCGTGGTTATGACATGCTAGGACGTGGTTATGACATGCTAGGACGTGGTTATGACATGCTAGGACGTGGTTATGACATGGTTATGACGTGGTTATGACGTGGTTATGAGGTGGTTATGGCGTGGTTATGACGTGGTTATGACATGCTATGACATGCTATGACATGCTAGGACATGGTTATGACATGCTAGGACATGGTTATGACATGCTATGACATGGTTATGACATGCTATGACATGGTATAACATGCTAGGACATGGTTATGACATGCTAGGACATGGTTATGACGTGCTATGACATGCTAGGACATGGCCTTGACGTGCTAGGGCGTGGTTATGACGTGGCTATGACGTGCTAGGACATGGTTATGACGTGCTAGGACATGGTTATGACGTGGTTATGATGTGTTATGACATGGTTATGACGTGTTATGACGTGCTAGGACATGGTTTATGACGTGGTTATGATGTGCAAGGACATGGTTACGACATGGTTACGACATGGTTATGATGTGCTAGGACATGGTTATGACGTGCTAGGACATGGTTATGACATGCTAGGACATGGTTATGACATGCTAGGACGTGGTTATGACATGCTAGGACACGGTTATGACATGGTTATGACGTGGTTATGACATGGTTATGACATGGTTATGACGTGCTAGGACATGGTTATGGCGTGGTTATGACGTGGATATGACGTGGTTATGACGTGGTTATGACGTGCTAGGACATGGTTATGACGTGGTTATGACGTGGTTATGACGTGGTTATGACGTGCTAGGACATGGTTATGACGTGCTAGGACGTGGTTATGACATGCTAGGACATGGTTATGACATGCTAGGACATGGTTATGACATGCTAGGACATGGTTATGACGTGCTAGGACATGGTTATGACGTGGTTATGATGTGTTATGACATGGTTATGACGTGTTATGACATGGTTATTGCATGTTGGCGTGTTATTACATGGTTATGATGTGCTAGGACATGGTTATGACATGGTTATGACGTGGTTATGACGTGGTCATGACATGTTATGACGTGCTAGGATATGGTTGACATGCTAGGACATGGTTATGAGGACATGGTTATGACGTGGTTATGACATGGTTATGACATGCTATGTCGTGCTAGGACATGGTTATGACATGGTTATGACATGCTATGACGTGCTAGGACATGGTTATGACGTGCTATGACATGGTTATGACATGCTATGACATGGTTATGGCGTGGTTATGACGTGCTAGGACGTGGTTATGACGTGCTAGGACATGGTTATGACGTGGTTATGACGTGCAAGGACGTGGTTATGACATGCTGGACATGGTTATGACATGGTTATGACGTGCTAGGACATGGTTATGACATGCTATGACATGGTTATGACGTGCTAGGACATGGTTATGACATGCTATGACATGGTTATGACGTGGTTATGATGTGTTATGACATGGTTATGACGTGTTATGACGTGCTAGGACATGGTTATGACATGCTAGGACATGGTTATGACGTGTTAGGACATGGTTATGGCGTGCTAGGACATGGTTATGACGTGTTATGACATGGTTATGACGTGGTTATGACATGGTTATGACATGCTATGGCGTGGTAGGACATGGTTATGACATGGTTATGACATGCTATGGCGTGGACATGGTTATGACGTGCTATGACGTGCTAGGACATGGTTATGACGTGCTAGGACATGGTTATGGCGTGCTATGACATGGTTATGGCGTGGTTATGACGTGCTAGGACATGGTTATGACGTGCTAGGGCGTGGTTATGACGTGCTGGGCGTGGTTATGACATGGTTACGACATGGTTATGACATGCTATGACATGGTTATGACATGCTAGGACGTGGTTATGACATGCTAGGACGTGGTTATGACATGGTTATGACGTGGTTATGACATGGTTATGGCGTGGTTATGACGTGCTAGGGCGTGGTTATGACGTGCTAGGGCGTGGTTATGAAGTGCTAGGACGTGGTTGTGACGTGCTAGGACGTGGTTATTGACATGGTTATGACATGCTAGGACGTGGTTATGACATGCTAGGACGTGGTTATGACATGCTAGGACGTGGTTATGACATGGTTACGACGTGGTTATGACATGGTTACGACATGGTTATGACATGCTATGACATGGTTATGACATGCTAGGACGTGGTTATGACATGCTAGGACGTGGTTATGACATGCTAGGACGTGGTTATGACATGCTAGGACGTGGTTATGACATGGTTATGGCGTGGTTATGAGGTGGTTATGAGTGGTTATGGCGTGGTTATGGCGTGGTTATGACATGCTATGACATGCTATGACATGCTAGGACATGGTTATGACATGCTAGGACATGGTTATGACATGCTATGACATGGTTATGACATGCTATGACATGGTATAACATGCTAGGACATGGTTATGACATGCTAGGACATGGTTATGACGTGCTATGACATGCTAGGACATGGCCTTGGCGTGCTAGGACGTGGTTATGGCGTGGCTATGACGTGCTAGGACATGGTTATGACGTGCTAGGACATGGTTATGACGTGGTTATGATGTGTTATGACATGGTTATGACGTGTTATGACGTGCTAGGACATGGTTTATGGCGTGGTTATGATGTGCAAGGACATGGTTACGACATGGTTACACATGGTTATGATGTGCTAGGACATGGTTATGACGTGCTAGGACATGGTTATGACATGCTAGGACATGGTTATGACATGCTAGGACGTGGTTATGACATGCTAGGACACGGTTATGACATGGTTATGACGTGGTTATGACATGGTTATGACATGGTTATGGCGTGCTAGGACATGGTTATGGTGTGGTTATGGGATATGACGTGGTTATGACGTGGTTATGGCGTGCTAGGACATGGTTATGACATGGTTATGACGTGGTTATGACGTGGTTATGACGTGCTAGGACATGGTTATGGGGGCGTGGTTATGACGTGTTATGACGTGGTTATGACATGGTTATGACGTGTGGACATGGTTATGGACATGGTTATGACATGGTTATGACATGGACATAGGACATGGTTATGGCGTGGTTATGACGTGTTATGACGTGGCTATGACGTGGTTATGAAGTGGTTATGACATGGTTACAACATGGTTATGACGTGTTATGACATGGTTATGACGTGCTAGGACAGCCTGGGTGACAAGTGTTACCGTTGTTGTTTATTCAAATTTTTGTTCTCGTTAACCCACATGCGAGGAGGGTCCCCTCAGTAGAGTTGTGTGTGTGTGTGTTGTGTGTGTGTGTGTGTGATGTGTGTGTGTGTGTGTGTGTGTGTGTGTGTGTGTGTGTGTGTGTGTGTGTGTGTGTGTGTGTGTGTGTGTTTTTAAAGGGTAAGATGCTATATCCTGAATCAGCTAATTGGTGATCTGTCTACTCAGTGTCTGTGTGTGTTTATTTATAATTGGTGACTCGGAGCATGAGGGGGCCCGAGGACGAATGACCCATTGTGTTTCCATGACACTGCAGAACCCGTAACTGCGATGACAGGCTGAGTAAGCGCTGAGGACGGCTGTCAACCCAGGTGCTAAGGTGAGTGTGTGTATCCGGGGACGGACAAACATTCAGGGTGACACCGTGTGTGTGTGTGTATGTGTGTGTGTGCCTGCGTGCATGCGTGTGTGTGTGTGTGATGTCCGCATGTCATCCAGACAGAGGGATCAAAACAGGCTGGTATTATCCTCCCAACTAGTTATTCAGACAGCGATAGTGACATTCTGACTCTCAACTGAGAAGTGTTGAGGCATCACTTTACCTCCTGCAGTAAGCACTTTTACCAACCTAGCTCATTTGCATATTAATTGATAGTGGTGTACTTCAAAGAGCCTGGGGTTATGCAAGTCAACAGAAAGCAGTCTGGGAAATGTCAACCAGCAACACCGACATGTTAATCAATGGGACCTGTCGGCTAATTAATCAGAGGTGTGCTTGGGGTGGTACGAAGGGATGTGTTGGTGTGGACTTGTTGTTTGTAAGAGGGGATGTGTTGGTAAGGACATGTTGTTTGTAAGAGGTGATGTGTTGGTAAGGACATGTTGTTTGTAAGAGGGGATGTGTTGGTATGGACATGTTGTTTGTAAGAGGGGATGTGTTGGTATGGACATGTTGTTTGTAAGAGGGGATGTGTTGGTATGGACATGTTGTTTGTAAGAGGGGATGTGTTGGTATGGACATGTTGTTTGTAAGAGGGGATGTGTTGGTATGGACATGTTGTTTGTAAGAGGGGATGTGTTGGTATGGACATGTTGTTTGTAAGAGGGGATGTGTTGGTAAGGACATGTTGTTTGTAAGAGGGGATGTGTTGGTAAGGACATGTTGTTTGTAAGAGGGGATGTGTTGGTATAGACATGTTGTTTGTAAGAGGGGATGTGTTGGTAAGGACATGTTGTTTGTAAGAGGGGATGTGTTGGTGTGGACATGATATTTGGTGGTTGTTTACACCCACCAACAGTACAACGCCACTCAGGTCAGAAGGACTAAGGATGAGATGTATTCTGGGGACAGAGCTCACCTCTGCGTACCCAGGCGTGTCCGTGAGCTCGGTGTCTCAGTGTGTAGCAGCAACGATGGCGACCTTCAACTAGCTCCTTCCACTTGATGATGTCAGCAGAGTCTGTCTCCGCCCCTGGACTGGGCCTCTCAAACAGGGAGATCTGAGCTGACCTGAAGCATATGGCACTGACCTGGGACAACACACACACACACACACACACAAAGGCACGCACACACACACACACACACACACGCACAAGCAAGAGGTTATTAACAAAAAACTATACCAACCTATTAACTGGACCGTAGTGACCCCAATCACTAATTTGCCTCCCCCTCCCTCCACCTGTCCCCCTGTGTCTCTCCCCTTCCCCTCTCACCTGTCCCCCGGTGTCTCTCCCATTCCCCTCTCACCTGTCCCCCCCCCCTCACTCTCACCTGTCCCCTGTGTCTTTCCCATTCCCCTCTCACTTGTCCCCCTGTGTCTCTCCCCTCCCCTCCCACCTGTCCCCCTGTCTCTCCCCCTCCCCTCTCACCTGTCCCCCTGTGTCTTTCCCCTTCCCTCTCACCTGTCCCCCTGTGTCTCTCCCCCTGTGTCTCTCCCCTTCCCCTCTCACCTGCCCCGTGTCTCTCCCCTTTCCCATTCCCCTCTCACCTGTCTCTCCCATTCCCCTCTCACCTGTCCCCCTCTCCCCCCTGTGTCTCTCCCCTTCCCCTCTCACCTGCCCCGTGTCTCTCCCCTTCCCTCTCACCTGTCCCCCTGTGTCTCTCCCCCTTCCCCCTCACCTGTCCCCCTGTCTCTCCCCTTCCCCTCTCACCTGTCTCTCTCCCTCCCCTCTCACCAGTCCCCCTGTGTCTCTCCCCTTCCCCTGTCCCCCTGTGTCCCCCTCCCCTGTCCCCCTGTCTCTCCCCTTCACCTCTCACCTGTCCCCGTGTCTCTCCCCCTCCCCGCTCCCCATCTCTCCCCCTCCCCTCTCCCCTGTCCCAGTCTCTCCCCCTCCCTTCTCCCCGTCTCTCCCCCTCTCCTCTCCCCTGTCACCGTCTCTCCCCCTCCCCTCTCACCTGTCCCCCTGTGTCTCCCATGGTGAGTACAGCCTGGGCAGGGTAAGTTGGGTGACACCAGTAGTCCAGACTGAGAGGGGCGTATCTCAGACCCTGGAGTTTATACTGGCAGCTAAACTGCTGCTTGGACAGCAAGTCATAGAAACACAGCTCCTTACTGGTGAATGACACAGCTATCTGAGAGAGAGAGAGAAAGAGAGAGAAAGAGAGAGACCAAGAGACCGAGAGAGACAGAGAGAGAGAGAGAGAGAGAAGAGGATGGGATGATAGGGATGGAGGCAGGTCATCTCATTGATTAATTGATTGAGTGACTGGCTGAGTTGGACTGGACCTTGTGTACGTTGTGCAGCACCACCATAGCTGTTACCCAGAGATCTTTGGGCCTGACAGAGTCGTTGTGGAGGCGGTGTGTTTGGAGAAGGGCAAAGTCCTCCCCTGCCCACACTCCCAACGTGCCCCCCTTACTCACCGACAGGTACCGGCTTGAGCTACGCAGGTACACCACCTGGGGTAACCATAGAGATATCAACAGATAAGTGACAACCACCGATGGAGAATACCATTACATGCCTATATGCATTTTATAAGCTATTATTTCATTATTCCATTGTTTCATGATGAATAATTAGCACCATTACAGCATTGTGAGTTGATAGGCTGGAGCTTCGTGTTACCTGTTGGACAGGGTCACGGTGTGGAGGGGTCAGAGTTCGTGGAGGCTGCCAGCGAGGCACGGTGGCAGCCCGTTCATTCTCCTCTTTTTCTGACAGCCCTAACAGCAGGAAGGAAGTCAGCCTCTCCCAGTCTACTCTCCTCTCCCCTCGCTCGTCAGCACTGTCCAATAGCAGGCTACGCTGCTCCTGAGTGACAACAACACTGTCGAATAGGAGGCCGTACTCCTCCCTGGAGCCACGTCTCACTGCAGACCAAGCTTGTTCTATAAACTCTGCCCTGGAGAAGGACACGCCTGCTTCACTGTCACCCTACAACAGAGGTCATCACAGATCAACAGAGGGGGTGGGGGGCTATAATGTCTACTGTGTCATTTCCGTACCCACTCACCAGAAAGAGGCTCTGCAGTTTCTCATAGTCCTCCATACTCAGCCTGCTCTCCAGTAGTCCCGCCTCCATCTTGGTCTCTGTGGTTTCCACTCAGACAGGGTAACAGCTAGCTGTCAATCATATAAAGGTTCCAGACAGGGGTGTGTGCGAGGAGGAAAGCACAGACAGCCATTGGAAGGGTTGTGCATTTGTGATTGCATAGATACAGTGTCAACTACCGTATAAATCACTCATATCTCTACGAGCTACTCGACAAAGCAATCTGCTCTAAGCCAGTCATACTGACTCTACAGTATAACAGTCTATATGTACTGCTCAGTGTTGTCATGGCAGCAGAATGATGAAGTTTGAGAGGTGGAGAAAGACAAGGGTTCAACCCCTGCTGAGCTTAAAGGTCCAACACTACCGTTTTTATCTCAATATCAAATAATTTCTGGGTAACAATTACGTACCTTACCGTGATTGTTTTCAATTCAAACTGTCAAAAAAGAAACTAAATTATCTTCTTAGCAAATAGCTATTTCTCATGCAAAAATTGTGCAAGTATTGTCTGGGAGTGGTCTGAAGGGGGTAAACCTGAAAACCAGCTGTTATTGGCAGAGAGGATTGGAACTCTCTTTCTTATTGGTCTATTAACTAATTTACCACCTGGTGATGTCACCAGACAGGCCAAAACTCCATCCCACCAAAACAGGCTGACATTTCAGGATGTATTTTCAAACAGCTCTTAAACTAAAAGGTGCGTTATCATCATTTTTACAATTTCACAATATTATTCCAACCTCATAGTGTGGAAATATAGAAAACAAAAAGTTTTTGATTACACTGGGCCTTTAAACCTGTGAACAAATGAAAGGCCACTGTGTCACTTCAGTAGTAATGTGGTGATCATTCCAGCAATTTGGTCTAATTGAACCAGGGTTGTGGTCAATTCTGAATTTGGGAATTGACTCCCAGTCAACTCATGAATTGAAATCAAATTGAATTTGCCACATACCACAGGATGTAGAATTTGAATTTGAGTAACAGGAAGTCAAATGTAATTCAGTGCAATTCAAAGAAATTCCACTCAGTCATAGAACATGAGTTTAATTGAATCTGACAGGTCACACATCCAGATACCAAAGAATATCACTTTTCTGTGAAAACAACGTTCATATTCTCTTTTAACCTTAGTTCTTAGAATAGCCAATAATATTTCAACCAACAATTTCATTTGTTTGGCTTCTTTTTAGAAGGCTTTAGGGTCAATTTGAGGGTAAAACTAATGCATTGTGGGAAATGTATTTTTGTTTTCTTCCATACTGAACAACATTTAACTGATTAATGAAATATAACTATAAACATAAATAATATTCATATACAGGTTTTGTTTTCCTTCATCATTCTTTTTAAGAGTTTGAAAACCTATTGTTTTAGAAATATTTTATTTGCATGTATATAATATACTTGATGTTTTATGTACAAAATGTATATTTGTATAGACAACAGCTAATATAGAATAGCAGTGGCATTTACTGTAATTTCATTGAATTTCACTGAATTCAATTCTACATTGAACAAAAATATAAAAACGCAACATGTTAAGTGTTGGTCCCATGTTTCATGAGCTGAAATAAAAAATCCCAGAAATGTTCCATACGCACAAAAAGCTTATTTCTCTCAAATGTTGTGCACAAATCTGTTTATATCCCTGTTAGTGAGTATTTCTCCTTTGCCAAGATAATCCATCCACCTGACAGGTGTGGCATATCAAGAAGCTGATTAAA
Organism: Oncorhynchus masou masou; assembly: GCF_036934945.1. Lineage (NCBI taxonomy): Eukaryota > Metazoa > Chordata > Actinopteri > Salmoniformes > Salmonidae > Oncorhynchus > Oncorhynchus masou. The sequence continues at coordinate 87,533,428 of NC_088224.1, forward strand.
CAGCTTCACAGGTGCAGCTTGTGCTGGGGACAAGGCCACTTTAAAATGCCAGAGATGTCTCAAGGTTTGAGGGAGAGTACAATTGCCATGCTGACTGCAGTAATGTCACACCAGAGCTGTCGCCAGATAATTGAATGTTCATTTCTCTACAATAAGCTGCCTTCGAAGTAATTTTAGAGACTTTGGCAGTACATCCAACCGGCCTCACAACCGCAGACCCCATGTAACCACGCCAACCCAGGACCTCCACATCCAGCCTCTTCACCTGCGGGATCGTGAGGTGAGATGGGTTCCTGAGGAGTATTTCTGTCTGTAATAAAGTCCTATTGTGGAGAAAGACTCAGTTTGATTGGCTGGGCCAGGCCCACCCAGTCTTATGAAATCCATAGATTAGGGCCTAATTAATTGATTTCAATTGACTGATTTCCTTCTATGAATTGTAGTTCAATAAAATCTTTGAAAATGTTGCATGTTGCGTTTATATCTGTATATACAGTGGGGCAAAAAGTATTTAGCCAGCCACCATTTGTGCAAGTTCTCCCACTTAAAAAGATGAGAGGCCTGTAATTTTCATCATAGGTACACTTCAACTATGACAGACAAAATGAGAATTTTTTCTCTCCAGAAATTCACATTGTAGGATTTTTTATGAATTTATTTGCAAATTATGGTGGAAAATAAGTATTTGGTCACCTACAAACAAGCAAGATTTCTGGCTCTCACAGACCTGTAACTTCTTCTTTAAGAGGCTCATCTGTCCTCCACTCGTTACCTGTATTAATGGCACCTGTTTGAACTTATCAGTATAAAAGACACCTGTCCACAACCTCAAACAGTCACACTCCAAACTCCACTATGGCCAAGACCAAAGAGCTGTCAAAGGACACCAGAAACAAAATTGTAGACCTGCACCAGGCTGGGAAGACTGAATCTGCAATAGGTAAGCAGCTTGGTTTGAAGAAATCAACTGTGGGAGCAATTATTGGGAAATAGAAGACATACAAGACCACTGATAATCTCCTTCGATCTGGGGCTCCATTCAAGATCTCACCCCGTGGGGTCAAAATGATCACAAGAACGGTGAGCAAAAATCCCAGAACCACACGGGGGGACCAAGTGAATGACCTGCAGAGAGCTGGGACCAAAGTAACAAAGCCTACTATCAGTAACACACTGTGCCGCCAGGGACTCAAATCCTGCAGTGCCAGACATGTCCCCCTGCTTAAGCCAGTACATGTCCAGGCCCGTCTGAAGTTTGCTAGAGAGCATTTGGATGATCCAGAAGAAGATTGGGAGAATGTCATATGGTCGGATGAAACCAAAATGGAACTTTTTGGTAAAAACTCAACTAGTCGTGTTTGGAGGACAAAGAATGCTTAGTTGCATCCAAATAACACCATACCTACTGTGAAGCATGGGGGTAGAAACATGCTTTGGGGCTGTTTTTCTGCAAAGGGACCAGGACGACTGATCCGTGTAAAGGAAAGAATGAATGGGGCCATGTATTGTGAGATTTTGAGTGAAAACCTCTTTCCATCAGCAAGGGCATTGAAGATGAAATGTGGCTGGGTCTTTCAGCATGACAATGATCCCAAACACACCGCCCGGGCAACGAAGGAGTGGCTTCGTAAGAAGCATTTCAAGGTCCTGGAGTGGCCTAGCCAGTCTCCAGATCTCAACCCCATAGAAAATCTTTGGAGGGAGTTGAAAGTCTGTGTTGCCCCAGCAACAGCCCCAAAACATCACTGCTCTAGAGGAGATCTGCATGGAGGAATGGGCCAAAATACCAGCAACAGTGTGTGAAAACCTTGTGAAGACTTACAGAAAACTTTGACCTCTGTCATTGCCAACAAAGGGTATATAACAAAGTATTGAGAAACTTTTGTTATTGACCAAATACTTGTTTTCCACCATAATTTGCAAATAAATTCATTAAAAATCCTACAAAGTGATTTTCTGGATTTTTTCTAATTTTAGTTGAAGTGTACCTATGATAAATGACAGGCCTCTCATCTTTTTAAGTGGGAGAACTTGCACAATTGGTGGCTGACTAAATACTTTTTTGCCCCACTGTGTGTATATTATATATATACAGTATAATTAATTCAAATTGCAATTCTATATCCTGTTTACTACTCATTCATCATTGAAATTTACGAGGCATTCTCAATTAAATTCTGAATTGAGCACAACCCTGACCTGAACCATAATAGTAAGAATGCCAAAATATACCTTCTACACATACATAACATACATACATACAGCTACTTTTCAAACATACCAGCTCAGTCAGATGGTTCTCACGTCAACCTGCATGCATGACCGGGTCTCCTCTCCCAGGTGTCCTTAAGGGGTCCAGAAGTCTTCAGAAGTGCTTTCACACCACTAAGGTACTATAGACAAGTCTCATGTAGCATTGGTTTGAATTGATTCCCCATTTTCTCCAAGAGTGTCTGAATGTTTTTTTTTCAGTTTGTTCTTCACTTTATAACCTTGACATGATGCGTTTTCCTCACCACTTAGTTGAAGTATAGTACATGGTTGAAATAAGCACCAGTGCATCCAACACTAAGACCTCTCCAGTACCGTAACACAGACACAGAGTTAACTGCCAACAGCCGCCATAACAGTGGAAAAGAAAGAACCCCCCCCACAAACACACTCTTTGATTTTATTATGCCTCTCAAAGCCTGGAGTCTCCTGGCAACCACGTCGTGAGAGCGAGGCTTCTGTTTGTGTCCAGCAGGCAGTTTCTCTGGTCTATTCAGATCGGACACCGGAGAAGAGCTTATCTTAGACCCGGGTACAATTAACCCCCCACACACACTGCTCTGTCTCACACGCATACCATACAGTAACATGTTCAGCATAGCAACACAGTAATTCACCAATTGCTTTAACAATCACTCCAACACAGACAGACGATGGGGGTGGAGAGAACATTTTGACCCTTTCCAGTTGTCTTTGTTTCCCCTTACTTCTAATGGTGAACACACAGTAACCCAATGTCCAGCCGCCCTTAACACTTTTGCACCTAACAGTCAGATAAAACACTGACATACACTCTCTTGGGTATCATTTTAAACACACACACACTCCAGTGTCATGGTTGATTCTTCCAGATCACTTAATGGCCTGGAATATCTGATTCAGCAGCCGTCAATGGCAACAGGATACAAAACTTATGTCTCCAAGACTTCAATAATAAAACACGACAAAAACGCATTCAGAATGAGATCAACCGACTGCTAGAAACGGGTACCGACCAAGAATAGCTCCTTAACTCCACCGTGGCAAATATACTGTTACACACAACCTATATTACATGTAAAATGACAAAAAAACAAAAAGACCATTTAAAAAAAATCTTTCCAAAATGTTTAAACTTTTTATTTGAACATTTTGCGACCAAATATCTGTTAAATATACACCATCATGTCTCATTGTTCAAGTTAGAATGTGAGGAAAAACAAGAGTCTCTGTAGTTATACTCTGTTTTAGGAATCAACGGCCACATTAAGGCCCGGTGTTTTGGCTTTCACATGGACAGAGTGGGAGAGAGAAAGTGCAAGAAAGAGAGAGGGAGGGGGGGGTAGAAAAAGAGGAGCATTGACATCAGATACTCTGGGGCGATAGCATGATCGTGGAGGACAAAAAAAATAAAATACAACAGTATTAATTTAAAAAAAATCTCTGGCAAATATAGTCTGACCACCTGTAACTCTAAATGACCCCGCCACCCCCCACCCCACACCATGAAGCAAGACACAGGAAATGACAGTCCCAAAAGCAGAATCTGAACATTGTACACGTAAAGGGTTTCCTGTCCTCTGATAAAAGCCTGGGTTGGTGTGGTTAACTCCAGTCTATGTCACGGTCTTGAAGGTCTGCAGTATGAGGTTGGTTTGGTGGATGAGCCTGTTGGCGCTGACAAACACGTTTATCGCCCTGGAAACAAGCGGGACAGAGAGAGACACAGGGACACACAGGGAAGGCGGTGTCAGTCACAGGAAACCGTGGCAACGCTGGGATTGATAGAGTGTTTTGATCTGGCGAAATGTCAGGCTTCAGAGAATCAAGCCAGAATGTGATTTCACAGTGAATGGTAATGGGAATGATTAAACAAGGCTGAAAATGCCAAGTATCGTTTCTGCCACACAGTCACATGGTCAACTAAGCAGTAAACCAGGCAGAAAACTAAGACTTATGCTGATTTCTGCTTATATCACAAACTAAGTTCAAATGCAGAGACTCAGACCATTGACTGCTTTTGAAGTGACAGGTTGGTGTGAACTCTGTAACCCATCTCCGCTGTATCAGCACCATGGACAGCGCCCTACACAGTAAAGCAAGGCCGTCTTGGTAATGAATATAGGCTACAACAAGATAGATAGGGTAGTCCCCCCCATCCACAGGACAGTAGTGGAGAGGGTAGTAAGTTAAGTTACTTGGCGTACACATCACGGACAAACTGAATTGGTCCACCCACACAGACAGCGCTGTGAAGAAGGTGCAGCAGCGCCTCTTCAACCTCAGGAGGCTGAAGAAATTTGGCTTGTCACCAAAAAACACAAACTTTTTACAGATGCACAATCGAGAGCATCCTGTCGGGCTGTATCACCGCCTGGTACGGCAACTGCTCCGCCCACAACCGTAAGGCTCTCCAGAGGGTAGTGAGGTCTGCACAACGCATCGCCGGGGGCAAACTACCTGCCCTCCAGGACACCTACACCACCCGATGTCACAGGAAGGCCAAAAAGATCATCAAGGACAACAACCACTCTGAGCCACTGCCTGTTCACCCCGCTATCATCCAGAAGGCGAGGTCAGTACAGGTGCATCAAAGAAGGGACCGAGAGACTGAAAAACAGCTTCTATCTCAAGGCCATCAGACTGTTAAACAGCCACCACTAACACTGAGTGTCTGCTGCCAACATATTGACTCATCTCTGGCCACTTTAATACATTTCATAAATTGATTTAATAAAAAGGTTTTACTAGTCATTTTAAATAACGGCACTTTAATAATGTTTACAGATCTTACATTACTCATCTCATATGTATATACTGTATTTTATACCATCCACTGCATCTTGCCTATGCCGCACGGCCATCGCTCATCCATATATTTATATGTACATATTCTTATTCATTCCTTTACATTGTGTGTATTAAGTAGTTGTTGTGAAATTGTTAGATATTGCTGCATTGTCAGAACTAGAAGCACAAGCATTTCACAAACACTCGCATTAACATCTGCTAACCGTGTCTATGTGACCAATAAAATGTTGACATGATTTGACAAAACAGCCCATGTGAATTCACCACGAATACAACTTGTTCTTTCTTTCCACAGTGCCGAGCATTTCAAAATGGTCCTTGCTTGATGATGCCTAGAGTACCCTTTGGTTCTATCAATAACATGCCACCAGTGGGAACACTGTTTGGGTGAAGGTCTTGTCTGCGTTAGCATTGGACACAATGCAGAACCTCCGATATGGGAACCAAAATGACGCATCTGCAGTAAATATGACAGGCGGAGGAGTATCTCGTTATTCAAGTAGCCAATCACAGACGGCCAGAGTTTTCTCCCATTTGTATGGAAGTACAAAGGAGTCAAACCTTCCCGCCCAGTGGCTTTCCATGGCCCTCCCTACACATAAACCCTCCTCGACATGCTCTGTCCATGGTGCTGCCACAGCACAGCAGATACAGAATTCAGAACAACCTGGCACTCAATCATTTGAACTTATATAGATCTATATATATAGATCTATATATATATATAGATCTATATAGATCTATATCTATATAGATCTATATAGATCTATATAGATCTATATAGATCTATATCTATATCTATATCTATATATATATCTATATCTATATCTATATCTATATATATATATATATATATATATATATATATATAGGGACATACAAATAAAACTGAGGGGGCACAAGTTTCAACTGAGGGGGCTAAGCCCGATTTTGCACCATCGTAGGCCTGACGAACAGTAAACATTTTTGCAGCCCCAGACAAGAACACCTGATTTAACTTGGCAACTATTCATCAAGACCTCTGAGTTGAATCAGGCGAGTTTGTCCAGCGCGACAAATATGTGTTCTGTCGGGGTCAGCGGAGGACTGGAGTTGGGAAAACACTGATCTAAATGATGCAGATGTAAACCAGTATGGGTAATATTGTACGGGCCAGATGTAAACCAGTATGGGTAATATTGTACGGGCCAGATGTAAACCTGTATGTATGGGTAATATATTGTACGGGCCAGATGTAAACCCGTATGTATGGGTAATATATTGTACGGGCCAGATGTAAACCTGTATGTATGGGTAATATATTGTACGGGCCAGATGTAAACCTGTATGTATGGGTGATATATTGTACGGGCCAGATGTAAACCCGTATGTATGGGTGATAATATATTGTACGGGCCAGATGTAAACCCGTATGTATGGGTGATATATTGTACGGGCCAGATGTAAACCCGTATGTATGGGTGATATATTGTACGGGCCAGATGTAAACCCGTATGTATGGGTGATATATTGTACGGGCCAGATGTAAACCCGTATGTATGGGTGATATATTGTACGGGCCAGATGTAAACCCGTATGTATGGGTATGTATGGGTAAACCCGTATATTGTACGGGCCAGATGTAAACCCGTATGTATGGGTGATATATTGTACGGGCCAGATGTAAACCCGTATGTATGGGTGATATATTGTACGGGCCAGATATAAACCCGTATGTATGGGTGATATATTGTACGGTGTAAACCCGTATGTATGGGTGTAGATGTAAACCCATATGTATGGGTGATATATTGTACGGGCCAGATATAAACCCGTATGTATGGGTGATATATTGTACGGGCCAGATGTAAACCCGTATGTATGGGTGATATATTGTACGGGCCATGGAAGAGAGCAGCAGGGTAGAAACATAAGAGGTGATGAGGTTCTTACTTTCCATCTTTGAAGTAGGTTTTAAGTGTGTCGCTGAAGCTCTTGGAGTATTTCACAAACTCTTTCTTTTGGTGTTCCAGTGCCTGGGAAAAACAGACACTTTTTTACTATTTTAGAAGATAATGGAGAGGAAAAAACACAAGAACGTCTCAAACTCTGACAGCCGAGGGAGAAAGAAACGAGAAAATATCTTAATCGGCCTGTGTATCGTGTGTGTGTAGTGTATTGTGTGCAGTGTAGTGTGTGTAGGTAGTGTGTGTGTGTAGTGTAGTGTAGTGTGTGTAGTGTAGTGTGTGTGTAGTGTAGTGTGTGTGTAGTGTAGTGTGTGTAGGTAGTGTGTGTGTGTAGTGTAGTGTGTGCAGTGCGTGTGTAGTGTGTGTAGTGCGTGTGTGTAGTGTGTGTGTGTGTGTGTAGTGTAGGTAGTGTGTGTGTGTGTAGTGTGTGTGTGTTGTGTACTGTGTGTAGTGTGTGTAGTGTAGTGTGTGTGTGTAGTGCAGGTAGTGTGTGTAGGGTAGGTAGTGTGTGTGTGTGTGTAGTGTGTGTGTGTAGGGCAGGTAGTGTGTGTAGGGCAGGTAGTGTGTGTGTGTGTAGTGTGTGTGTGTGTGTGTGTAGTGTAGCGTGTGTAGTGTAGTGTGTGTAGTGTAGGTAGTGTGTGTGTGTAGTGTAGCGTGTGTGTGTAGTGTGTGTGAAGGTAGTGTGTGTGTGTGTGTAGTGTGTGAAGGTAGTGTGTAGTGTGTGTAGTGTAGGTAGTGTGTGTGTGTGTGTGTGTAGTGTAGGTAGTGTGTGTGTGTGTGTAGTGTAGTGTGTGTAGGTAGTGTGTAGTGTGTGTGTGTGTAGGTAGTGTGTAGTGTGTAGTGTGTGTAGGTAGTGTGTGCAGTGTGTGTAGGTATTGTGTAGGTAGTGTGTGCAGTGTGTGTAGGTATTGTGTAGGTAGTGTGTAGGTAGTGTTTGCAGTGTGTGTAGGTAGTGTGTGCAGTGTGTGTAGGTAGTGTGTAGGTAGTGTGTAGTGTGTGTAGGTAGTGTGTAGTGTGTGTAGGTAGTGTGTAGTGTGTGTAGGTTGTAGGTAGTGTGTAGGTAGTGTGTGTAGTGAGTGTAGGTAGTTTGTGTAGTGAGTGTAGGTAGTGTGTAGTGTGTGTAGGTAGTGTGTGTAGTGTGTGTAGGTAGTGTGTAGGTAGTAGGTAGTGTGTGTAGGTAGTGTGTAGGTAGTGTAGGTTGTGTAGGTAGTGTGCAGGTAGTGTGCAGTGTGTGTAGGTATTGTGTGTAGGTATTGTGTGTAGGTAGTGTGTAGTGTGTGTAGGTAGTGTGTGTGTGTAGGTAGTGTGTGTAGGTAGTGTGTGTAGGTAGTGTGTGTAGGTAGTGTGTGTAGGTAGTGTGTGTAGGTATTGTGTAGGTTGTGTGTAGGTAGTGTGTGTAGGTAGTGTGTGTAGGTAGTGTGTCGTGCTCTCACCCGTCGGTTCTGGTACTGGTATTTCCGGAAGACAGTGTTGACGGTGTCCAGCAGTTCCTTGATGGCGCTGGCGATATCTCTGTGGACAGAGCATAACAATTACTTTTGGACCACCAGCCAAGCTTCAATGCCATACAGCTCTCCTTCCGTGGCCTCCAATTGCTCTTAAATACAAGTAAAACTAAATGCATGCTCTTCAACCGATCACTGCCTGCACCTGCCCGCCTGTCCAACATCACTACTTTGGACGGCTCTGACTTAGAATACGTGGACAACTACAAATACTTAGGTGTCTGGTTAGACTGTAAACTCTCCTTCCAGACCCATATCAAACATCTCCAATCCAAAGTTAAATCTAGAATTGGCTTCCTATTTCGCAACAAAGCATCCTTCACTCATGCTGCCAAACATACCCTTGTAAAACTGACCATCCTACCAATCCTCGACTTTGGCGATGTCATTTACAAAATAGCCTCCAATACCCTACTCAACAAATTGGATGCAGTCTATCACAGTGCAATACGTTTTGTCACAAAAGCCCCATATACTACCCACCATTGCGACCTGTACGCTCTCGTTGGCTGGCCCTCGCTTCATACTCGTCGCCAAACCCACTGGCTCCATGTCATCTACAAGACCCTGCTAGGTAAAGTCCCCCCTTATCTCAACTCGCTGGTCACCATAGCATCACCCACCTGTAACACACACTCCAGCAGGTATATCTCTCTGGTCACCCCCAAAACTAATTATTTCTTTGGCCGCCTCTCCTTCCAGTTCTCTGCTGCCAATGACTGGAACGAACTACAAAAATCTCTGAAACTGGAAACACTTATCTCCCTCGCTAGCTTTAAGCACCAGCTGTCAGAGCAGCTCACAGATTACTGCACCTCTACATAGCCCAACTATAATTTAGCCCAAACAACTACCTCTCCCCCTACTGTATTTATTTTATTTATTTATTTAGCTCCTTTGCACCCCATTATTTTTATTTCTACTTTGCACATTGTAGTCCTCTCAGTCCAACTACCTCTCAGTCCAAAAGCAGTCAGACATCTTGAACCATCTCACCTCTCTTACTCCATCTTCCACATTCTTCCACTGCAAATCTACCATTCCAGTGTTTTACTTGCTATATTGTATTTACTTTGCCTTTACCTCCCTTATCTCACCTCATTTCCTCACATCGTATATAGACTTGTTTATACTGTATTATTGACTATGTTTGTTTTACTCCACGTGTAACTCTGTGTTGTTGTATGTGTCGAACTGCTTTACTTTATCTTGGCCAGGTCTCAATTGTAAATGAGAACTTGTTCTCAACTTGCCTACCTGGTTAAATAAAGGTGAAATAAAAATAAAATGTGTCAGGTAGATTTTAAAATACAATACATGTATTACTAGTAAGAAGTAATGTAGTATATTATTTCATTACATTTTTTGTGACTTGAGTCTTTAAACCAAGATCTCACGAGACAAACATTTTCACCTGCCCCTTTAAGGGCCGGAGGTTACCGTGGTAACTCGAGTCATGTTTGTCCCTGTGAGACTGACTCTGACTAGTAGAAGCTTTGTATTCTCTTCTCTAGCAGTTGAAACTCAAATATAGAAAAACAACCTAGTTTGTGAACAAAACAATGTAAATAATCAAGAAACACAAGGACAAAGTTTCACTTCAGTTTCAAGTAAATTAGACCAACTTCTATGACTGAATCTTTCACTCAGTTCTTCACATGCAGACAGCCCCCAGCCAGGCAGAGTTTCAGCACCAGGTGGAATAGGCTATATAGGATTCTTAGTTCTTTAGTCCACCGTGGCTGGTGAAATTAACATCTACCCGCATATGGCAGGTGTTCATTTTAGGCCCCGTCTGTGGACAATGACTACAACAGCAGTCAGACATCTTGAACCATGTCACCTCTCACTCCTTAGTCCAACAGCAGTCAGACATCTTGAACCATGTCACCTCTCACTCCTTAGTCCAACAGCAGTCAGACATCTTGAACCATCTCACATCCAACAGCAGTCAGACATCTTGAACCATGTCACCTCTCACTCCTTAGTCCAAGCAGCAGGTCACATCTTAGTTCACCTCTCATTTAGTCCAACAGCAGTCAGACATATTGAACCATGTCACCTCTCACTCCTTAGTCCAACAGCAGTCAGACATATTGAACCATGTCACCTCTCACTCCTTAGTCCAACAGCAGTCAGACATATTGAACCATGTCAACAGCAGTCAGACATCTTGAACCATGTCACCTCCTTAGTCCAACAGCAGTCATCTTGACATCTCACCTGAAACCATCTTGAACCATGTCACCTCTCACTCCTTAGTCCAACAGCAGTCAGACATCTTGAACCATGTCACCTCTCACTCCTTAGTCCAACAGCAGTCAGACATCTTGAACCATCACCTCTCACTCCTTAGTCCAACAGCAGTCAGACATATTGAACCATGTCACCTCTCACTCCTTAGTCCAACAGCAGTCAGACATATTGAACCATCTCACCTCTCACTCCTTAGTCCAACAGCAGTCAGACATCTTGAACCATCTCACCTCTCACTCCTTAGTCCAACAGCAGTCAGACATCCAACAGCAGTCAGACATCTTGAACCATCTCACCTCTCAGTCCTTAGTCCAACAGCAGCCAGCCATCTTGAACCATCTCACCTCTCACTCCTTAGTCCAACAGCAGTCAGACATATTGAACCATCTCACCTCTCACTCCTTAGTCCAACAGCAGTCAGACATCTTGAACCATCTCACCTCTCAGTCCAAAAGCAGTCAGACATCTTGAACCACCTCACCTCTCTTACTCCATCTTCCCTCCTTTCCAGAACCTCTTACTCTCAGAAACTCTCATTCCTCCCCCTGCACTTTTAAATACAGCTGAATTCTACTATGTTCCAAATCAATTTTTTCTAAATATTCCACTGACAAAGTTACTTAGAGTGACTCAACAAACACAAATTCAATTTTAGAACTGGCAAATTGAGCCAAGACACAAACAAGCCCTGAAAAGTCTGGGGGAGAAGAATTGTGTGTGTGTACTACTTGAGACTTAGTATTACATTGGAAAGAAAATGGGAACAAGAGAATGAGTGTGTTTTTTGGAGAACCGTGTGCTTGCGAAGTGTTAAGCACATCACTGAAGGTGTGCTGGGAGGTCTGCGAGCGAGTGTGTACTGACTTGATGGTCTGTAAGAAGCGTACTCTGTCGTTGATCTCGTCTGGGATCTTGCTGAGGATGTGTTTGAGTGCCCGAGCCTTGTCATTCAAGTCCTGGAACTCCTGCTCCGGCCTGTCAATCATGAACTCTATACACACACACACAGGAAGAGAGCAACAGCCTTAGTCACCATGGAGACAGTCATGTCAACAAAAAGAAGCGGTGGAATGTAGGGAGCATTCCAGGCACTGACAGAACAGCCCCACCCAGAGAGCAGTCTGTGTGAGGGCCTGAACACACACACACACACACACACACACCTTTCAGTGTGAGAGGAAAGTTAGAAAAAGGTGCCACTGCAGTGTAACCTTGCTGACAGCAGGAGGTACAGCTCCTTCAGAAACTTTTACTAATTAAAAACTGATATCTTGAGTCACCCCTTTCTTGTGGAAAGTCTAAATAAGTTCAGGAGTAAATATTTGCTTAACAAAGTTACATAATCTCAAACAGGAAAAAATATATCACAAAGACCAGGGAGGTTTTCCAATGCCTCGCAAAGGGCACCTATTGGTAGATCAAAAATAAAAAAATACATTGAATATCCCTTTCAGCATAGTGAAGTTACTAATTACACTTCGGATGGTGTATCAATACACCCAGTCACTACCAAAGACACAGGTGTCCTTCCGAACTCAGTTGCCGGAGAGGAAGGAAACTGCTCAGGGATTTCACCCTGAGGCCAATGGTGGCTTTAAAACAGTTACAGTTTAATAGCTGTGATCAACATTGTAGTTACTCCACAATACTAACCTAATTGAAAGAGGGAAAATAAGGAAGACTGTACAGAATAAAAATATTCTAAAACATGCATCCTGTTCGCAATAAGGCACTAAAGTCAAACTGCTAAAAATGGGGCAAAGAAATTAACTTTACATCCTGAATACAAAGTGTTATGTTCAGGGAAAATCCAGCACAACATCAACGAGAACCACTTTACATATTTTCATAGTGGTGGCTGCATCATGTTATGGGTACGCTTGTCATCGGCAAGGACTAGGGAGTTTTTTGTGATAAAAAGAAACAGAAGAGGCTGAGTTACAGTTTTGACTTAAAATCGGCTTGAAAATCAATGGCAAGACTTGAAATACACAAACTCAACTTGACAAGAGCTTGAATATTTTTTTTAAGAATAATGTGCAAATATTGTACAATCCAGGTGTGCAAAACTCTTAGACTTACCCAGAAAGACTCACAGCTGTAATCGCTGCAAAAGGTTATTCGAACATGATTTGACTCAGGGGTGTTAATATTTATATTTCTGTATTTCATTTTTAATACATTTGCAAAATGTTTTAATTTTATTTCAATGCTTTTACTTTGTCGTCATGGGGTATTGTGTGTAGATGGGTGAGATCTATTTAATACATTTTGAATTCAGGCTGTAACAACAAACTGTGGAATAAGTCAAGGGGTATGAATACTTTCTGAAGGCTCTGTTTATTTAGTATTCAAACAGAAGCAAAGGCCCTCACATCACGGTGTGACTGTGTGTCCGTGTGTAACTATAGCTGAGCTTCTCATTCTGTGCACATGAATTCATTACTACCATCAATCAGGCCATGCAGGAGAGAATATTCAAGCCTGGAGGGAAGAAATGTCTCACAGGAAGGAGTTGTTGTTTTATTAGTGGAGAAACAGCACCATCCTGAGGTGAGAGACGGTACTGTACACAGATGCACAATACCTATCATCATCTCGGACTCTGTTATTCACTGCAGAACAGAGAGACACACAATCAGAAACAGATACACACCTTCCACATCGTCTGCAGCCATTCGCAGTAGTGACTCAGTGAAGTTGACCTCCACTTTCTTCTTCTCCAGGATCTTCATGATGATGTCCTGGGTCAGCCCTGGGTTCTCCTTCTCAGCCTGACAATCAATCACAGAACACACATCAGGCTCTGCTAATCAACCACAGAACACACATCAGTCTATGACAACAATGTTTCCCCTAGCATTTTGTCATTAGGGATTTAAAAAGAAAAATAACAATTTTAAAGTAAATTTCCTGTAATTCTGCACATTTTGTAAAAGAAATCAATGGGGCCCCATGACATTTGGGGAATTGTAGATTCTCATTTTTATTTTGGCAATTGTTAGATCCAAAAGATTATCTTTAAAAAATATATATAGCTTCATTATCTTTTCGACATACTTTATACGTGTTCGTTTGTTTATATATTTTTGGAGTGGCGGCAACAATTTAGCAGCAGCGCTAAATGAATAGGGGAAACACTGGACAATCAGCCACAGAACATATGCAGACACACACCAGGCATTACTAATCAACCACAAACACATTTACCATAATAGAACACAGACCCATGATCAGAGATAGACACTGTCAATCAAAGACAATCAGATTTGAATCAAACTGGAACAGTGGAACCACTCATAGGGGTATTTTACGAAACTAGTTAGATCTACTCTGAATTTTCTAAGCTAGCCAGTTTCAGTTAGCTTCACATTCCAGCTCAGGCTTCCTCTATGATAGGAAGGCGGCTACGGATCCTGCACCTGCTGCTAATTCAAGACAGCTCTCCAGCAGGCTATTGTGGGAATGGGCTATGAGAAGAGCAATGTTTCTTCGTGTCGACGGTTATCTTGAATTGAACTCAGAATTGACCAAAGTGATCTCCTCTGTCCCCCTCCGTGTATAAACGCTGCCCTGTCCCCCTCCGTGTATAAACGCTGCCCTGTCCCTCCATCTCCGTTTATAAACACTGCCCTGTCCCCCTCCGTGTATAAACGCTGCCCTGTCCCCCTCCGTGTATAAACGCTGCCCTGTCCCCCCGTCCGTTACCTTTATAAACGCTGCCCTGTCCCCCATCTCCTTACCTTTATAAACGCTGCCCTGTCCCCCTCCGTGTATAAACGCTGCCCTGTCCCCCTCCGTGTATAAACGCTGCCCTGTCCCCCTCCGTGTATAAACACTGCCCTGTCCCCCTCCGTGTATAAACACTGCCCTGTCCCTCCATCTCCTTACCTTTATAAACGCTGCCCTGTCCCTCCGTCTCCTTACCTTTATAAACGCTGCCCTGTCCCTCCATCTCCTTACCTTTATAAACGCTGCCCTGTCCCCCTCAGTGTATAAACGCTGCCCTGTCCCTCCATCTCCTTACCTTTATAAACGCTGCCCTCAGTGTATATACGCTGCCCTGTCCCTCCATCTCCTTACCTTTATAAACGCTGCCCTGTCCCTCCATCTCCTTACCTTTATAAACGCTGCCCTGTCCCTCCATCTCCTTACCTTTATAAACGCTGCCCTGTCCCTCCATCTCCTTACCTTTATAAACGCTGCCCTGTCCCTCCATCTCCTTACCTTTATAAACGCTGCCCTGTCCCTCCATCTCCTTACCTTTATAAACGCTGCCCTGTCCCTCCATCTCCTTACCTTTATAAACGCTGCCCTGTCCCTCCATATCCTTAGTGTATAAACGCTGCCCTGTCCCTCCATCTCCTTACCTTTATAAACGCTGCCCTGTCCCTCCATCTCCTTACCTTTATAAACGCTGCCCTGTCCCTCCATCTCCTTACCTTTATAAACGCTGCCCTGTCCCTCCATATCCTTACCTTTATAAACGCTGCCCTGTCCCTCCATCTCCTTACCTTTATAAACGCTGCCCTGTCCCTCCATCTCCTTACCTTTATAAACGCTGCCCTGTCCCTCCATCTCCTTACCTTTATAAACGCTGCCCTGTCCCTCCATATCCTTACCTTTATAAACGCTGCCCTGTCCCTCCATCTCCTTACCTTTATAAACGCTGCCCTGTCCCTCCATCTCCTTACCTTTATAAACGCTGCCCTGTCCCTCCATCTCCTTACCTTTATAAACGCTGCCCTGTCCCTCCATATCCTTACCTTTATAAACGCTGCCCTGTCCCTCCATCTCCTTACCTTTATAAACGCTGCCCTGTCCCTCCATCTCCTTACCTTTATAAACGCTGCCCTGTCCCTCCATCTCCTTACCTTTATAAACGCTGCCCTGTCCCTCCATCTCCTTACCTTTATAAACGCTGCCCTGTCCCTCCATCTCCTTACCTTTATAAACGCTGCCCTGTCCCTCCATCTCCTTACCTTTATAAACGCTGCCCTGTCCCTCCATATCCTTACCTTTATAAATAAACGCTGCCCTGTCCCTCCATATCCTTACCTTTATAAACGCTGCCCTGTCCCTCCATCTCCTTACCTTTATAAACGCTGCCCTGTCCCTCCATCTCCTTACCTTTATAAACGCTGCCCTGTCCCTCCATCTCCTTACCTTTATAAACGCTGCCCTGTCCCTCCATCTCCTTACCTTTATAAACGCTGCCCTGTCCCTCCATATCCTTACCTTTATAAACGCTGCCCTGTCCCTCCATCTCCTTACCTTTATAAACGCTGCCCTGTCCCTCCATCTCCTTACCTTTATAAACGCTGCCCTGTCCCTCCATCTCCTTACCTTTATAAACGCTGCCCTGTCCCTCCATCTCCTTACCTTTATAAACGCTGCCCTGTCCCTCCATCTCCTTACCTTTATAAACGCTGCCCTGTCCCTCCATCTCCTTACCTTTATAAACGCTGCCCTGTCCCTCCATCTCCTTACCTTTATAAACGCTGCCCTGTCCCCCCATCAGTGTATAAACGCTGCCCTGTCCCTCCATCTCCTTACCTTTATAAACGCTGCCCTGTCCCTCCATCTCCTTACCTTTATAAACGCTGCCCTGTCCCTCCATCTCCTTACCTTTATAAACGCTGCCCTGTCCCTCCATCTCCTTACCTTTATAAACGCTGCCCTGTCCCCCTCAGTGTATAAACGCTGCCCTGTCCCTCCATCTCCTTACCTTTATAAACGCTGCCCTGTCCCTCCATCTCCTTACCTTTATAAACGCTGCCCTGTCCCTCCATCTCCTTACCTTTATAAACGCTGCCCTGTCCCTCCATCTCCTTACCTTTATAAACGCTGCCCTCAGGGTCTGTGCTGCCGACAGGTTCACTCTCTCCAACTGTAAACACATTATCACTGCATCAAAACCCTTCTTACAGATACCAGCTTCTAATTAATATAGAATATACACATCTCAAACAGATACCACCTTCTAATTAACATAGAATACACTCATCTCAAACAGATACCACCTTCTAATTAACATAGAATACACTCATCTCAAACAGATACCATCTTCTAATTAACATGGTATCTGAATACACTCATCTCAAACAGATACCATCTTCTAATTAACACAGAATACACTCATCTCAAACAGATACCATCTTCTAATTAACATAGAATACACTCATCTCAAACAGATACCATCTTCTAATTAACATAGAATACACTCATCTCAAACAGATACCATCTTCTAATTAACATAGAATACACACCTATACTAATTACCACAAGATGAAAACATTTCAAACTGCATAGTTAGTAGCTACATACATAGAAAAACCATCTCATTAGCTAACACGGCAGACAACAACAAAAACTACAGTACACTGGTACACAAACATTGAACAAAACAAGCCTGTGTGTTATTGGTTTTACTCTCCTTGTGGGAACTAGGAGTCCTTACAAGGAAAGTAAAACCAGGAAATGTTGTAAGTGGGGACATTCTGTCTGTCCCCACAGGGAAAATTGGTATTGTATGGTTAGGTTTAGGAGTTTGGGTTTACGATTAGGGAAAATAGGATTTTGAATTGGAATAAATTGTTTGGTCCCGGAAGGATAGTTGCCGTGTGTGTGTGTGTGACTAATACCTGGCCTAGCTGAGTCAGTGAAACAGCAACCTCCCCACATCAAAGTGGCCACAGGGAACTCCTTTGCATCAGAGAGACACTGGTGCTATACACAGTAATTATCACACTCCTCCATCCCTCGCTCTTCCCTACCACCCTCACCCCTCTAAACACAAACTCCCGCTGCTCTCTCTGTGATCTGTGACTACCCCTCTTCTTCCACTCTGTCTCCATTCCCTCTGTTTTTATCTTCCTGACAAATGACACCTATACGACCCTTGAAAATCTGATTCATTTTTTTTTGCCAGATTCTGTTTTTTCCCCCCCAAATTCCATTTTCCTCCTCTTTGTTTTTCTCGATTTCTGTTTCCCCCCCGGTTCTCACTCTCAAAAGCAGACTGTTTTAATAGAAAAACAACACAATTGGAAGTACTAAGTCCACAACAAAACAGTTGTCATTACATTAGCATCACCAATAACGGCAACACAAAGTGGCAGACAAACGGGCTCACACAGAAAGGGGCTTTCCTGTGCAGTTTCCTCTTCAGCAAGATGAAGGAAAGGATGAATCCCAAATGCATTTTCTTCATGTCATATGACAATCTTGGCCAAAATAATGAATTTTCAAATAAATTCAATACATTTATAGTTCATCAATACATTTTTGAATATTGCTGAATTCTGTTTTTATGTCTGTATTCTGTGATTCTGTCCGCGTCCTCCACAACACCGATTTTATAGAGACCCGTTTATCCTGACCCTATTTCTCCAATCCAACCACACTCTCTCCCCCCATCCCTCCCTCGTGACTAAGGGTAGTTACATGTGTGTTATAACCTTAGAGACCATAGCACGCACACGCCCCATTCAACACTACATCCTGTCTTTACCAAATCCTTTCCTCCTTACCTCGTGGAAGACGGGGTACATCACAGTGTAGAGTGTCATGGAAACCATTGAGGTCGTCTCTGCTTCATTCTTCATCTCTTCCATTGTCATCCTCCTCCAGAGGCCAACGTTTCTGTACGTGTGTCTGTATGTGTGTATGGAGTGAAGGCTGCTTCCGGGGCAGGGCTCAACTCATTCACTGATTACAACACTCAGAGAAGAGAAAGCTGGGGGGGGGCAGGACCAGAGGAGAGAAGACAGGGGAAGAAAGGGTATGGGGGAGAGAATGGGAGGGAAAGGACAGAAAAGACCATCATTACATAGCCTACTTCATCACTATAATACCTCATTTAGGCTATTTTCATTGCTTGAGGTCTAAATGTAGGCCTTGTTCTGTCCTAGTAATGTCTACGTCAACAAACAAGGTCTAGCCTTGGAGGGCGATGACATTATATAACCAGGTAAACATTCCATCTGGCTCCGGTTCAAAGTCAAACATGTGGTGCAGGGCGGTGGGTGTGGAGAGACAGACACAGACCCTAAGCTCTACAAGACACCTGGCCCTACCTGTGTACACCTGGGCACCTGAGCAAGCATGATAAGGTTCTCTATCCTCCTACTGACTGACACTTTCAGCAGCATTATCTACTGTATGACGTCACCCTGGGCCATTACCAGACAGCTCTTCACTGTGTGTAACTGGATGCAATTAGAGGCCAGGAGGGAGTGTCAATGCTGCCCTTGTTCTGCAGATACTGACTGACGGTTTCTTTCCCTCTGTCACTGCGATTCCATGACTCAGCCCCAGCTGACGAAAGGTGACAGTTTTATTTGTGGCCAGGCAGGCAGTGTCTTCAGAGGGTGTTAATAAAACCGTAGCTAGTGGCTGCTCTGAGCACTGCTCCCAGGTCAGCTTCACCCCTCTTTATTCCTTTCAGACCAGGATGGAGGCAGGGAAAACTGATCCTGGAGACCACGTGTCAAACTCATTCCACGGAGGGCCGAGTGGCTGCGGATTTCCCCTCCTCCCTTGTACTTGATTGATGAAATAAAGTCAGTGATTAGTAAAGAACTCCCCTCACCTGGTTGCCTAGGAGTTATTGAAAGGAAAACCCACAGATACCATGACATCTACAGCAGCCGACGTCACAGGAAGGACAAAAAGATCATCAAGGACAACAACCACCCGAGCCACTGCCTGTTCACCCCGCTATCATCCAGAAGGTGAGGTCAGTACAGGTGCATCAAAGCTGGGACCGAGAGACTGAGAAACAGCTTCTATCTCAAGGCCATCAGACTGTTAAACAGCCATCAGTAACAGAGAGGCTGCTGCCAACATACAGACTTGAAATCATTGGCCACTTTAATAAATGGAACTCTAGTCACTTTAATAATGTTTACACATCTTACATTACTCATCTCATATATATATACTGTATTTTATACCATCTATTGCATCTTGCCAATGCAAGCTCTGTCATTGCTCATCCATATGTGTATATATATTCTCTTTCAATTCCTTTACTTTGACTGTCGGAACTAGAAGCTGCCTATGCAGCTCTGTCATTGCTCATCCATGTGTATATATTCTCTTTCAATTCATTTACTTAGACTGTCGGAACTAGAAGCACAAGCATTTCACTACACCTGCATTAACATCTGCTAACCATGTGTATGTGACCAATAACATTTGATTTGATTTTTACTAGACTCTCCATGGAATGAGTTTGACACCCCTGCCTTAGGCCATGTCACAATAATCTCACAACAAGCTTCCATTTCTTGACTAGTTTCCTTCATGGTCACTGATTTGAAAGGACTTGATAACAGCCTTAAGGAACCATAGTGAGACTTGACACATTCCCACCAATCAGTGAAGAGTGTGTGTGTGTGGGGGGGGGGGGCAATGGCTGAGGAAAGGAAACAGATTGGACACATTCTTTCTTACCTAAAACTATGCTCCTCTCCATTGACTATTATCTGGCCAGCTTTACTGTGGGCAATATGCTGATTAGATGGGCCACTGGCCTGCAGAACATGACATCACTTTTAAGAATGAAGGTCTCAGTTGTCCAGTCTGTCATGGTACAAAGACCAAGCTATACATCTAAGTCCATTAATATGTTATTTCAGGCAGTAATGCCTTAATCACATTGTAAAAATGTATAGGTTTATTACTGGCTGTTAAACTTCATTTTATGTCCACAGAGTCATTTGTCACATAAAGTAAGGCCCGTGGACGGCTGACTGATTAGATAAGCCAGATGATATGGAGAAATATACAGCAGTTACAACAGATGTCTCTCAAATGAGCTAATTACATTTCCAACTACTCGTGACATTTTATTATAATGATGTCATCGTTTGATGAAAACTGTGGTGTAATAATTTGTCCAAACACCACCAGAGTTTATATGGGACAGATTTAGGTAACATAACATAAGGTTAACATAACTCGTTTCGTTCGCTTCCGTTGAAGAGACCATTTGCACCAGAATCAGCAGAATAAATACACCCCTCGACTCGATAACGAAGTGACTTTCTCTGTAGCAGGTTAGACGACAGGTTAAGGTTAGGAAAATGCTCTCCTAACTTACGAAGAAAATCAGTTTGTATAGAAGTGCGGTGAAATGAGTTTGTCCCGTCTCGACAGACAGACAGACTAGCTAGACGATTAACGGAACCGGTAGCGTTTGTCGATAGCCAACCAGTTACGTAAACTGACTGAACCGAGGCTAGGTAGCCAACTAGCGCTTAGCTACGTAAACAAGTTTCGTCGGTTGTTAGCTAAACTAGCTATTTTAGCAAGCTGGGTGTCACCTGCCACTGGCAGAGTACCGCACTAAGAATATTAACTATATCATTTACGTGTAGTTATATAATAAACCACAGTTTCGTTTCTTGTAGTTAGTAATTTCATTGTCCTAATCCACCGACAACTCCTATCTATCATGATCACCTGTTAGCTAAACATACTTCAATAACAGTGAGGGTCATTTCTAAATAGTAACTTAGTTGCCATAGCCAATATGTAGGACTCATCGTCCAGGAAGGTAGCTAAGTTACTAACGTTAGCTAGCTAAACAAAAACAAACAAAAAACGATTTTCTAACGTTATTTGGTGAAATAGTAACGTTGCCTTTAGCTACATACCTGTTTACACCGTGGTATGCTGCTTATTTAGACCGAAGTAGGCTCATTTGCCGTGACGAGCATTAGCCAGTCGAGTGTTTTCTTTTTTCATTCAAAGACGGAAGTTTTCTGTATGATCAAACTGTCTGGGCAAAGGTTTTTTTTTTCAGCTGTCCACCAAATGGGTTGACGGTTGTAGTTTTTTCATACGTCTCCAATAATGGCAGTGATAAAGACATAGTAACTATAAAACTACAACTCCCAACTAGTTCAAGCAATTATGTGGCGTTCTACACGAAACAACTAAAGCGTCAACAAGCTTATTTAGCCAACAACAAAAAAAATACAAAAACGACATCTCTCACAGACAAACTCCATCCCAGGCAAACAAAAGTGTTACATTGATAGTAGAAAAAAAAGTACTCAAATCAAAAGAGTGCGTAGTTTTACAGGAAGGGTAGTGAAGAACCAATCAGCGCACGGAGAGGGTGGGACAAGAGCGAAAATATTTATCTCCGAGAGCGACCTGCCGCGGCGGTGAAGAGAAACAGCGAGGCAACGCAAGAGACCGTACAGCATCCCTACAGTAACTACCCGATACCGTTCGGTAAGGCATATTTACGATCTTTTGAAATACGCAAAAATATGTTCAAAGCATTGTGTGTATATCAGTTATACATCAATGGTTTGATTGCTGCCATTTTCACATTTAGATTTGATCATAGTTTGTGATATGTTCATGTTTTCACATCATAAAGGTGCGGTTTTATGCCATGGCAAAAATGAAGTTACTAGGCGACCACGAGGAATATTCTCTGTCACTTTGTGTTTTCTGATAATTTTGTCTGTACTGAGTCTATTAATCTAACAAAAATGCTGATCTATTCACAAAAGGCATCATCGATAGCCAATTGAGGACACACACAATTACAATATTGTGGGTCTCTAATGTCCTTGAAATGGATTACGCCTAGTATTGACTGGAAATTCCTTCTCTCAAGTGTTTTATGTTATAATAAGAGGGTTGATTTCCCACCCGGGGAACCACACGCCCAGGCCCCGGGGCACCACACGCCCAGGCCACGGGGAACCACACGCCCAGGCTCCGGGGAACCACACGCCCAGGCCAGGAAAACATTGTTGTTTATTGAAAAAGTTCACTTCCTGCATTTTTAATACAAGTAGTGTTGAAAATACATTGGGAGTTTTATCATGATATTCTACATATTTTGCCATGATGCTGAGATAAAATGTTGCAGTTTAAAGCTAATTTCCTGCTATTCTACACATTTTGCCATGACACACATTTTGAATCACATGAATAACAATGCTAATGCAAATGATCAAGAACATGTTACTTAAAAATGCTTGAAAAATAGCAAACCAGTTAGTTCACTAGGCCTACACCACCTCCACCAAAACCATTGGAAGAAAAAAAATCTCCACTTTGCTTGTATGCGTCATAGAAACAAACTGAGACGAACAACCATATTTTGTTATTAATCCCATTAATCCCATGACGTATCGTTTGTTAATCTCTGGTGATGAGCTGGCTGTGAACTCGGGGTGTGTGTGTGTGTGTGTGTGTGTGTGTGTGTGTGTGTGTGTGTGTGTGTGTGTGTGTGTGTGTGTGTGTGTGTGTGTGTGTGTGTGTGTGTGTGTGTGTGTGTGTGTGTGTGTGTGTGTGTGTGTGTGTGTGTGTGTGTGTGTGTATCACTCCTCTGATTGCCAGTGAGTGCTAAATTAATTGCATTTCAGTAATTAAATTACTTTTAAATCAGCCTTGTGCCACATTGGTGGGGGGGTGGGTATATGTGTGTGTTTGCGGTTGGTGCAGCACACAGAGGCGATAAAGGATAGGTATGCACAGAAGCTGCCACGGCTTCCTTGTCTGAGACCTGAAGAGTGGCTGGCTGTGTGCCTCCCAGGCAGGGGAAGGGCTGACCGTTTAGCCCAGTGGGCACAGTCACTGTGCTTTGAGCAGGAAGCAGGCAGTCATACTGCATCATACTGTACAACAGATCAAACCTGGAACGGTCAAGATCTCACTCATGCAGAAACAGGCCTCTGTTGAAAAATCTGTTTCATCTCAGTTTCATCACTTTGGTTCTAACTGGGTTGTTCATGGTTAACTGGGTTGTTCATGGTTAACTGGGTTGTTCATGGTTAACTGGGTTGTTCATGGTTAACTGGGTTGTTCATGGGTTATTCATGGTTAACTGGGTTGTTCATGGTTAACTGGGTTGTTCATGGTTAACTGGGTTGTTCATGGTTAACTGGGTTATTCATGGTTAACTGGGTTGTTCATGGTTAACTGGGTTGTTCATGGTTAACTGGGTTGTTCATGGTTAACTGGGTTATTCATGGTTAACTGGGTTATTCATGGTTAACTGGGTTATTCATGGTTAACTGGGTTATTCATGGTTAACTGGGCTATTAAAGGTTAAAGTCAAGAGAAATTCATGAAAAAGCAAGCCTTGCCACGAGAGAGACCACAGCAGAGAGTCACGGCAGGAACAAACGCCTGGAACAACATTTATGGAACAACAGCATCTCTGAGTCCACTGGTAGGAATACATTATGGTTGTATGTTAGTGCACTGGAAGTCAGAATGAGATTTGGATACATTGTAGCAATATACTCTGCAGAGGCTGCCACATTGGAATACACACACACACACACACACACACACACACACACACACACACACACACACATACACATACACATACACATACACATACACACATACACACATACATACACACACACACAGGGATTGAAACAGCAGGTTTGTCCTTTACAATCCACAAGAGATTAGTTGATCCTCTGAGTGAGAGAAAGGGGGATGAGAGAGAGAGAGAAAGGGGGATGGGAGAGATTGAGGGGGATGAGAGAGAGAGAGAGAAAGGGGGATGAGGGAGATTGAGGGGGATGAGAGAGAGAGAGAGAAAGGGGGAAGAGAGAGAGGGGGGATGAGAGAGAGAGAGAAAGAGAGAGAGAGAAAGGGGGATGAGAGAGAATGGAATGAGGGGGAGATGAGTGACAGAGAGAGGCAGTGATAAAGAGATGAGGTTGAAAGAGAATAGATGTACAGTGAAGGTGTCAATACAGAGGTGAGATGATGCACCGTTGTTTCCACCCAAGGATTATACTCCTACATAAAATACTCCTCACACACAACGTCACACATACAGTAACCATATCACATTGATATGAATCTGTAATTATACTGCAATACTAGAGGTATGATGCTCATATACAGTACTGGAACGATAGATATTCTCCCACACACCCTTTCCCTCTTTACATAGTCCACAGCCCTGTGTTATAACACACACATACACAACCACATAACACACTGTCCTCAGTGCTGGTATTGATTTGCTGGCTGTTGTGGGTGGGCTGCTGATCAGGCAGAGTGACTGATGGAGATAGATCCTGTCCTCCCTTCAATATCACCTCTCTCTCTTTCTGTCTCCACACCCACACCCCTCTCTCTCTTTCTCTCTCTCTCTCCATCTCTCTCTCTCTCCACACCCATCTCTCTCTCTCAATTCAAGGGGCTTTATTGGCATGGGAAACATGTGTTAACATTGCCAAAGCAAGTGAGGTAGATAATATACAATGAGTGAAATAAACAATAAAAATGATCTATCCATCCATCCATCCCGCCCTCTCTCTCTCACACATACAGTACATACCCAGCACAGACACATTAAATGCAAAGGAGGTCAGCGATAGAGACAGATCTTGTCCATTCTCATGATCAGGACATCTCACACCCCACTGCTGCACTGCTCCTCTCTCTCTCTCTCCATGCCCATCTCTCTCTCTCTCTCCATCTCTCTCTTTCTCTCTCTCTCTCTCTCTCCATCTCTCTCTCCATCCCCCCTCTCTCTCTCTCCATCATGCTCTCTCTCTCCATCATGCTCTCTCTCTATCCCTCTCTCTCTCTATCCCACTCTCTCTCCATCCCCCTCTCTCTCTCCACCCCCCTTCTCTCTCCATCCTGCTCTGTCTCTCTCTCCATCCCTCTCTCTCCATCCCTCTCTCTCCCCCCCTCTCTCTCCACCCCCTCTCTCCCCCCCCTCTCTCTCTCCTCTCTCTCTCTCTCTCTCTCTCTCCACCCCCTCTCTATCTCTCCACGCCCCCCCTCTCTCTCTCTCTCTCTATCCTGCTCTCTATCTCCATCCCTCTCTCTCTCCATCCCGCCCTCGCTCTCTCCATCACTCTCACTCTCTCTCTCTTTCTCTCGCTCCCCATCCCCCCTCTCTTTCTCTCCACCCCCCCTCTCTCTCTCTCCATTCCTCTCTCGCTCACTCCATCCCTCTTTCTCTCTCTCTCTCTCTCTCACCATCCCTCTCCCTCTCTCCATCCCTCTCTCTCTCCACCCATCCCTCTCTCTCTCCATCATCCCTCTCGGTCTCTCATCCCTCATCCCTCTCCCTCTCTCCATCCCTCTCTCTATTTTCATCCCTCTCTCTCTCCACCCATCCCTCTCTCTCTCCATCATCCCTCTCGGTCTCTCATCCCTCTCCCTCTCTCCATCCCTCTCTCCATGTCTCCATTTCTCCTTTTTTTGTTGTATCCTCTATCCTCTTTTCTCTTTCCTGTGTGTGTGTGCGTGTGTGTGTGTGTGTGTGTGTGTGTTTCCCTGTGGGTGTGTGGAAAGGGGTCAAGCATTGTGGGGTGCTGTTGTGCTATGTAAGGGGGGGTGGGGGTTGTTGACTAACTTTGGCTCCACGTCAGCCCTTGTTTCCCTGTTGTTTATCTCTGTCTGTTAACAGGGATTAATAAGTGGTTGACCTCAGTTGACCCCTGTGTTGTGTGCAGAGTGTACTATGAGATTTATGTGGCAGCTCGTATGACACCTGATTCAATTTACAAGCAAGAGGGAGAGCCACCCGGGAATGATTCTAGCAGGCTGTAGCAGCAATAGGGGAATGATTCTAGCAGGCTGTAGCAGCAATAGGGGAATGATTCTAGCAGGCTGTAGCAGCAATAGGGGAATGATTCTAGCAGGCTGTAGCAGCAATAGGGGAATGATTCTAGCAGGCTGTAGCAGCAATAGGGGAATGATTCTAGCAGGCTGTAGCAGCAATAGGGGAATGATTCTAGCAGGCTGTAGCAGCAATAGGGGAATGATTCTAGCAGGCTGTAGCAGCAATAGGGGAATGATTCTAGCAGGCTGTAGCAGCAATAGGGGAATGATTCTAGCAGGCTGTAGCAACAATAGGGGAATGATTCTAGCAGGCTGTAGCAGCAATAGGGGAATGATTCTAGCAGGCTGTAGCAACAATAGGGGAATGATTCTAGCAGGCTGTAGCAGCAATAGGGGAATGATTCTAGCAGGCTGTAGCAGCAATAGGGGAATGATTCTAGCAGGCTGTAGCAGCAATAGGGGAATGATTCTAGCAGGCTGTAGCAGCAGCAATAGGGGAATGATTCTAGCAGGCTGTAGCAGCAATAGGGGAATGATTCTAGCAGGCTGTAGCAGCAATAGGGGAATGATTCTAGCAGGCTGTAGCAGCAATAGGTTATTGAATGCTCTTCATTTCCTATGTTCTTCACAGTATGCCAAGCAGAAGGAAATTACTGTGAAAAGTACTACATGAAAGGAGGGACACAAAGTCTTTTGTTCTTGTATCATAAGGAGGAGCGGTTGTTTTTGAGAGATCGCGGCTCTCTGTAGTTTGAGGGGAGGAAGGCTGAGCTGCATAACAATAGGTGGGTCGATGAAGTGCATATTTTGGTGTCCGAAGGAAATATTTTCCAAAAATCAACAACCGATATATACGCATTTTATGTTATGCAACTATGCCCTTTTACTGTGTCCTAAAATAGTTAATGATTACATTTTTAAAAACTGTCACTTTTGGTGCTCTAAAGTAAAAAAATATATATATAATTTGGTGCACCTGTCCGAAGACGAATGCAACCTATATAGCTGTTAATAAAACATCACAAATAACAAAACGGGGTGGCAGGGTAGCCTAGTGGTTAGAGCGTTGGACTAGTAACCGGAAGGTTGTGAGTTCAAACCCCCGAGCTGACAAGGTACAAATCTGTCGTTCTGCCCCTGAACAGGCAGTTAACCCTCTGTTCCCAGGCCGTCATTGAAAATAAGAATGTGTTCTTAACTGACTTGCCTGGTTAAATAAAGGTAAAATAAAAAATAAAAAACTGTCTAGACATTATTCTGGTCTGGTTCTGATTCTGTAACGGTCTACTACACTATACTGCTATATGAGTACGACAGTTTAGGCAGAAATGCTTAAAATACTTTAGTCTGGGAAAAATAGCCTTTATGATTTTCGATCAACATGTGACAACATGTGGCATCATTAAGGTGCCTGTGACATAATCTTTGGTTAAGAAGAAAGGTTAGCAAGTCTCTCGTAAACGTTTGACAAGTTCACATTTCCACCACAGGTCAGGTTTACCCCAGAAATCGCAGAATTTGTTTACAACCGCTAAAAACCAATAAACATTATCTGAATTATCTGAAAATATTTTATTTTCATACTCAAGATACACTACATGACCAAAAGTATGTGGACACCTGCTCGTCGAACATCTCATTCCAAAATCATGGGCATTAATATTGAGTTGGTCCCCCCTTTGATGCTATAACAGCCTCCACTCTACTGGAAAGGCTTTCCACTAGATGTTGGAACATTGCTTCTATAACAGCCTCTCTTCTGGGAAGGCTTTCCACTAGATGTTGGAACATTGCTTCTATAACAGCCTCCACTCTTCTGGAAAGGCTTTCCACTAGATGTTGGAACATTGTTGCTATAACAGCCTCTCTACTGGAAAGGCTTTCCACTAGATGTTGGAACATTGCTTCTATAACAGCCTCCACTCTTCTGGAAAGGCTTTCCACTAGATGTTGGAACATTGCTTCTATAACAGCCTCCACTCTTCTGGAAAGGCTTTCCACTAGATGTTGGAACATTGTTGCTATAACAGCCTCTCTTCTGGGAAGGCTTTCCACTAGATGTTGGAACATTGTTGCTATAACAGCCTCTCTTCTGGGAAGGCTTTCCACTAGATGTTGGAACTCTCTTCTGGGAAGGCTTTCCACTAGATGTTGGAACATTGTTGCTATAACAGCCTCTCTTCTGGGAAGGCTTTCCACTAGATGTTGGAACATTGTTGCTATAACAGCCTCTCTTCTGGGAAGGCTTTCCACTAGATGTTGGAACATTGTTGCTATAACAGCCTCTCTTCTGGGAAGGCTTTCCACTAGATGTTGGAACATTGTTGCTATAACAGCCTCTCTTCTGGAAAGGCTTTCCACTAGATGTTGGAACATTGCTTCTATAACAGCCACTCTTCTGGGAAGGCTTTCCACTAGATGTTGGAACATTGCTTCTATAACAGCCACTCTTCTGGGAAGGCTTTCCACTAGATGTTGGAACATTGTTGCTATAACAGCCTCTCTTCTGGGAAGGCTTTCCACTAGATGTTGGAACATTGCTTCTATAACAGCCTCCACTCTTCTGGAAAGGCTTTCCACTAGATGTTGGAACATTGTTGCTATAACATCCTCTCTTCTGGGAAGGCTTTCCACTAGATGTTGGAACATTGTTGCTATAACAGCCTCTCTTCTGGGAAGGCTTTCCACTAGATGTTGGAACATTGTTGCTATAACAGCCTCTCTTCTGGGAAGGCTTTCCACTAGATGTTGGAACATTGTTGCTATAACAGCCTCTCTTCTGGGAAGGCTTTCCACTAGATGTTGGAACATTGTTGCTATAACAGCCTCTCTTCTGGGAAGGCTTTCCACTAGATGTTGGAACATTGCTGCTATAACAGCCTCTCTTCTGGGAAGGCTTTCCACTAGATGTTGGAACATTGTTGCTATAACAGCCTCTCTTCTGGGAAGGCTTTCCACTAGATGTTGGAACATTGCTGCTATAACAGCCTCTCTTCTGGGAAGGCTTTCCACCAGATGTTGGAACATTGCTGCTAAGACTTTCTTCCATTCAGCCACAAGAGCATTAGTGAGGTCGGGCACTGATGTTGGGCGATTAGTCCTGGCTCACAGTCGGCGTTCCAACACGATCTCGACAAACCATTTCTGTATTGACTTCGCTTTGTGCACAGAGTCATTGTCATGCTGAAACAGGAAAGGACCTTTCCCAAACTGTTGCCACAAAGTTGGAAGCACAGAATCGTCTAGAATGTCATTGTATGCTGTAGCGTTAAGATTTCCCTTCCCTGGAACTAAGGTGCCGAGCCTAAACCATGAAAAACAGCCCCAGACCATTATTCCTCTTCCACCAAACTGTACAGTTGGCGCTATGCATTGGGGCAGGTAGCGTTCTCCTGGCACCCACCAAACCCAGATTTGTCCGTCGGAATGCCAGATG
This sequence comes from Oncorhynchus masou masou, assembly GCF_036934945.1. Lineage (NCBI taxonomy): Eukaryota > Metazoa > Chordata > Actinopteri > Salmoniformes > Salmonidae > Oncorhynchus > Oncorhynchus masou. The sequence continues at coordinate 87,563,220 of NC_088224.1, forward strand.
GTGAAGAATGATTCATCACTCCAGATAATGTGTTTCCACTGCTCCAGAGTCCAATGGCGGCGAGCTTTACACTACTCCAGCCAACACTTGGCATTATGCATGATGATGTTAGGCTTGTGTGCGGCTGCTCGGCCAAGGAAACCCACTTCATGAAGCTCCCGACGAACAGTTATTGTGCTGACGTTGCTTCCAGGAGCAGCTTGGAACTCAGTAGTGAGTGTTGCAACCGAGGACAGATGATTTTTACGTACTGCAGCACTCCACGGTCCCATTCTGTGAGCATGTGTGGCCTACCACATCAAGGATGAGCCGTTGTTGCTCCTAGACGTTTCCACTTCACAATAACAGCACTTACAGTTGACCGGGGCAGCTCTAGCAGGGCAGATATTGGACGAACTGACTTGATGAAAAGGTGGCATCCTATGACGGTGCCACATTGAAAAGTCACTGAGCTCTTCAGTGAGGCCATTCTACTGCCAATGTTTGTCTATGGAGATTGCATGGCAGTGTGCTCGATTTTATACACCTGTCAGCAACGGGTTTGGCTGAAATAGCGGAATCCACTAATTTGAAGGGGTGTCCACATACTTTTGTATATATATATAGTGTACATACCTCAGGTCAAGTCAAGTGGCTACAACTGCAGTTCGTCCAATATCTGCCCTGCTAGACCTGCCCCGGTCAACTGTAAGTGCTGTTATTGTGAAGTGGAAACGTCTAGGAGCAACAACGGCTCATCCTTGAAGTGGTAGGCCACACATGCTCACAGAACGGGACCGTGGAGTGCTGAAGCACGTAAAAATCATCTGTCCTCGAGGCCTGTAAAACATGTTTACGTAAGATACATTGTACGGCACAGCAATTCCAATTGCACAATATGACAAACAAAACTACTGAATGATATCAATCTGTTTGTCTTTGTATTAAAGCGATCTATCCCTTTTTTTTATCGTACACAAATACATCTCATTTGAAGTAAAAACATGTTTTTGTAGGATATGGGTGTTTTATGTGGGTTTTTTTTACAGTTTGACGGTAGCTCACACCAAGCAGCTAATACTGAAAATATGCGTAAGTAAATTACTACTATGCCATTAATCTAGAGATGCACCGTATGTGTGTGAAAAGTCATCAAGTTGCATTTGCTGACACATCGTAGACATCAACTAGGCATATCTCCTAGCAACAGTGGAAGACGGAGACGACTGTTGAGAAAGTGTCTCAACCTGGATCCCTTAAAGACACGAAATAGGTATTCGACCGACAGCTAGACGCTCTAGTAAAGCACCAGTTCACCTTGATCCAACAAGTAGAGAACTATCATGACACGAGGCGAGACCCAGATGCAGACACATGGTTGGAGTTTAAGATGTTTGATCAATTCAAATGGAGTAGGCAAGAGAATGGTCGTGGACAGGCAAATGGTCAAAACCAGTTCAGAGTTCAGGAGGTACCAAAGGGCAGGTAGGTTTGAGGTCAGGGCAGGCAGAATGGTCAGGCGGGCGGGCTTGGAATCCAGAACACAAGCAAGGGTCAGAACCGGGAGAACTTGCAAAAGGAGAAAAGGCAAAGCAGGAAGCCGGGAAAAATGCTGGTAGGCTTGGACATACAAGATGAACTGGCACAGAGAGACAGGAAACACAGGGATAAATACACTGGTACAGAGACAGGAAACACAGGGATAAATACACTGGTACAGAGAGACAGGAAACACAGGGATAAATACACTGGTACAGAGAGACAGGAAACACAGAGATAAAGACACTGGTACAGAGAGACAGGAAACACAGAGACAAATACACTAGTACAGAGAGACAGGAAACACAGGGATAAATACACTGGTACAGAGAGACAGGAAACACAGAGATAAATACACTAGTACAGAGAGACAGGAAACACAGGGATAAATACACTGGTACAGAGACAGGAAACACAGGGATAAATACACTGGTACAGAGAGACAGGAAACACAGAGATAAATACACTAGTACAGAGAGACAGGAAACACAGGGATAAATACACTGGTACAGAGACAGGAAACACAGGGATAAATACACTGGTACAGAGAGACAGGAAACACAGGGATAAATACACTGGTACAGAGACAGGAAACACAGGGATAAATACACTGGTACAGAGAGACAGGAAGCACAGAGATAAATACACTGGTACAGAGAGACAGGAAACACAGGGATAAATACACTGGTACAGAGAGACAGGAAACACAGGGATAAATACACTGGTACAGAGAGACATGAAACACAGGGATAAATACACTGGCCCAGAGACAGGAAACACAGGGATAAATACACTGGCCCAGAGAGACAGGAAACACAGGGATAAATACACTGGTACAGAGAGACAGGAAACACAGGGATAAATACACTGGTACAGAGAGACAGGAAACACAGGGATAAATACACTGGTACAGAGAGACAGGAAACACAGGGATAAATACACTGGTACACAGAGACAGGAAACACAGGGATAAATACACTGGTACAGAGAGACAGGAAACACAGGGATAAATACACTGGTACAGAGAGACAGGAAACACAGGGATTTATACACTGGTACAGAGAGACAGGAAACACAGGGATAAATACACTGGTACAGAGAGACAGGAAACACAGGGATAAATACACTGGTACAGAGAGACAGGAAACACAGGGATAAATACACTGGTACAGAGAGACAGGAAACACAGGGATAAATACACTGGTACAGAGAGACAGGAAACACAGGCATAAATACACTGGTACAGAGACAGGAAACACAGGGATAAATACACTGGTACTGAGACAGGAAACACAGGGATAAATACACTGGCCCAGATGATGAGTGATGATCTGGTTACCCAATACAGAAACAAGAAGAACGTGTACTGTACCACATGTATATGATTCAAACAAATCACCTGGAACTTTTCTAAAAAGGCCCACGGGAAGGGGGCACCAGATGGGGCAGGGCTGTGAAATGGTGTGCAGACAAACACGTTCAACGGTGGGAGGATTGTCGGAGCTCTTCAAACTACTTGAGAATAGTGGATCGAGCATCAAGTTCTTTTGGATTGCAGAGATCACGAAGTACGACGAAGCGGAGCCCAACAACCTCGCTGGTGTCAAGGGAACCATGAAATTGCACCACGCCTACACAGTGGCAGGGAAAATAAACCACTTTGAAGTATATTCCTTCTGTAGCAGACCAAGCATCTGCAACACCTCTTTCAGTCGTGTCTAAGTGAACTTCAATGAAGAACACAACCAGGAGAACACCATCACTGAGGTACAACAAGACAAAGCTGAGGCTGTGGCCAAGTCAACTCCTTGACTGAAAGTCTGTAGCAGATTTTTCATTGTCAGCTACGAAGACCACTCCTTTTTAGGTCAGATGCTGAAGGTTATTTGGGGGAGGATGCAGAAACATGGAGTGATACATGTTTTTTTGTCTGGCCATCTGTGCCAGACTTTACCTTCTGTTATGAAGGAGATGTGAAGGCAATGATCAGTGAACCCTTCAGCCTAAGATCATCTCAGCTGTCTGACACAGACTGGGCTGTTTTCACACCACTCTAGTGCAGCAACAACCTCCAACAAACTGTTTGAGGAATGCAAGTTTGATTATTGTCAACTTCAATGGGTTTCTGTTACAACATTTGCTGCAAACTGATAATTTGTCATAAATCTTTTTTTGAACCTCATGAATTGCTTCCACCTTTTAAATGTTTTTAATTGGTCAATTTTAATCGTGTTTTGGATGTTTTAATGTTACTTTCGAATGTTTTTACAAGATATTGCACAGAGCGATTTCCATTATTTTTATTCAATTTGTAATTGATGTGATGTAGAAGAACACTTTCTTATATGTTTTGTAAAATTTCTTAAGGCAAGGTTGCCAGGTACACGGTGTTTCCTCCGACACATTGGTGTGGCTGGCTTCCGGGTTGGATGTGCTCTGTGTTATGAAGAAGCAGTGCGGCTGGTTGGGTTGTGTATCGGAGGACGCATGACTTTCAACCTTGGTCTCTCCCTTGAGCCCGTACGGGAGTTGTTGCGATGAGACAAGATAGTAGCTACCAAAACAATTGGACACCACGAAATTGGGAAGAAAAAGGGGTAAAAATACAAGAACAAAAAAAAAAAGTGCAGAGAGAGGCTCAGTCTATAAGAGAAAAATGTTACATTTAATATGGTTTTAATTTCTCTAACGGAAGTTTCAGTTAACAGTCATTCCAAATAAGGAGTCGTCCAGTGTGAAAGTCATTTGACTCTTTATACTGTCCCTTTTTACGTCTTTGATGTTGAATACCTCAGACCGCGTACAGGGCATCCGGAAAGCATTCAGAGTCCTTGTATTTCTCCACATTTTGTTACTTTAAAGCCTTATTTCCCCTCTTCAATCGATACACAATACCCCATAATTTTTTGGGGTGCAAATTTATTTTAAAAAAAACAAAAAAAAACAGAAATACCTTATTTCTGTAAGTATTTGGACCCTTTGCTATGAGACTTGAAATTATAATCAAATAAAATGTTATTTTGTCACATGGGCCAAATACAACATGTGTAGAGCTTATCAAGGAATGCTTACTTACTAGACCTTAACCAACAATGCAGTTCAAGAAATAAGAGTTAATAAAATATTTACTAAATAAACTAAAGTAAAAAACAAAAAAAAAAGTATTACAATAAAATAACAATACCGAGGCTATATACAGGGGGTACCGGTACTGAGTCAGTGTGGAGGCTATATACAGGGGGTACCGGTACTGAGTCAGTGTGGAGGCTATATACAGGGGGTACCGGTACCGAGTCAGTGTGGAGGCTATATACAGGGGGTACCGGTACCGAGTCATTGTGGAGGCTATATACAGGGGATACTGGTACCGAGTCAGTGTGGAGGCTATATACAGGGGATACCTGTACCGAGTCAGTGTGGAGGCTATATACACAGGATACCGGTACCGAGTCAGTGTGGAGGCTATATACAGGGGGTACCGGTACCGAGTCAGTGTGGAGGCTATATGCAGGGGATGCCGGTACCGAGTCAGTGTGGAGGCTATATACAGGGGATACCGGTACCGAGTCAGTGTGGAGGCTATATACAGGGGGTACCGGTACCGAGTCAGTGTGGAGACTATATACAGGGGATACCGGTACCGAGTCAATGTGGAGGCTATATACAGGGGATACCGGTACCGAGTCAGTGTGGAGGCTATATACAGGGGATACCTGTACCGAGTCAGTGTGGAGACTATATACAGGGGATACCGGTACCGAGTCAATGTGGAGGCTATATACAGGGGATACCGGGATAGTGTGGAGGCTATATACAGGGGATACCTGTACCGTCAGTGTGGAGACTATATACAGGGGATACCGGTACCGAGTCAATGTGGAGGCTATATACAGGGTGTTACGGTACAGAGTCAATGTGGAGGCTATATACAGGGGATACCTGTACCGAGTCAGTGTGGAGGCTATATACAGGGGGTACCGGTACCGAGTCAGTGTGGAGGCTATATACAGGGGATACTGGTACCGAGTCAGTGTGGAGGCTATATACAGGGGATACCTGTACCGAGTCAGTGTGGAGGCTATATACAGGGGGTACCGGTACCGAGTCAGTGTGGAGGCTATATACAGGGGGTACCGGTACCGAGTCAGTGTGGAGGCTATATACAGGGGGTACCGGTACCGAGTCAGTGTGGAGGCTATATAGTCAGTGTGGAGGCTAGGGGATACCGGTACCGAGTCAGTGTGGAGGCTATATACAGGGGATACCGGTACAGAGTCAGTGTGGAGGCTATATACAGGGGATACCGGTACCGAGTCAGTGTGGAGGCTATATACAGGGGATACCGGTACCGAGTCAGTGTGGAGGCTATATACAGGGGGTACCGGTACCGAGTCAGTGTGGAGGCTATATACAGGGGATACCGGTACCGAGTCAGTGTGGAGGCTATATACAGGGGATACCGGTACAGAGTCAATGTGGAGGCTCTATACAGGGGATACCGGTACCGAGTCAGTGTGGAGGCTATATACAGGGGATCTTCATCTCCGTATCTCTCTCTCTATTCCTCTCTGTATCTCTCTCTATTCCTCTCCGTATCTCTCTCTCTCTCTTCCTCTCCGTATCTCTCTCTATTCCTCTCCATATCTCTCTCTCTTCATCTCCGTATCTCTCTCTCTCTCTTCATCTCTGTATCTCTCTCTCTCTTCATCTCCGTATCTCTCTCTCTCTCTTCCTCTCCATATCTCTCTCTATTCCTCTCCATATCTCTCTCTCTATTCCTCTCCATATCTCTCTCTCTTCATCTCCGTATCTCTCTCTCTCTTCATCTCCGTATCTCTCTCTCTCTTCATCTCTGTATCTCTCTCTCTCTTCATCTCCATATCTCTCTCTATTCCTCTCCATATCTCTCTCTCTATTCCTCTCCGTATCTCTCTCTCTCTTCATCTCCGTATCTCTCTCTCTATTCCTCTCCGTATATCTCTCTCTCTCTTCCTCTCCGTATCTCACTCTATTCCTCTCTGTATCTCTTTATATTAATCTCTGTATCTCTCTCTATTCCTCTCCGTATCTCACTCTATTCCTCTCCGTATCTCACTCTATTCCTCTCCATATCTCACTCTATTCCTCTCTGTATCTTAATGTCTGTCTCATTCTCTCTGTATCTCACTATCTCTCTCCATGTCTTTATTTCTGTCTCTCTTTCTCTCTCCGTTTTTTTCTCTTTCTCTCTCCATATCTCTCTTTCACACAGAATGTTTCATGTTGATTATTTCTTTGGGTGAAGCCAGGGGACAATCATCTTGTTTAATAGTGTCCTCTCTTCTCCTTTCATATCAGTCAGAACACTACTACAAGAAGGAATCCATAACAACAAACCCAGCTTACCTCCCTTTAATAACAGCCCTGATGGTGAAATTCTCCTGATTATTAGGCAGGACTTCAATCCACAGGATTGACAGAGCCCTTGTGAAAAAGATGAGCTGTATTTAAAAGGCAAAGACCGTATACCGATGGAGATAGTTGGAGTGGGAAGATGTACACACAAGTTGAGACAGTGATGGGTTTTGACATCGTCTTGTTGTCTCACTGAAATCCCTCCCCGGGAGGCCTGTTTCTGAAGGATGTTCCTGAATATCAGATTGTGTCTGCTTGTGTGTGGTGGGAGGATTAAGTGGGCAAATGACTTTAAAGTGACACGCAATGATACCCAGAGAAAACCTCTCAGAATGTGTAACATCTCAGAAAGTATGAGAGCTTGTTGTTCTCGCTGAGGCCTATCTATCTCTGACCAGCAGCACATAGCTCACACAGAGACAAGCAGTGGAGTGGTCCTTCAGTCTCAAACCTAACACAGCTCTCTGTCCTCTCAAACCTAACACAGCTCTCTGTCCTCTCAAACCTAACACAGCTCTCTGTCCTCTCAAACCTAACACAGCTCTCTGTCCTCTCAAACCTAACACAGCTCTCTGTCCTCTCAAACCTAACACAGCTCTCTGTCCTCTCAAACCTAACACAGCTCTCTGTCCTCTCAAACCTAACACAGCTCTCTGTCCTCTCAAACCTAACACAGCTCTCTGTCCTCTCAAACCTAACACAGCTCTCTGTCCTCTCAAACCTAACACAGCTCTCTGTCCTCTCAAACCTAACACAGCTCTCTGTCCTCTCAAACCTAACACAGCTCTCTGTCCTCTCAAACCTAACACAGCTCTCTGTCCTCTCAAACCTAACACAGTCTCTGTCCTCTCAAACCTAACACAGCTCTCTGTCCTCTCAAACCTAACACAGCCTCTCAAACCTAACACAGCTCTCTGTCCTCTCAAACCTAACACAGCCTCTCAAACCTAACACAGCTCAAACCTAACACAGCTCTCTGTCCTCTCAAACCTAACACAGCTCTCTGTCCTCTCAAACCTAACACAGCTCTCTGTCCTCTCAAACCTAACACAGCTCTCTGTCCTCTCAAACCTAACACAGCTCTCTGTCCTCTCAAACCTAACACAGCTCTCTGTCCTCTCAAACCTAACACAGCTCTCAAACCTAACACAGCTCTCTGTCCTCTCAAACCTAACACAGCCTCTCAAACCTAACACAGCTCTCTGTCCTCTCAAACCTAACACAGCCTCTCAAACCTAACACAGCTCTCTGTCCTCTCAAACCTAACACAGCTCTCTGTCCTCTCAAACCTAACACAGCTCTCTGTCCTCTCAAACCTAACACAGCTCTCTGTCCTCTCAAACCTAACACAGCTCTCTGTCCTCTCAAACCTAAAACAGCACACTGTCCTCTCTGTTCTCTTACCAACATGTTCTGCCCAACTTTCCACTGCCGTACTGCACTCTTGCAGAAGTGTGTGATCCTAAGAAGTGTTCATAAAGTTTATGTCAAGTACACTTCTATGTGCATAGACGTGTAGAGATGTGTCAGTTAAAAGTGTAGAAGTGTGTTTGAAGTAGAAGTCTTTAAAGGGGAATTTCACCCTGGGAGAATCTAGGCTTGTTTTCATCATGTCCGAGGTATTTCTAGGACAGTGAGATGTGTTTCACACATAACTGCCTAGGAGGAAGGCAGGTCTGGGGTTCTCGCGTTGAACGATACACCCTATGACAGCTTCCTGTGTATTGATGGGGGGCGGTGATTCGTGCTCGGGTCCCCGTCCCTCTCCGGGCTTTTTTGAAAAGGAGGCGGACACTAACAACACAATCCTTTGGGCCAAACTGAATGTACTGACCAGAAGCAATAGCTTCAAGTAAGTCCTCTTATCAACACGAATTCTATGATGGGATAATGTTTGGATGTTCTATTATCTCCATGGTTACGTTCAACCATACATGTTTCAACCGGAATATAGCAAAGTGGATTGGAAACAAAGTTGGATTTAGCCAACATTTGAAGCTCAGAGCTGATGCCAGCACTAAGAGGGCGATGACAAATACGCTGCCTAGATAAGTAAGTTATTTTTCCTGCAAGCCACCTTGCTACCTAGCTAATGTTAGTTTATCTACTGAAACCCATATTGCATATTGCTGGCTAACATAGTACTGTATTACAGTGGGGGGAAATCAAAATATTTTTCTGTTTTGCCAATTTAGCTAGTTAGCTAAACAACTACTGGTAGCCATATCTATGACTAAAAATAGAATAGGTTTTACAATCTGAGATCATTTGTATCTCAATGATAAAACCTTTTCTCTTTTTAGTCTTACAGGCTGACCATGCGAGCGTTGCAAAATAAATTTAGGAATCTGTTATTCAATTATTGCACCCACACTGCAGGCGCTCGTTGACGCACACGAGCAGTGTGAGTGCAATAATTGAATAACATAGAGGGCTAAAATAGAAGTCCTTTCTATTTCTGACGCAGATCACGCTGCAAGTCCTGCCTCTCCCATCTCCTCATTGGTTATACCCACGTGGGTGATTGAAAGACGAACTGTGTTGCCGGTTGTCGTGGTAATACGATGAAAGTATAGATGCCGATCACCATATAAGTTCAACAATGAAAAAGCCTGGAAGGAGGAGAGATGACTAGAAACGATTTGGTTGACCGTTTTTATGTGTGGATTAATTGTCAGAGTAAAGGACCTTGTGCATTTCAGGTCAAATAACAATCTAATGTTTATATCCCAGGACAAATTAGCTAGCAACACCATGCTAGCTAAATAGGACAAATTAGCTAGCAAGTGAAAGCTAACTAGCTAAATTGCCATTAATGTTTCATGTTTTTCGATCTGTCCCCAAATTAATGTCATTGGTTCAGAGTTTGTTTTGATATTTTAACCTGTGTGTCGTGATCGCATTTGGTGCAGGGGGACAAATTACATTTATGCACGATGGCGCACGGGCGCAGACGGTTTGGGTTCCGTGTTAGATATGGCTACCCAGAGATGTGACCAAGTCGCTATTATTCGAGTCACAAGCAAGTCTCAAGTCACAAGGTCCGAGTCTGAAGTAGAACGGTTTAAGTCCAAGTCGTGCATTCGAAGAGCAAGTCGCGTCAAGTAACACGTTTTCAAGTCAAGTCTCGAGTCAAGTAACACGTTTTCAAGTCAAGTATTGAGTCAAGTAACTAGAATCATCTATAAATCTTTATCTATTTATTGAGGCTACCAGACAGATATTTTGATTATTTTGTCGAACACATATTTTTAATAGCCTATGTAATTGTAAAATATTGACCTTGTAGTTGTCATAAGGGCATGAAGTCAGCTGAAGGCAAGACAGGTTGACTTGCTCAGAGTGCAGATTTAATTACAGGTCTTGGTGATCTGATGGTGAAAGTGCCATATCACACAAAATATACAGGCAGATTTACCAAATATACACGGCAGTAGCCCAAAACAGATAGCCTCTGTATCAGGCTTAACCTGTGCTATCTAAACGGACACAGGTAGAGGGCAAGACTGTACAGCCTCACCTTGAGAAACCAAATGGACTCTGTCTAACAGGAGCTCAAACAGGTAGGCCTAGATAATATAAACACTCGGCCCACAGAACCATACAATTACCCAATTGGCAATTACAACCAATAAACAGGTTCTGCAATGGAAAAAGCCATTTCTACATATATTGGTACATTTGTCTTAATCAGACTTAATGATTATTGATGATATTTCAACACCATGCATACAGTGCCTTGCGAAAGTATTCGGCCCCCTTGAACTTTGCGACCTTTTGCCACATTTCAGGCTTCAAACATAAAGATATAAAACTGTATTTTTTTGTGAAGAATCAACAACAAGTGGGACACAATCATGAAGTGGAACAACATTTATTGGATATTTCAAACTTTTTTAACAAATCAAAAACTGAAAAATTGGGCGTGCAAAATTATTCAAGGGGGCCGAATACTTTCGCAAGGCACTGTTCTGACTCCAATGTGTGGAGTGCAGGCCACCTCGCCTATTTCTATGCACTCTGAGGCTCGCAAGCTCCTATTACGCACAGTAAAAATGACAGAGAGCCAGGACACAGACACACAGAACTCTGATATAACGCAGAAAATATGAACAAAGGAAACCAGAATTTAAATAAACAGACTTTGTACCTCATGAGTCTTGCGAACTGTTCACGTGCACTAAACATCACTAAACATCACTAAACATCACTAAACATCGCAAGACCTTGTACCTCATGAGTCTTGCAAACTGTTCACGTGCACTAAACTATAGTTTATCACTAAACATCGCTAAACATCGCTAAACATTACTAAACATCACTAAACATCACAGAACATCAATAAACATCACAAAACATCACGAAACATCGCTAAACATCGCGCCAACTCAGAAAAGGGTAAGAAACAGTTAACTATAAGATGAAAATGTATCGTAGGCCTATCAAACATGAAACAGAAATACTACCTGTTGCAATAAACAGTACGGGATGGAATGATGAAACGCTAGTAATTAGTGAAGTATTAAATGGAATACAGATTTACCACAGCACACTGTCCTTTCTGTTCTCTTACCAACATATTCTGCCCAACTTTCCACTGCCGTACTGCACTCTTGCAGAAGTGTGTGATCCTAAGAAGTGTTCATAAAGTTTATGTCAAGTACACTTCTATGTGCATAGACGTGTAGAGATGTGTCAGTTAAAAGTGTAGAAGTGTGTTTGAAGTAGAAGTCTTTAAAGGGGAATTTCACCCTGGGGGAATCTATCCCAACTAATTACAAATATGATGAATATATGATCAATGTCAAGCAATTGTTATATAACAAAGGACCAGTGGGCCCATGCTAGTAACTGTTGCTCCAATGCCAGTGAGTTTGCAAAGTAAACCGTTCATATTCTTGGTCAGCAAAATGTATTTTCTTATGGCAATCCTACAATTTGACGTTTTCGCTGCACCGTATCCTATAGATGTACAGCAAATCACCCGATCTGTTCACCAGCTCACCGACCTGTGTTGATTGACAGTTTATTGGTCCAAACAGAGTGCAGAGTGTGTGTTTCACGAGCCAGTCTGTTTTTTTTTGTTTTTTTGCAAAATCGATGCTGAGACTGCATGTAGCGTAATCCACGTGGACTCGGTGCCACACAACTATTGACAAAACATTACAAAACCTGGCTAGATCATTTCAAGTCATCAGTTTCAAGTCTAAGTCGAGCCGCCGGTCTTGAAGCTCCAAGTCAAATCTCAAGTTATGTTATTTTCTATCAATCTAGTCTATCAATATAGTCAATCTAATCAATCTAGTCTAGTCAAGTGTCAAGTCATCAAATTTGTGACTCAAGTCAAAACAGGAAATTGCAACGTTACAACCAGCCACTTAAAGCTAGGTTTTACTAGCAAATGGTAGCACATGACTGGATTGGCTAGCTAGTTAGCCTGGCACCTGCTAACTTGTTATGCGCCACACCTCACGTTTGTAACTTGTTAGCAGACGTGTAACATCAGCAACTAATAATTTTACGAACTAGCTATGTAACGTAATTGACATGGGTTGACATTGGTTATGGTCATGACCGTGGATGTATTTCAATCTCACAAAATGATAGCCACTGCGCAAAATACAATTCCCAACAGATGTACATAAATAGTATATATATATATATATACTATTTATATATATATATATATATATAAATAGTATATATATATATATATATATTTATATATATATATATATACTATTTATATATATATATATAAATAAATAGATATATATATATATATATATATATATATATATATATATATATATAAATAGTACATATATATATATATATATATAAATTCAGCTCGCTAAATTAGAAGAAACACTAATATTACAATATACTATTGTAAATCTCAAAACAACATTTGCCTAAGCATGCCTGATAGACATGGCTGTAGGTTGATCCTACCTACCTAGGCTCATTTATATGGTCTGGTCACTGCAAAGGTTGAGGGTTATGCCATATTTCTTTCTGTTAGATATTGTTGTAAATGGAATCTCTGTGGCTATGCACATGTACCCATGTTCAACTAGTCTACCTTAATGTGTTATGTTATGCTGGCACAGTTCAGCTGTTGTGTAATAGAGTATCATGTATGATGTTTGTTACAGACGATACGTGTGGTGCCAACCTGGAGTGTATTCTAGATACAGAAACATAATCCCTTTGCTCTGCGTGTGTCCTTGTAGTTGGACTTATTCCGTGAACTGTAACCCTCTCAAGGGATTAGACATTATGCTGGATTACCAGTATATGAGCTGAATGGCAGTTTAATCATGACAACATTCCTCCCACAGCTTTACAAGTATTCCGTGAACTTTAACCCTCTCGAGAATGGCAGTTTGACTCATATGAATGGCAGTTTAATCATGACAACATTCCTCCCACAGCTTTACAAGTATTCCGTGAACTTTAACCCTCTCGAGGGATTAGACATTATGCTGGATTACCAGTATATGACTCATAAGGAGCTGAATGGCAGTTTAATCATGACAACATTCCTCCCACAGCTTTACAAGTATTCCGTGAACTTTAACCCTCTCGAGGGATTAGACATTATGCTGGATTACCAGTATATGACTCATAAGGAGCTGAATGGCAGTTTAATCATGACAACATTCCTCCCACAGCTTTACAAGTATTCCGTGAACTTTAACCCTCTCGAGGGATTAGACATTATGCTGGATTACCAGTATTCCGTGAACTTTACTACACTGACCATACCATATTATCTGACTGTATGTTCTTTTTGAATGGCAATGAATACCAGTTGTCTTCGCTACAGATTGTTAGACCAGATAATGTGATTTAACCAAATATTTTTGGTATCTTTTACTGGGAGTTACAGGATAGATGCTTTTTGTGTAGCACAGAGAATCTTTGATGACCAAACTTTTTTTTTATACAGATTTTTTGTTACATATATTTTACATATATTTATTTATATGTATATATTTTACATAATACATTTTACATACATGGTAGTTTTATATACAGCATTTACATGAAAATATATATTTTATATAGTGATGCACCGATATCACATTTTTGGCCGATACTGATATCCGATATTTTCCTTGCCAAAAAACCCTTTACCGACAACCGATATTTAGAATTTTAGCGGCCTTTTAAGCATTCTCGTCCAGTTAAATAGTTAACACACACGCATGGACACAGTGGTCTAAGGCACTGCATCTCAGTGCAAGAGGTGTCACTACAGTCCCTGGTTCGAATCCAGGCTGTATCACATCCGGACGTGATTGGGAGTCCCATGGGGTGGCGCACAATTGGCCCAGCGTCGTCCAGGTTTTGCTGGGGTAGGCCATCATTGTAAATAAGAATTTCTTCTTAACTGACTTGCCTAGTTAAGTAAAGGTTACACACACACACACACACACACACACACACACACACACACACACACACACACACACACACACACACACACAAGTTATTTTGTTGGCATTTACGTATGTCCTCATTACCAGTAAAACATAATCAAAACTTTCACTTTTCTTTCACTTTCTTGCTGTGCTGTTTCGTTGTTTCATTCTCAACCAGGATTTCTATGGAAATCCCTTTGGGTCTTTGGGTGTCAAAAAATATACTATTTGACATGTCAAATAAGCTTGTTGACCAACCAGGACCTGAATATGACTGCACATCACATAATAATTTAACGCGTTCATACATGTTTTAACGTAGTTGTTACACATTGATTACACTGTCACTCGTATTTCATATGTCACAACGATTCATCGATATGTATGCTATGATGCTGTATGCTATGATGCTGTATGCTATAATGCTGGTAAAGTTGTCTCGCGCACCTGCAGTGCTGGTCATTAAAAAAAAGCTAGCTTGTTTTCCCCAAAAACATAGCAAAATGACATCATCTGTTTCATAGCTAGTTAGCAAGCGACTATATAGCTAGGTGCCATCATCTAAAACAACCCTAATTTATAAAACAGTTCTTATTTGATTAATGGTGGGACCCATCTTAACCCTCAACTGTTTGCGTCCTCTTGCAGAAGATGTGCTGGTACTTTGCATCACTGTCTCCTGGAAAGACATGGTTGTGGTTTTAGCATTTGACTCTTTTAGTGGAAGAGATTTCAGGGAACACCTTTGCTGGTAAAGGGATCAACATCGAATGGGACAAGTGCTCATTGGGCCAAATGCTCATTGATGCTTCCCTTGCCTTCAATGCAGAACATGTGTATAGCGTCAACAGTGTCCTACTCAACGTTTGGACCTGACAGTATCTGTGGGATATGGTATGGGCTGGCATGAGCTACGAACTATTGCATAGGCATTTGAATGCACTCCTACACATTTTGAAACAGAGCGGTTCTTCTGAAGAATTTGTTATAACGCTCCATATTCATTTATCTGTTTGAGAGATACAATTTGTCCATGCGTTTATATTCTGAAAAAGAATATTATGAAACACAGAGAGCCATCAGCTAAATCATGTTAGGTTACCTCTAATCGAGAATGCTCAGTTTTGTTGTGAAGGAAAAAAAAACCTCAAAAAAACAATGGTATCACTTCTCAGCTGTTGTCCAAATGGATCCACAATTGGTCTTAATCACATCAGAACTTTTCCCATGAATATTTTTCCCTGATCTGAAGGACCAATCTTTAAACAAAGTCCCCATAAGGCGCATGACAGCCGTAAGTCACTGGCAGCATCGGGCGGTGAATCTCATTTTGGACGCTGGCTTGTAATTAAGCACAGCCAGGCACAGAACACCAAACAAACATGATGAAAAACAAACATTGTGCCTGCAGAAGTTCTGAGATGGCTGTGTGTTGTTTGTTCACAATACCATCTTCCACGTTTGTGAGCACGCCCCATCTACCTTAGCGGGCGGTATCTGCATTCGCTATCAAGGCCGGATTTTGTGGTTCGCTATGAGCAGAGGAATAAACATTTACGATAAAAAAGTTATGTTGTTATTATAGTAATGACTAAATGCCATCGGGGAGCATAGTGAAATTCCCTTTAAATGGATTAATGACTTCTGGGGTGAAATTCCCTTTTTGGAAGCTGGATAAGTTGTCCTGACTGTTAATGGAGCTATTTGTCACTGAGGGGAATGGCCAGCTGGATAAGACTGTCTGTCTGCGGTGAACGGCCAGCTGGATGCTCTGTATAATTGGCTGGATAAGACTCTGTCCTGTCTGAAATGGAAATAAGACTCTGTGTGTCCCCGAAAGTGGTGTGTATGTTTGGTCCTCTTGCAGAAGTGTGCTGGTACTGCACGTGTGTGCATGTTGTTCTCAGATTTAAGGGGAACACCTTTGCATCCAGGAAATGACAAGGCTATTTGAGGCTCTTGTCTTTTCAATGTCTTCTCTGGCTGTTTGACCAGACAAAGATGATGTTCATCACATTTTGAAACATCGTCCTCTGATTCTTTATCTGGTACAATTCTGCAGAAAGAATATTATGAAAGTTTGTGTAGGTTACCTCTAATGCTCAGATCATTGTGAAGATTGACCGTTTTGTTGTGAAGGAAAAAATCAAGTGACCATCACATGTTCAGTCTGTGTGTCCGGCGCATGACAGCCGTGTCACTGGCAGCATCGAATCTCATTTTCACGCTGGCTTGTAATGAATGAGAACACCAAACAAACATGATTTTTCCATGAGATGGCAGTGTGTTTGTTCACAATACCATCTTCCACGTTTGTGAGCAATCTACCTTAGCGAACTGCATGTGGTTCGCTGAAGAGAATAAACATTTACGTAAAAAGTTATGTTGTTATTATAGTAATGACTAAATGCTATCAGGATTGATTCCCCTTTAATATATTAATGACTTTAGGTTTAATGTGTTCAGTTAGGAGCTATTATAAGTACTGTTATGTTCTTAAAATTACTGAGTCTGCTGATGATGGAGTAGCAAGTTGTGTGTATGGTGACTGCATTATCCTGTGTTTCATGTTAAGGGGAGATAGGGACTGGGTATTTGCTTCTGCTTCTCTGGACATAGAAAATGTTGGGTTTACATCCCATCACATGGCTTGGAAAAAGTACTGCCATCTGGTATGTGGCTGGGTTTAGTTCTCCTGGCTTGAAAAGTATGAATGATTGTCTTCTTAAAGGTACCTAAGTGTGGTTTATTCTAATGGCTTGGTAATATGCCTTAAAGGTGTTGGGTTTAATTCTCCTGGCTTGGTAAGTATGCCTTCTTAAAGGTGTTGGGTTTAATTTCTACTGGCTTGGTAAGTATGCCTTCTTGAAGGTGTTGGGTTTAATTCTCCTGGCTTGGTAAATATGCCTTCTTAAAAGTGTTGGGTTTAATTCTCCTGGCTTTTCAGGCTTGGTAAATGCCTTAAGTATGCCTTGGGCTTGAAGGTGTTGAGTTTAATTCTACTGGTTTAAAGGTGTTGGGTTTAATTCTCCTGGCTTGGTAAATATGCCTTCTTAAAAGTGTTGGGTTTAATTCTCCTGGCTTGGTGGTTCCTTCTTGAAGGTGTTGGGATTAATTCTCATTTTCTTGTCAAGTATGCCTTCTGTCCCTGCCTTCTCAAATGAGTTGCACACACACGTTTAATGCTACTGACTTGGTAAGTATGCCTTCTTAAAGGTGTTGGGTTTAATTCTACTGGCTTGGTAAGTATGCCTTCTTGAAGGTGTTGGGTTTAATTCTCCTGGCTTGGTAAATATGCCTTCTTAAAAGTGTTGGGTTTAATTCTCCTGGCTTGGTAAGTATGCCTTCTTGAAGGTGTTGGGTTTAATTCTCCTGGCTTGGTAAGTATGCCTTCTTAAAAGTGTTGGGTTTAATTCTACTGGCTTGGTAAGTATGCCTTCTCAAAGGTGTTGGGTTTAATTCTACTGACTTGGTAAGTATGCCTTCTTAAAAGTGTTGGGTTTAATTCTCCTGGCTTGGTAAGTATGCCTTCTTAAAGGTGTTGGGTTTAAAGGGCATTGAGGACTAAAGTGTCTGAGGGGGTGAAAGACGTCACGTTCTGAATGTGGAAATGTCAGCTACTGTATATTAGTGGTGATTTAGAATCAGGTTTCAGTCGTGTTGTTTTCAAAGGACAACAGGTTTAATTCTATTGATTTTAGAAGCCTTGAAGATGAAACAGAAACGACTTTAAAGTGCCTGGGGTTTGTGCTCTGCTGGCATCACCTCAGGTTTTTAAGAGGCATATGGGTTTAACAGGTGTTGGTTTTCACCTGTGGCACTCAGGTGATGCCCATCTCAGACCCTTACCCCCTTCTCCCGCTCAAATCCCTCTCCCTCCCCCAACCCCTTCACCCTCTCTCCCCAATCTGTCTACACTACCAGGGCAGGTGTACCCTTACAGGTGGCAGGCTGCTTTAAGAGAACAGCTCCGCTCCCACAACTCATAAGGTCACACAGGTGTCACTATCACACACATAATCCCCCCATCCGCCTCCCCCTCACTCCCACGTCTTTATCTGGCTCACCAACTGCCCTCCGTGTTGGGTTTATGGAGGAACCACACACAATGCTCCTCTTACCCAATGAGAGCAGGCGTGGGAGCAGCTGTAGCCACGTGAGAGGTTCTTTGCCCTTTGGGAGGGAGACAACAGAAGACCCGAGTCATTGTCCAGCCCACCATAACATGTCTCACTAGGGCTGTGACAGTCTTGGAATGAGAGGTGACTGTAATTGGCCAAGCCAATGTATACGGTCACCAACATAACTGTTCAGGGGAGGGGGTCACACTTCTGTTTTGTACACTCGTTTCCATGGATATGCTTCTTAATAAAACCTATTACACTTCATTATTATCATGGCATTTCATTATTATTCAGGTTATTACATATAAATATTAATCAACAAAGAAATTCCAGGTTGGAGAGGATCTGTAGCATTTTCGTATTGACACAACATTAACGTAGTCCAAAGATATACGCCTAGCTTGTTCTCGTCATATACATATACAGATCCTGTTTTGACCCACAAACAGTTCAAACGAAGTCCGATGGGTTTTCCCAAAAATATTCACATAACTTCACAAACGCTGCTTCTGCAGTAATTCGATGGTATTGTCGTGACTTGACTTTAACATTAATCTGATGACTGTTATTTATCTAATTAACTATGTTTAATTGTTACCCGATTTAAATGAATCATGTAACAATTATCTCATTAGGATTTGGGGCACCACGAGAGCAGTTCTTTAAGAGTTTCCATCTCCTGAATTAAACTTTAAAGCTATTTACCTATCACATCTATAAACAGTCAACTTATTAATCATAACCTCGTATCATATCATCATTCTGAACCGTTGTAACCTCTTTGCATCTGCAAAAACCAAAGCCTTACTTATAATTCAGTTCTATGCCTCCTCTGTCAACATTTACAGGACAGGTACTTCTATGCCTCCTCTGTCAACATTAACAGGACAGGTACTTCTATGCCTGCTCTGACAACATGAACAGGACAGGTACTTCTATGCCTCCTCTGTCAACATTTACAGGACAGGTACTTCTATGCCTCCTCTGTCAACATTTACAGGACAGGTACTTCTATGCCTCCTCTGTCAACATTAACAGGACAGGTACTTCTATGCCTCCTCTGTCAACATTAACAGGACAGGTACTTCTATGCCTCCTCTGTCAACATTTACAGGACAGGTACTTCTATGCCTCCTCTGTCAACATTTACAGGACAGGTACTTCTATGCCTCCTCTGTCAACATTAACAGGACAGGTACTTCTATGCCTCCTCTGTCAACATTAACAGGACAGGTACTTCTATGCCTCCTCTGTCAACATTAACAGGACAGGTA
The DNA here is from genome assembly GCF_036934945.1 of Oncorhynchus masou masou. NCBI lineage: Eukaryota > Metazoa > Chordata > Actinopteri > Salmoniformes > Salmonidae > Oncorhynchus > Oncorhynchus masou. The sequence goes on from NC_088224.1 coordinate 87,582,960, forward strand.
CTTCTATGCCTCCTCTGTCAACATGAACAGGACAGGTACTTCTATGCCTCCTCTGTCAACATTAACAGGACAGGTACTTCTATGCCTCCTCTGTCAACATGAACAGGACAGGTACTTCTATGCCTCCTCTGTCAACATTTACAGGACAGGTACTTCTATGCCTGCTCTGTCAACATGAACAGGACAGGTACTTCTATGCCTGCTCTGTCAACATTAACAGGACAGGTACTTCTATGCCTGCTCTGACAACATGAACAGGACAGGTACTTCTATGCCTCCTCTGTCAACATTAACAGGACAGGTACTTCTATGCCTGCTCTGACAACATTAACAGGACAGGTACTTCTATGCCTCCTCTGTCAACATTAACAGGACAGGTACTTCTATGCCTCCTCTGTCAACATGAACAGGACAGGTACTTCTATGCCTCCTCTGTCAACATTAACAGGACAGGTACTTCTATGCCTCCTCTGTCAACATGAACAGGACAGGTACTTCTATGCCTCCTCTGTCAACATTTACAGGACAGGTACTTCTATGCCTGCTCTGTCAACATGAACAGGACAGGTACTTCTATGCCTCCTCTGACAACATTAACAGGACAGAGAAACTAGACATGCTCAGTGCGTAAATTATGGTGTGAAATAAACAACGTTTTTTTCTCACAAGTGTAGCAGGTTTTGAACTCTGTAAACAACATTTCCACTCTGAGAATGAGAACGGTAAATTACTGTAATTAATACATGCATTAACGTACATTTCTTTAACCAAATGATAGGGATTAATGATAAATTGTCTGTTTTACAAACGGTAGGCTACCACATGGGCATTCATGAAGTGCATTGTGGGCCGTCACTGTATTTTGTATCTCCGAGGGCAGCATATCGGCCAGGACCGAGCTAGTCAGCCTGGATTAGTCTATAAATAAAGAAAAGATTCTGTATCTAATGATACCATGCCAGGTTGGAGAGGATTGGTGTGTTGTCCATTTGACACAACATTAGTGCAATATAGGCCTCATGCTACAACAACATTTTCGACTGCTATTGAGTAATTCATGAATAGTCAGACACATCCAAACTTTGACTGATGTTGAATAATTCATGAATAGTCAGACACATCCAAACCTTGACTGCTGTTGAATAATTCATGAATAGTCAGACACAACTAACTTTTTAAAAAATGTATTCATTTACTAGCAAGCAATGAAAATGTGCATTTGTCTAAAAAAAAGTCCACACATCAAGCCATTTTTTTTACTGAAGTGTCATAGCCTGTAGTGCTCTACACCCCGCATCTAGCGCCTTGCTGCTCCATCATCTAGCGCCTAGCTGCTCCATCATCTTGCACCTAGCTGCTCCATCATCTAGCGCCCAGCTGCTCCATCTAGCGCCAAGCTGCTCCATCATCTAGCGCCTAGCTGCTCCATCATCTAGCGCCTAGCTGCTCCATCATTTAGCGCCTAGCTGCTCCAGCATCTAGCGCCAAGCTGCTCCAGCATCTAGCTGCTCCATCATCTAGCACCAAGCTGCTCCATTATCTAGCGCCAAGCTGCTCCAGCGTCTAGCTGCTCCATCATCTAGCACCAAGCTGCTCCAGCATCTAGCGCCTGGCTGCTCCATCATCTAGCTGCTCCAGCATCTAGCACCTAGCTGCTCCAGCATCTAGAACCAAGATGCTCCAGCATCTAGCATCTAGCTGCTCCAGCATCTAGCATCTAGCTGCTCCAGCATCTAGCACCTAGCTGCTCCATCATCTAGCGCCAAGCTGCTCCAGCATCTAGCTGCTCCAGCATCTAGCGCCATCTAGCGCCAAGCTGTCCAGCATCTAGCACCTAGCTGCTCCAGCATCTAGCGCCAAGCTGCTCCAGCATCTAGCATCTAGCTGCTCCAGCATCTAGCGCCAAGCTGCTCCAGCATCTAGCATCTAGCTGCTCCAGCATCTAGAGCCAAGCTGCTCCAGCATCTAGCTGCTCCAGCGTCTAGCACCTAGCTGCTCCAGCATCTAGCACCTAGCTGCTCCAGCATCTAGCGCCAAGCTGCTCCAGCATATAGCTGCTCCAGCGTCTAGCACCTAGCTGCTCCAGCATCTAGCACCTAGCTGCTCCAGCATCTAGCACCTAGCTGCTCCAGCATCTAGCTCCAAGCTGCTCCAGCATCTAGCACCTAGCTGCTCCAGCATCAAAGGACAGTTGGAAAGAGGAGGAGATGGAGAAAGTTTGAATTGACATACTACTTAGCAAAACAATTGCTTATCATCAGTAGTAAACACCCCTGCTATTAGGTCAAGTTGATCTACATTAGAAAAAAGAAGGTTCATAAAAAATAAACCCCAAAAATGTATATAGGCTTATTTAAACAGTTTTGCCGGTTATTTATTTTCATGACGGCCTTCATCCAATACTGTCAGTTACACAGTTATTCAATTACCGTCACAGCCCTATGTCACAGCCCCGTCACAGCCCACATTTCACTGGAGACGATTCTAGAATGACTAACACATTCCATGTTTTAAGTTAAGTTCCTAGAGCGGAACTTAGGAAGTCTGCATGGATGTGATAGTTGTGTGTTTTGTAGGGGATAGAATGAACATGTTGTGTGGCAGGCTAGGCTACTCACTGGGCACACACTGGTTGAATCAACATTGTTTCCATGTCATTTCAATCAAATTACATTGAACCAACATGGAATACACTTTGAATTGACGTTTGTGCCCAGTGGGTAGGCTTCTGTCTGCCAGTCAGGGAGAGGGGGGTTGGGGGAGTGGGTTGGGGTGGGGTAGCTGGTACCAGGACAGAGCTGCGGTATTGATCCAGTCCTATCATTGTTGTCTCAAGTACAATGTCACTCCAGTCACCAGCACCCACAGGAGCTTCTAGCCCAGTGTGGGAGCATGGAACTCTCATCTATCTGATAGTAACACGCACACACACACACACACACACACACACACACAGAGCACCAAACACACAAACAACATGCAGGGTACCTGAACCTATTCAGCAGCTCAGCAATACACAACAGAGAACCAGGGAGGGACATCCCCTCTGTATGTGTCCCTCTCTCTCATTCCCTCTATCACGCTAAAAACACAGTGGCATGCTCCTGTTTTCTTTGTTTGTGCAGAAAACAGCGTTGCCAGGCAACGGTAAAAGAGGGATGAAACTGCATGAACTGCGTGTGTGTTCAGCAGGAGCAGCCAGAACACACCAGTCCCCTTAAGAACGGTGTGTAACATGAGGTAGGTAGGTAGGTAGAGAGGGAGGGAGGTAGAGAGGGAGGGAGGTAGAGAGGGAGGGAGGTAGAGAGGGAGGTAGGTAGAGAGGGAGGGAGGTAGGTAGGTAGAGAGGGAGGGAGGTAGGTAGGTAGAGAGGGAGGTAGAGAGGGAGGGAGGGAGGTAGGGAGGTAGGTAGAGAGAGAGAGAGAGAGAGGGAGGTAGGTAGGTAGGTAGGGAGGTAGGGAGGTAGGTAGAGAGGTAGGTAGGTAGGTAGGTAGGTAGGTAGGTAGGTAGGTAGGTAGGTAGGTAGAGAGGTAGGTAGGTAGGTAGAGAGGGAGGGAAGTCGGTAGGTAGGCAGGTAGGCAGGTAGGGAGGGAAGGGAGGGAGGGAGTAAGGAGGGAGGGAGAGGGAGGGAGGGAGGGAGGGGTAGGTAGGTAGGTAGGTGGAGGGAGGGAGGTAGGTTGGATGAGGGTAGGGAGGGAGGGGTAGGGAGGTAGGTAGAAGTAGGTAGGTAGGGAGGTAGGTAGGTGGAGGTAGGAGGTAGAGGTTGGATGAGAGGGGTAGGTAGGGGTAGGTAGGTAGGTAGGTAGGTAGGTAGAGGTTGGATGAGAGGGTAGGTAGGTAGGTAGGTAGATAGGTAGATGAGGGGTAGGTAGGTAGGTAGGTAGGTAGAGAGGGAGGGAGGGAGGGAGGGAGGGAGGGAGGGAGGGAGGGAGGGAGGGAGGTAGGTAGGTAGGTAGGTAGGTAGGTAGGTAGGTAGGTAGGTAGGTAGGTAGGTAGGTAGGTAGGTAGGTAGGTAGGTAGGTAGGTAGAGGGGGAGGGAGGGAGGGAGGGAGAGGGAGGTATGAGAGGAAGGGATGAGAGGGAGGGAGGGAGGTAGGGAGGGGAGGAGGGAGGAGGAGGGAGGGAGGGAGGGGAGATTGGACTGGAGGAAAGGACGGAAGGGAGGGAGAGAGAGTGGACTAGGTAGGTAGGTAGGTAGGTAGGTAGGTAGGTAGGTAGGTAGGTAGGTAGGTAGGTAGGTAGGTAGGTAGGTAGGGAGGGAGGGAGGTAGGAAGGTAGGTAGGTAGGTAGGTAGGTAGGTAGGTAGGTAGGTAGGTAGGTAGGTAGGTAGGGTAGGTAGGTAGGGTAGGTAGAGAGGAGGTAGGTAGAGAGGGAGGGGAGGGAGGTAGGTAGGTAGGTAGAGAGGTAGGTAGAGAGGTAGGTAGAGAGGTAGGTAGGTAGGTAGGTAGGTAGGATGAGAGGTAGGTAGGTAGGTAGGTAGAGAGGTAGGTAGGTAGGTAGGTAGAGAGGGAGTTAGGTAGAGAGGGTGGGAGGGAGGGAGGTAGGTAGGTAGGTAGGTAGGTAGGTTGGGAGGGAGGGAGGGAGGTAGGTAGGGATGTAGGTAGGTAGGTAGGTAGGTAGGTAGAGAGGGAGATCGGTAGGTAGGTAGAGAGGGAGGGAGGGAGGGAGGGAGGGAGGGAGGGAGGGAGGAGGGAGGGAGGGAGGGGGAGGGGAGATTGGACTGGAGGAAAGGACGGAAGGGAGGGAGGGAGAGGAGAGTGGACTGGAGGAAAGGACGGAAGGGAGGGAGGGAGAGGAGAGTGGACTGGAGGAAAGGACGGAAGGAGAGGAGAGGGATATGGAGCAAACAAAATAAATGCCACATATTCTATGTTGGGTTAGGCAGTGTCCACACACACACACACACACACACACACAGGCATTTTCATGGCACTGAGGCAAGCAGATTTTGAAGAAAAATCTGATGTAGCAGGAGATGAAATATGCATGAGCTCATTTAGTAAATTGGCACCAAACAGAGTTTCTTCTGTCTACAGTCGACAGCACAAATGTAGTTACAACCCACTGGAGGAGGACAGTTTCATCACTCTTCCCCCTCTCCTCCTCTCCTCCTCTGCCCCTCTCCCCCACTCCTCCTCTCCTCCTCTGCTCCTCTCCCCCTCTCCTCCTCTCCTCCTCTCCTCCTCTCCTCCTCTGCCCCTCTCCTCCTCTCCTCCTCTCCTCCTCTGCCCCTCTCCTCCTCTCCCCCTCTCCTCCTCTCCCCCACTCCTCCTCTCCCCCACTCCTCCTCTCCTCCTCTGCCCCTCTCCTCCTCTGCCCCTCTCCTCCTCTCCCCCTCTCTTCCTCTCCTCCTCTGCCCCTCTCCCCCACTCCTCCTCTGCCCCTCTCCCCTCCTCCTCCTCCTCTCCCCACTCCTCCTCTCCCCCACTCCTCCTCTCCTCCTCTGCCCCTCTCCTCCTCTCCTCCTCTGCCCCTCTCCTCCTCTCCCCCACTCCTCCTCTCCTCCTCTGCCCCTCTCCTCCTCTGCCCCTCTCCTCCTCTCCTCCTCTGCCCCTCTCCCCCACTCCTCCTCTCCTCCTCTCCCCCACTCCTCCTCTCCTCCTCTCCCCCACTCCTCCTCTCCCCCACTCCTCCTCTCCTCCTCTGCCCCTCTCCCCCACTCCTCCTCTCCTCCTCTGCCCCTCTCCTCCTCTCCCCCTCTGCCCCTCCTCTCCTCTCCTCCTCTCCCCCCCCTCCTCCTCTCCCCCTCTCCTCCTCTTCCTCCTCTGCCCCTCTCCCCCTCTCCCCCTCTCCTCCTCTCCTCCTCTCCTCCTCTCCTCCTCTCCTCCTCTCCCCCTCTCCCCCTCTCCTCCTCTCCTCCTTTCCCCCACTCCTCCTCTCCCCCTCCTCCTTTCCTCCTCTCCCCCTCTCCTCCTCTCCTCTTTTCTCATATCAACATCGCATCACATTTTATTTGTCACGTGGTCTACAAACAACAGGTGCGGACTAACAGTGAAATACTCACGGGTCCATCCCAAAAATGCAGACAGAAAGAAAATTGAGAAATAATATAAAGTAAAACAAGTAATAGTAGATCCAAATAACTTCACAGATCTTCATTGTAAAAGGTGTAAACACTGTTTCCCATGCTTGTTCAATGAACCATAAACAATGAATGAACATGCACCTGTAGAACTGTTGTTAAGACACTAACAGCTTACAGACGGTAGGCAATTAAGGTCACAGTTATGAAAACTTAGGACATTAAAGAGGCATTTTTACTGACTGAAAAACACCAAAAGAAAGATGCCCAGGGTCCCTGCTCATCTGTGTGAACGTGCCTTAGGCATGCTGCAAGGAGGCATGAGGACTGCAGATGTGGCCAGGGCAATAAATTGCAATGTCTGTACTGTGAGACGCCTAAAACAGCGCTACAGGGGGGCAGGACGAACAGCTGATCGTCCTCGCTGTGGCAGACCATGTGTAACAACACCTGCACAGGATCGGTACATCCGAACATCACACCTGCTGGACAGGTACAGGATGGCAACAACAACTGCCGAGTTATCCCTCCATCAGTGCTCAGTCTGTCCGCAATAGGCTGAGAGAAGCTGGACTGGGGGCTTGTAGGCCTGTTGTAAGGCAGGTCCTCACCAGACATCACCGGCAACAATGTCGCATATGGGCACAAACTCGTCGGGTTTCTGTTAGTCACATGTCTGTGAAACTTGTTCAGTTTATGTCTCAGTTGTTGAATCTTGTTATGTTGGCACAAATATTTACACATGTTAAATTTGCTGAAAATGAACGCAGTTGACAGTGAGAGGACCTTTCTTTTTTTGATGCGTTTAATAAACAGTAGCAGGGTAAATTCAGATAACCCGGGTCGCTATTTGGTTACTATTTAACTAACTATTTAGCAGTCTTATGGCTTGGGGTTAGAAGCTGTTCAGGTTCCTGTTGGTTCCAGATTTGGTGTATCGGTACTGCTTTCCATATGGTAGCAGAGAGAACAGTCTATGACTTGGGTGACTGGAGCCTTTGACAATTTTTAGGGCCTTCCTCTGACACCGCCTGGTAAAGAGGTCCTGGATGGCAGAAAGCTCGGCTCCAGTGATGAACTGGGCCATACGCACTACAGACTGTAGCGCCTTGTGGTCAGATGCCGAGCAGTTGCCATACTGCAGCCAGTCAAGATACTCTCAATGGTGCAGCTGTATAACATTTTGAGGATCTGGGGACCCGTGCCAAATCTTTTCAGCCTCTTGAGGGGGAAGCGGTGTTGTCGTGCCCTCTTCAAGACAGTCTTGGTGTGTTTGAACCATGATAATTTGTTGGGGATGTGGACACCAAGGAACTTGAAGCTCTCAACCTGCTCCACTACAGCACCGTCAATGTGAATGGGGGCAGACTCAGCCATCCTTTTCCTGTAGTCCACAATCAGCTGCTTGGTTTTGCTCACGTTGAGGGAGTTGTTGTTTTCCTGGCACCACACTGCCAGTTCTCTGACCTCCTCCCTATAGGCGGTCTCATTGTCGTCAATGATCAGGCCTACCACCGTCGTGTTGTCAGCAAACTTAATGATGGTGTTGGAGTTGTGCCTGGCCACGCAGTCGTGGGTGAACAGGGAATAAAGGAGGGGACTGAGCACGCAACCCTGAGGGACCCCTGTGATAAGGATCAGCGTGGCAGCTGTGTTGTTGCCTAACCTCACTGTCAGAAAGGATCCAGTTGATCCAGCTGTAGAGGGAGGTGTTTAGTCCCAGGGTCCTTAGCTTAGTAATGAGCTTAGAGGGCACTATGGTGTTGAACGCTGAGCAGTAGTCACCGAAAAGCATCCTCACGTAGGTGTTCCTTTTGTGAAAAGAGGGCAGACCAAAATCCCACTATTTTACCATGCCTTTACCATGCCTGCTTTTTATACTGTACCTGCATTTGCGTATATCTGAAAGGGGTACGGGTAAAAAAAAACATGGGGAATTGAAAACCAACCAAAGGACCTAGTCAATATTACAGTAGGATAACTGGCTGTTTATCAGTATAAATGTCGTCACAATCCTCTTGTCCTCTCATTGTCTGGTACAGTATAAATGTAGTCACAATCCTCTTGTCCTCTCATTGTCTGGTACAGTATAAATGTAGTTACAGTCGTACAGTAGGATAACTGGCTGTTTATCAGTATAAATGTAGTTACAGTCGTACAGTAGGATAACTGGCTGTTTATCAGTATAAATGTAGTTACAGTCGTACAGTAGGATAACTGGCTGTTTATCAGTATAAATGTAGTTACAGTCGTACAGTAGGATAACTGGCTGTTTATCAGTATAAATGTAGTTACAGTCGTACATCAGTAGGATAACTGGATAACTGTTTATCAGTATAAATGTAGTTAGTCATACAGTAGGATAACTGGCTGTTTATCAGTATAAATGTAGTTACAGTCGTACAGTAGGATAACTGGCTGTTTAGCAGTCTGTCTACTCTTTTTTCCCTCCCTTTCTCTTTCCATCTCTCTCCCTGTTTTATCCCTGTGTGTTTTCCTCTAGCTATATTCAGACACTAATATGCTTTATTGGCATGCCGGATTGAAACATGTTCCGTCTCTGTCATTCTCTCCTCCCGCTAACCCCCACTCTCTCTCTCTCTCTCTCTTTTCTTTCTCTCTTTCTTTCTCTCTCTCTCTTTCTCTTTGTCTCTCGCTCTCGCTAGCTCTCAGCTTTCCCATGTTGATTCTCAGCCTCCTGCCCCTCCTCCTGTTGCCGGGCCATGGTTGCCATGCCGCTGACATTCCGGAGGACACCACGGCAGAGTTCTCCGTCAGACTGTACCACCAGCTGCAGGCGCGCGGGGGGGGTGACAACATCATCTTCTCCCCCCTGAGTGTGGCTGTGGCCCTGGGCATGGTGGAGCTGGGGGCCCGCGGGGCCTCCCTCACACAGATACGCCAGGCTGTTGGCTTCAGCCACCTACCTACAGGTATACACACTGCAGAACACACACACAGCCACCTACCTACAGGTATACACACTGCAGAACACACACACAGCCACCTACCTACAGGTATACACACTGCAGAACACAAACACAGCCACCTACCTACAGGTATACACACTGCAGAACACACACACAGCCACCTACCTAAGGGTATACACACTGCAGAACACACACACAGCCACCTACCTACAGGTATACACACTGCAGAACACACACACAGCCACCTACCTACAGGTATACACACTGCAGAACACACACACAGCCACCTACCTACAGGTATACACACGAGAGGTCGACTGATTTATGATTTTTCAAAGCCGATACCAATGATTGGATGACCAAAAAAGCAGATACCGATTAATCGGCCAATTTTTTTATTTTATTTATTTGTACTAATGACAATTACAACAATACTGAATGAAGACTTATTTTAACTTAAGATAATACAACAATAAAATCTATTTAGCCTCAAATAAATAATGAAATGTGTTCAATTTGGTTTAAATAATGAAAAAACAAAGTGTTGGAGAAGAAAGTAAAAGTGCAATATGTGTCATGTAAGAAAGCTAACGTTTAAGTTCCTTGCTCAGAACATGAGAACATATGAAAGCTCGTGGTTCCTTTTAACATGAGTCTTCAATATTCCCAATTAAGACGTTTTAGGTTGTAGTTATTATAGGACTATTTCCCTCTATACCATTTGTATTTCATTAACCTTTGACTATTGGATGTTCTTATAGGCACTTTAGTATTGCCAGTGTAACAGTATAGCTTCCGCCCCTCCCTGGGCTCGAACCAGGAACACAACGATAACAGCCACCCTCGAAGCAGCTTTACCCATGCAGAGCAAGGGGAACAACCACTCCAAGGCTCAGAGCAAGTGACGTTTGAAACGCTATTAGCGCGCACTAACTAGCTCGGTTACACCATCCTCACCTCTGGAGTTGATGGGCTTGAAGTCATAAACAGCGCAATGCTTGACGCACAACGAACAGCTGCTGGCAAAACCCCCGAATATGCTGTTTGAATTCATGTTTACGCACCTGCTTCTGCCTACCACCGCTCAGTCAGATACTTAGATACTTGTATGCTCAGTCAGATTATATGCAACGCAGGACACGCTAGATAATATCTAGTAATATCATCAACCATGTGCAGTTAACTAGTGATTATGATTGATTGATTTGGCTTACTGCATTTGCGTAACAGGCAGTCTCCTTGTGGAGTGCAACAAGAGGCAGGTCTTTATTGCGTTGGGCTAGTTAACTGTACGGTTGCAAGATTGGATCCCCCGAGCTGACAAGGTGAACATCTGTCGTTCTGCTCCTGAACGAGGCAGTTAACCTACCATTTCTATGCCTTAATTGAAAATAAGAATGTTTTCTTTACTGACTTGCCAAGTTAAATAAAGATTAAATAAATGTGTAAAAACAAAACAAAACGTCAAATCGGCGCCAAAAAAGACCGATTTCCGATTGTTATGAAAACTTGTAATTAGCCCTAATTAATCGGCCATTCCGATTAATCGGTCGACCTCTGATACACACACACACACACACACACACACACACACACACACACACACACACACACACACACACACACACACAGCCACCTACCTACAAGTATACACACCTCAGAATACACACTCACACAGCCACCTCCCAGTGAGTAAGTTGTGTGTCTCTGTCCGTCTCCCAGATGAGGAGTTCTCTCTGCTCCAGAACCTGACAGGGGCTCTGTCTGAAGACGACGCCCACTACATCATCCGATTGGCCAACTCCCTCTTCCTGCAGAGTGGAGTGACCTTTAACCCGGAGTTCCTGCGGCTGATGAGGAAGTACTTCCGGGCGGAGGTGGAGACGGTGGACTTCAGCGAATCAGCCGCCGTGGCAGAGCAGATCAATGGCTGGGTGGAGAATCACACTGAGAGTGAGTCTGTGTGTGGAATCAATGCGTGTGGTTTGTGTGGAATCAATGCGTGTGGTTTGTGTGGAATCAATGCGTGTGGTTTGTGTGGAATCAATGCGTGGGGTTTGTGTGGAATCAATGCGTGTGGTTTGTTTGGAATCAATGCGTGTGGTTTGTCTGGAATCAATGCGTGTGGTTTGTCTGGAATCAATGCGTGTGGTTTGTTTGGAATCAATGCGTGTGGTTTGTCTGGAATCAATGCGTGTGGTTTGTCTGGAATCAATGCGTGTGGTTTGTTTGGAATCAATGCGTGGGGTTTGTGTGGAATCAAAATCAATTGTGTAAAAGGCTCATGATCGCCCGCTTGGAGTTTGCCAAAAGACACCTAAAGACTCTCAGACCATGAGAAACAATATTCTCTGGTCTGATGAATCCATAACTCTTTGGCCTGAATGCCAAGTGTTATGTCTGGAGGAAACCTGACACCATCCCTACGGTGAAGCATGGTGGTGGCAGCATCATGGTGGTGGCAGCATCATGGTGGTGGCAGCATCATGCTGTGGGGATGTTTTACAGCGGCAGGGACGGTGGCTGTCAAAAATGAACGGAGCAAAGTACAGATAGATCCTTGAGGAAAACCTGTTCAAGACCGCTCATGATCTCAGACTGGGGTGAAGGTTCACCTTCCAACAGGACAACAACCCTAAGCACACAGCCAGGACAACACAGGAGTGGCTTCGGGACAAGTCTCTGAATGTTCTTGAGTGGCCCAGCCAGAGCCCGGACTTGAACCCAATCAAACATCTCTGGAGAGACGTGAAAATAGCTGTGCAGCGACGCTCCCCATCCAACCTGACAGAGCTTGAGAGGATCTGCAGAGAAGAATGGGAGAAACTCCCCAAATACAGACGTGCCAAGCTTGTAGCGTCATACCCAAGAAGACTCGAGACTGTAATCGCTGCCAAAGGTGCTTCAACAGAGTATTGAGTAAAGGGTTGGAATACTTATGTAAATGTGATATTTCTGTTTTTTATTTTCAGTAAATTAGCACAAATTTCGAAATACCTGTTTTTGCTTTGTTGTTAGGGTATAGTGATGTCATTATGGGGTATTGTGTGTAGATCGAGGGGGAAAAAACAATGTAATCAATTTTAGAATAAGGCTGTAACATAGCAACATGTGGAAAAAGGGGTCTGAACACTTTCCGAAGTCATTGTATATAAGTTACCCCGCGTGTGTGTGTGTGTGTGTGTGTGTGTGTGTGTGTGTGTGTGTGTGTGTGTGTGTGTGTGTGTGTGTGTGTGTGTGTGTGTGCGTGTGCGTGTGCGTGTGTGTGTGTGTGTGTCCAGGTAAGATCCGTGACCTGTTGTCAGCAGATGACTTCAGCAGTGTGACCCAGCTGACCCTGGTCAACGCTGTGTACTTCCGGGGAAGCTGGAAGAACCAGTTCAGACCGGAAAACACCAGAACCTTCTCTTTCAGCAAAGACGACGGGAGCGAGGCCCAGACACACATGATGTACCAGCAGGGAGACTTCTACTATGGTGTGTGTGTGAACTCTCATGTACCAGTAGGAATAGAAACAGGTCTGCCAGAAGACACCTGTATATAAATCTATCACACAAAAAAACACACACACTCTCACACTCTCACAAACACACACACATTCAAACCCTTTTGCACAAAAAATTAAATGTGCTATTCTTATCTAGTCTCTCTTCTCTTTATCACAACCACAACCACAACCTCTGATATTGTCCTTAATTTAAACAGAAAAGAAATATGTCTCTGAAATTAACTACATGTGTGCGTGTTTGTGTGTATCTGTCTGTGTGTGTCTGTCTGTGTATCTGTCTGTGTCTGTGTGTGTGTGTGTGTGTGTGTGTGTGTGTGTGTGTGTGTGTGTGTGTGTGTGTGTGTGTGTGTGTGTGTGTGTGTGTGTGTGTGTCAGGTGAGTTCAGTGATGGTTCATCCGAGGCAGGTGGTGTGTACCAGGTGTTGGAGATGCCCTATGAAGGAGAGGACATGAGCATGCTGGTGGTGTTACCCAGACAGGAAGTCCCCCTGGCAGTCCTGGAGCCAATCATCAGAGCCCCTCTCTTGGAGGAGTGGGCCAACAACGTCAAGAGGCAGAAGGTGGAGGTCTACCTACCCAGGTAGAGGACAAAACACACACACGCACATCTCTGTTTATCTGTTGTCAGGTTGGATGTGAGACACACACTGGCTCACACACACTTGTTCCGTTATTACCTATTGGGTAATTAACTGGATCACAGGGGATACAACACTTGCCTACCTAATGAGGTGTGTGTGTGTGTGTGTGTGTGTGTGTGTGTGTGTGTGTGTGTGTGTGTGTGTGTGTGTGTCTGTGTCTGTGTCTGTGTGCGTGTGCGTGTGTGTTGTCAGGTTTAAGGTTGAGCAGAAGGTAGACCTGAAGGAGGCTCTGCAGGATCTGGGCATCAAGAACATCTTCAGTAAAGATGCTGACCTCTCTGCCATGACAGGTGAGATGGCGAGTAAAAGCCTTGCCCATGACAGACACACACTGACAGACAGACACACACACACACACACTGACAGACACACACTGACAGACACACACACACTGACAGACACACACACACACACACACTGACAGACACACACACACTGACAGACACGCACACACACACACTGACAGACACGCACACACACACACTGACAGACACACACACACACACTGACAGACACACACACACACACACACTGACAGACACACACACACACTAACAGACACACACATACAGACACACACACACACTGACAGACACACACACTGACAGACACACACACACTGACAGACACACACACACTGACAGACACACACACTGACAGACACGCACACACACACACTGACAGACACACACACACACACTGACAGACACACACACACACTGACAGACACACACACACACATACAGACACACACATACAGACACACACACACACTGACAGACACACACACACTGACAGACACACACACACTGACAGACACGCACACACACAGACAGACACACATACAAACAAACACACCTCTCCCATGACAGATGAGATGTTATTATTGGTATTTAATTGAAGTGGTTGTGGGGAAAAGTGAGGTCTGAGGAACAAGCAGCGGTAGGTTGAATAATTCTAATGTAATTATACAACATGATGTAACATCAAACAGCATCAGAGAAACTGACCAACTTCCTGGAGAAAGATTCCAGGCATAATACATGTCCGTGTGAATGATCCATGTGTCATCCTTGTGACCTTGGACCCTGTACTTTCAGGGATGCGCTCTGACATCACTTCCTATCAACAGAGAACCAGTACAAACAATTCCAATCCAACAGATAGCTCTGACATCACTTCCTATCAACAGAGAACCAGTACAAACTATTCCAAACCAACAGATAGCTCTGACATCACTTCCTATCAACAGAGAACCAGTACAAACTATTCCAAACCAACAGATAGCTCTGACATCACTTCCTATCAACAGAGAGCTAACCAGTTATAACCAGGGAGAATATCAGACATCCCTCTGACACAGAGACATATATTAAAAGCCTTCAGGTTTTATGCTGATGCAACAAAACGGGAGAGTTCCCTGTGACAGGACCAGCTGCAAACAGAGCCGCCGATTTAGCAGACCTTTTTTATCGATTAGCATTGGGGATAATGTGTATCCAAGCCTGTACTGTGTTGTGACGTCAACATATATGTGCTTTCACTGGACATCTTCATAGGTTTAAAAAACTATCAGAAATCAACAGCACAACACCGAAGCCGACACTATCACTTAGCAACGACCATGGAGGAGAAAGTACACTATCACTTAGCAACGACCATGGAGGAGAAAGTACACTATCACTTAGCAACGACCATGGAGGAGAAAATACACTATCACTTAGCAACGACCATGGAGGAGAAAGTACACTATCACTTAGCCATGACTATGGTGGAGAAAGTACACTATCACTTAGCAACGACCATGGAGGAGAAAGTACACTATCACTTAGCAACGACCATGGAGGAGAAAGTGGTGCTCTCAGGAATGTTCAGACAGAAACCCCATTGGCCCAACTCTCTATACATCACTCTGATCAGACAGTAACCCCATTGGCCCAACTCTCTATACATCACTCTGATCAGACAAAAACCTCATTGGCCCAACTCCCCATAGATCACTCTGATCAGACAGAAACCCCATTGGCCCAACTCCCCATAGATCACTCTGATCAGACAGAAACCCCATTGGCCCAACTCTCTATACATCACTCTGATCAGACAGTAACCCCATTGGCCCAACTCTCTATAGATCACTCTGATCAGACAGAAACCCCATTGGCCCAACTCTCTATTCATCACTCTGATCAGACAGTAACCCCATTGGCCCAACTCTCTATACATCACTCTGATCAGACAGAAACCCCATTGGCCCAACTCCCCATAGATCACTCTGATCAGACAGTAACCCCATTGGCCCAACTCTCTATTCATCACTCTGATCAGACAGTAACCCCATTGGCCCAACTCTCTATACATCACTCTGATCAGACAGAAACCCCATTGGCCCAACTCCCCATAGATCACTCTGATCAGACAGTAACCCCATTGGCCCAACTCTCTATACATCACTCTGATCAGACAGTAACCCCATTGGCCCAACTCTCTATACATCACTCTGATCAGACAGTAACCCCATTGGCCCAACTCTCTATACATCACTCTGATCAGATAGAAACCCCATTGGCCCAACTCTCTATACATCACTCTGATCAGACAGAAACCTCATTGGCCCAACTCCCCATAGATCACTCTGATCAGACAGTAACCCCATTGGCCCAACTCTCTATAGATCACTCTGATCAGACAGAAAGAGCTACCCTGAATATCTCTACCAAAGTACCGGGATCTGAGTGGGTCGGTCTGAATATCTCTACCAAAGTACTGGGATCTGAGTGGGTCGGTCTGAATATCTCTACCAAAGTACTGGGATCTGAGTGGGTCAACTCTGAATATCTCTACCAAAGTACTGGGATCTGAGTGGGTCTCTCTGAATATCTCTACCAAAGTACCGGGATCTGAGTGGGTCGGTCTGAATATCTCTACCAAAGTACTGGGATCTGAGTGGGTCGGTCTGAATATCTCTACCAAAGTACTGGGATCTGAGTGGGTCGGTCTGAATATCTCTACCAAAGTACTGGGATCTGAGTGGGTCGGTCTGAATATCTCTACCAAAGTACTGGGATCTGAGTGGGTCGGTCTGAATATCTCTACCAAAGTACTGGGATCTGAGTGGGTCGGTCTGAATATCTCTACCAAAGTACTGGGATCTGAGTGGGTCGGTCTGAATATCTCTACCAAAGTACTGGGATCTGAGTGGGTCCGTCAGACTGACAGAACAGCATCGAGCATCAGAGGGTAAAAATAGACAGGGAGAGATCTTTAACCGTCTCCGTCAGAGTGGTAGAAACACTTCACATGTCAGAGTGTGAAATGAGTCTCCTCTTTGTGTTTCTACTTTACTGTGTGTGTGTGTGTATGTGTGTGTGTGTGTGTGTGTGTGTGTGGGTGTGTGGGTGTGTGTGTGTGTATGGGTGTGTGGGTGTGTGTGTGTGTGTGTGTGTGTTGTGTGTGTGTGTGTGTGTGTGTGTGTGTGTGTGTGTGTGTGTGTGTGTGGTCCAGACGGTAAGGACCTGTTCATTGGGAAGGCGGTGCAGAAAGCCTACCTGGAGGTGACCGAGGAGGGGGCGGAGGGAGCTGCAGGATCAGGTGACCTTATAGTTGCATCATCATCATTCCTGAAATGACATTCTGTTTGCAGGGTCGACCCTTACTATCTACCGTCTTTCTGCTCTCTCTTCGTCTCTCTTTTTCTTCTGTTTGACCTTCGCTTTGACAGTATTATTTAATTCTCTGCATCTCTCTCTCTCTCTTTTGCTGTTAAATGTTTTCTTCTCTGTATCCACTCTCTCTCTCTCTTTCTCTCCACCCATTAGTCCTGTCTCTATCCTTCTCTCTATTTCTCTCTCTAACCCTCTCTCTATTCCTCTCTCTCTCTATCCCTCTCTCCACCCATTAGTCCCGTCTCTATCCTTCTCTCTATTTCTCTCTCTCTTTCTTTATCCCTCTCTCTCTCTATTCGTCCCTCTTTCTATCTTTCTCTCCACCCATTAGTCCCGTCTCTATAATTCTCTCTATTTCTCTCTCTCTCTTTCTTTATATCTCTCTCTCTCTATTCCTCCCTCTCTCCACCCATTAGTCCCGTCTCTATCCTTCTCTCTATTTCTCTCTCTAACCCTCTCTCTCTCTCTCTCTATCCCTCTCTCCACCCATTAGTTCCGTCTCTATCCTTCTCTATATTTCTCTCTCTAACCCTCTCTCTATCCCTCTCTCTCTCTCTTTCTCTCTATCAATCTCTTTCTCTCTCTCTTTCTTTATCCCTCTCTCTACCTATTAGTCCCCAGTCTCTATTTCTCTCTCTAACCCTCTATCTCTCTCTCTTTATCTCTCTATCAATCTCTTTCTCTCTTTCTTTATCCCTCTCTCTACCTATTAGTCCCCAGTCTTTATCTCTCTCTCTATCCCTCTCTCTATCCCTCTCTCTAACCCTCTATCTCTCTCTCTATCCCAGTCTCTTTTCTATTGTTCTTGTCAATCTCCTGTGTTGTCTTCCCACTGCAGTACTGTGTCATCTTCCCACTGCAGTACTGTGTCGTCTTCCCACTGCAGTACTGTGTCGTCTTCCCTTATGCAGTACTGTGTCGTCTTCCCAATGCAGTAATGTGTTGTCTTCCTAATGCAGCACTGTGTCGTCTTCCCTTATGCAGTACTGTGTCGTCTTCCCAATGCAGTACTGTGTCGTCTTCCCAATGCAGTACTGTGTCATCTTCCCAATGCAGTACTGTGTCATCTTCCCAATGCAGTAATGTGTCGTCTTCCCAATGCAGTAATGTGTCGTCTTCCCAATGCAGTAATGTGTCGTCTTCCCAATGCAGTAATGTGTCGTCTTCCCACTGCAGTACTGTGTCGTCTTCCCAATGCAGTACTGTGTCATCTTCCCACTGCAGTACTGTGTCATCTTCCCAATGCAGTAATGTGTCGTCTTCCCAATGCAGTACTGTGTCGTCTTCCCAATGCAGTACTGTGTTGTCTTCCCAATGCAGTACTGTGTTGTCTTCCCAATGCAGTACTGTGTTGTCTTCCCAATGCAGTACTGTGTTGTCTTCCCAATGCAGTACTGTGTTGTCTTCCCAATGCAGTACTGTGTTGTCTTCCCAATGCAGTAATGTGTTGTCTTCCCAATGCAGTAATGTGTTGTCTTCCCAATGCAGTACTGTGTTGCGTTCCATATGGATGGTATGCAAACAGTGCCCCCTCCTGCTGACTGTTCGGTGTCAGTAGATTTAAATGTCACTGGGAGAATCTCAGTTGCATACTCCTCGCATCCTCTCCTTCTTCTCAAAACCCATTGGAGGAGAAGGTCAGAGGGGTGGGACCTCTGGCTTTCTCATCTAATGGGTTTTGAGAAGGAGGCGAGGAGAGATGAGGATGCAACTGAGATTCTTCCAGTGTGTAGAATGTTCTCTCCCTCTCTCTCTCTGTGTCCTGTAGGAATGATAGCCCTCACCAGGACTCTGGTTCTGTACCCTCAGGTCATGAATGTTTTCTCTCTCTCTCTCCCTCTCTGTGTCCTGTAGGAATGATAGCCCTCACCAGGACTCTGGTTCTGTACCCTCAGGTCATGAATGTTTTCTCTCTCTCTCTCTCTCTCTCCCTCTCTGTGTCCTGTAGGAATGATAGCCCTCACCAGGACTCTGGTTCTGTACCCTCAGGTCATGGCGGATCATCCCTTCTTCTTCATCATCAGAAACCGCAGGACAGGTGTGTGTTACACTGTCCGTCTGTCCGTCCCTCTGTTTGTCTCTGTCTGATTATATAACGTATGTGCCTGCCCCTAGTGACACCTCTGACAGTTTCTTTCTCTCCTCCCCTCCAGGTTCTATCCTGTTCATGGGCAGGGTTATGACGCCAGAGGTCATTGAGCCTACCGACTTCGACAATGACTCCATGTAACTATGACGACGACCAATGGGATTCCAGTGTGCTGCTATCCTGCTATGAGGTCATATGCTCAAAGCCAATCAGATCCAGGCAAAACGACGCCATAAACGCAACCTTTCCTCTCCCCATCGTCGGCTGTGTTTTTATACTCTTATCGAGAATATACATGATTCCTATTCTATATTCTATATTCTATTTGATATATATTGATATATACAAATAATGTGACTGTGTTTTGATACTGTAAGCTTTAACCACTTGGTAAGAGAGAGGGAGAGAGAGAGATGTAAATATATATAAAGAAAAGTTAAATGGTTTCTATGGTCTATTGGATCAGTAGACAGCCATGAGACATCTGTGCACTGCCCCTTTAATTTCACTAGCCTCACACACACATGCTCTGTCGTTTCAGGTGTCTCCCAAATCAACGCCATTATATTCCTGTACATTTACTACTGTGTTATATATAAGACTAGATATTTATTGCAACAAAAAAAACGTGTGCAGATTATATATACATATATATATATATATACGTATGTAAACACAGAATCTTAGTAATTCAATTTTAGTCCCCCCCCCATCACCGCGCAAGTCGTCGTCCCCACGCTAGTCTCCCCCCCCCCCACCACGCTAGTCCCCCCCCCCCCCACGCTAGAGGTACCCGGCTAAAATACTGATGAACGAACATGCCTTATGAGTCGTTGATTTACTGCAGGCTTTTGAAGACAGTTGAACAGTTTGTGTACAAATAGTTTGCTCTTGTGAAGAGGCGTGCAGGTGGATTTGGAGACCAGCTATATTCACTCTTTTACTGAAATAAATATCAACGTGTTCCAGTTACAATTGTCTGATGTCTTTTTGTATATAATTGCATTGAATTGTATTTGGTAAAACTACGTTACATTAAGTACCTGTTATACCGGTGTAGTAACTCTGTTCATACAACTGTATTAGTAATAGTAATTACATCATTTCTAATGATCTTCTGAGGTAAATGGCCATATAACAGAGTATTGTCAAGTTAAGACTGGAAGTGACCTTGACAAGCCCTCTGGATACATCACTATACCTCATTGAAATACCACAGTAGCAAGAACAGAGTCGGCCGAGGCCAAATCTGAGCAATAATATTTTTGGCCAGGATAGGGCCATCATTTGGCATGGAGAGGGAGAGAGATCTGATCACAGAAGTAGTCAAGGGCACATTGGAGGACAGACGAGGGAATGAGGCTGCATCTCAGAGGCTGAACTCGTCTCCTCCCACTCATTGCAGATGATGGGAAGGGAGCTGAAGGCAGAATAACCTTATCATTACAGAACAATGTAGAACTAATACAGGACTAGTAATACAGGACGAGTAATACAGGACTAGTAAAGGTCTGTTAATACAGGACTAGTAATACAGGACTAGTAATACAGGACTAGTAATACAGGACTAGTAATACAGGACTAGTAAAGGTCTGTTAATACAGGACTAGTAAAGGTCTATTAATACAGGACTAGTAATACAGGACTAGTAAAGGTCGGTTAATACAGGACTAGTAATACAGGACTAGTAATACAGGACTAGAAAAGGTCTGCTAATACAGGACTAGTAATACAGGACTAGTAAAGGTCTGTTAATACAGGACTAGTAATACAGGACTAGTAATACAGGACTAGTAAAGGTCTGTTAATACAGGACTAGTAATACAGGACTAGTAATACAGGACTAGTAAAGGTCTGTTAATACAGGACTAGTAATACAGGACTAGTAAAGGTCTGTTAATACAGGACTAGTAATACAGGACTAGTAATACAGGACTAGTAATACAGGACTAGTAAAGGTCTGTTAATACAGGACTAGTAATACAGGACTAGTAATACAGGACTAGTAATACAGGACTAGTAAAGGTCTGTTAATACAGGACTAGTAATACAGGACAAGTAATACAGGACTAGTAAAGGTCGGTTAATACAGGACTAGTAAAGGCCGGTTAATACAGGACTAGTAAAGGCCTGCTAATACAGGACTAGTAAAGGTCGGTTAATACAGGACTAGTAAAGGTCTGTAAATACAGGACTAGTAAAGGTCTGCTAATACAAGATTAGTAAAGGTCTGTTAATACAGGATTAGTAAAGGTATGTTAATACAGGACTAGTAAAGGTCTGTTAATACAGGACTAGTAAAGGTCTGTTAATACAGGACTAGTAAAAGTCTGTTAATACAGGACTAGTAAAGGTCTGTTAATACAGGACTAGTAAAAGCCTGTTAATACAGGACTAGTAAAGGTCTGTTAATACAGGACTAGTAATACAGGACTAGTAAAGGTCCAGTAATACAGCACTAGTAAAGGTCTGTTAATACAGGACTAGTAAAGGTCTGTTAATACATTACTAGTAAAGGTCTGTTAATACAGGACTAGTAAAGGTCTGTTAATACAGGACTAGTAAAAGTCTGTTAATACAGGACTAGTAAAGGTCTGTTAATACAGGACTAGTAAAAGCCTGTTAATACAGGACTAGTAAAGGTATGTTAATACAGGACTAGTAAAGGCCTGTTAATACAGGACTAGTAAAGGCCTGTTAATACAGGACTAGTAAAGGTATGTTAATACAGGACTAGTAATACAGGACTAGTAAAGGTCCAGTAATACAGCACTAGTAAAGGTCTGTTAATACAGGACTAGTAATACAGGACTAGTAAAGGTCTGTTAATACAGGACTAGTAAAGGTCTGTTAATACAGGACTAGTAATACAGGACTAGTAAAGGTCCAGTAATACAGCACTAGTAAAGGTCTGTTAATACAGGACTAGTAATACAGGACTAGTAAAGGTCTGTTAATACAGGACTAGTAATACAGGACTAGTAATACAGGACTAGTAAAGGTCTGTTAATACAGGACTAGTAATACAGGACTAGTAAAGGTCTGTTAATAAAGGACTAGTAATACAGGACTAGTAAAGGTCTGTTAATACAGGACTAGTAATACAGGACAAGTAATACAGGACTAGTAAAGGTCTGTTAATACAGGACTAGTAATACAGGACTAGTAAAGGTCTGCTAATACAGGACTAGTAAAGGTCTGTTAATACAGGACTAGTAATACAGGACTAGTAAAGGTCGGTTAATACAGGACTAGTAAAGGTCTGCTAATACAGGACTAGTAAAGGTCGGTTAATACAGGACTAGTAAAGGCCTGTTAATACAGGACTAGTAAAAGTCTGCTAATACAGGATTAGTAAAGGTCTGTAAATACAGGACTAGTAAAGGTCTGCTAATACAGGATTAGTAAAGGTCTGTTAATACAGGACTAGTAAAGGTCTGTTAATACAGGATTAGTAAAGGTCTGTTAATACAGGACTAGTAAAGGTCTGCTAATACAGGATTAGTAAAGGTCTGTTAATACAGGACTAGTAAAGGTCTGTTAATACAGGACTAGTAAAGGCCGGTTAATACAGGACTAGTAATACAGGACTAGTAAAGGTATGTTAATACAGGACTAGTAAAGGTCTGTTAATACAGGACTAGTAATACAGGACTAGTAAAGGTCCAGTAATACAGCACTAGTAAAGGTCTGTTAATACAGGACTAGTAAAGGTCTGTTAATACATGACTAGTAAAGGTCTGTTAATACAGGACTAGTAAAAGTCTGTTAATACAGGACTAGTAAAAGCCTGTTAATACAGGACTAGTAAAGGTCTGTTAATACAGGACTAGTAAAGGTCTGTTAATACAGGACTAGTAAAAGTCTGTTAATACAGGACTAGTAAAAGCCTGTTAATACAGGACTAGTAAAGGCCTGTTAATACAGGACTAGTAAAGGTATGTTAATACAGGACTTGTAAAGGTCTGTTAATACAGGACTAGTAATACAGGACTAGTAAAGGTCCAGTAATACAGCACTAGTAAAGGTCTGTTAATACATGACTAGTAAAGGTCTGTTAATACAGGACTAGTAAAAGTCTGTTAATACAGGACTAGTAAAAGCCTGTTAATACAGGACTAGTAAAAGCCTGTTAATACAGGACTAGTAAAGGTCTGTTAATACAGGACTAGTAAAGGTCTGTTAATACAGGACTAGTAAAGGTCTGTTAATACAGGACTAGTAAAAGTCTGTTAATACAGGACTAGTAAAAGCCTGTTAATACAGGACTAGTAAAGGCCTGTTAATACAGGACTAGTAAAGGTATGTTAATACAGGACTTGTAAAGGTATGTTAATACAGGACTAGTAAAGGCCTGTTAATACAGGACTAATAAAGGCCTGTTAATACAGGACTAGTAAAGGTATGTTAATACAGGACTAGTAATACAGGACTAGTAAAGGTCCAGTAATACAACACTAGTAAAGGTCTGTTAATACAGGACTAGTAATACAGGACTAGTAAAGGTCTGTTAATACAGGACTAGTAAAGGTCTGTTAATACAGGACTAGTAAAGGTCTGTTAATACAGGACTAGTAATACAGGACTAGTAAAGGTCCAGTAATACAGCACTAGTAAAGGTCTGTTAATACAGGACTAGTAAAGGTCTGTTAATACAGGACTAGTAAAGGTCTGTTAATACAGTACTAGTAAAGGCCTGTTAAATCAAATCAAATCAAATTTATTTATATAGCCCTTCGTACATCAGCTGATATCTCAAAGTGCTGTACAGAAACCCAGCCTAAAACCCCAAACAGCAAGCAATGCAGGTGTAGAAGCACGGTGGCTAGGAAAAACTCCCTAGAAAAGCCAAAACCTAGGAAGAAACCTAGAGAGGAACCAGGCTATGTGGGGTGGCCAGTCCTCTTCTGGCTGTGCCGGGTAGAGATTATAACAGAACATGGCCAAGATGTTCAAATGTTCATAAATGACCAGCATGGTCGAATAATAATAAGGCAGAACAGTTGAAACTGGAGCAGCAGCACGGCCAGGTGGACTGGGGACAGCAAGAAGTCATCATGTCAAGTAGTCCTGGGGCATGGTCCTAGGGCTCAGGTCAGTTGAAACTGGAGCAGCAGCACGGCCAGGTGGACTGGGGACAGCAAGGAGTCATCATGTCAGGTAGTCCTGGGGCATGGTCCTAGGGCTCAGGTCCTCCGAGAGAGAGAAGGAGAGAATTAGAGAACGCACACTTAGATTCACACAGGACACCGAATTGGACAGGAGAAGTACTCCAGATATAACAAACTGACCCCAGCCCCCCGACACATAAACTACTGCAGCATAAATACTGGAGGCTGAGACAGGAGGGGTCAGGAGACACTGTGGCCCCACCCGAGGACACCCCCGGACAGGGCCAAACAGGAAGGATATAACCCCACCCACTTTGCCAAAGCACAGCCCCCACACCACTGGAGGGATATCTTCAACCACCAACTTACCATCCTGAGACAAAGCTGAGTATAGCCCGCAAAGATCTCCGCCACGGCACAACCCAAGGGGGGGGGCGCCAACCCAGACAGGATGACCACATCAGTGAATCAACCCACTCAGGTGACGCACCCCCTCCAGGGACGGCATGAGAGAGCCCCAGCAAGCCAGTGACTCAGCCCCTGTAATAGGGTTAGAGGCAGAGAATCCCAGTGGAAAGAGGGGAACCGGCCAGGCAGAGACAGCAAGGGTGGTTCGTTGCTCCAGAGCCTTTCCGTTCACCTTCCCACTCCTGGGCCAGACTACACTCAATCATATGACCCACTGAAGAGATGAGTCTTCAGTAAAGACTTAAAGGTTGAGACCGAGTTTGCGTCTCTGACATGGGTAGGCAGACCGTTCCATAAAAATGGAGCTCTATAGGAGAAAGCCCTGCCTCCAGCTGTTTGCTTAGAAATTCTAGGGACAATTAGGTTAATACAGGACTAGTAAAGGTATGTTACTACAGGACTAGTAAAGGTCTGTTAATACAGGACTAGTAAAGGTCTGTTAATACAGGACTAGTAAAGGTCTGTTAATACAGGACTAGTAAAGGTATGTTAATACAGGACTAATAAAGGTCTGTTAATACAGGACTAGTAAAGGTCTGTTAATACAGGACTAGTAAAGGCATGTCAATACAGGACTAGTAAAGGTCTGTTAATACAGGACTAGTAAAGGCCTGTTAATACAGGACTAGTAAAGGCCTGTTAATACAGGACTAGTAAAGGTCTGTTAATACAGGACTAGTAAAGGTATGTTAATACAGGACTAGAAAAGGTCTGTTAATACAGGACTAGTAAAGGTCTGCTAATACAGGACTAGTAAAGGTATGTTAATACAGGACTAGTAAAGGTCTGTTAATACAGGACTAGTAAAGGTCTGTTAATACAGGACTAGTAATACAGGACTAGCAAAGGTCTGTTAATACAGGACTAGTAAAGGTCTGTTAATACAGGACTAGTAATACAGGACTAGTAAAGGTCTGTTAATACAGGACTAGTATAGGTCTGTTAATACAGGACTAGTAAAGGTATGTTAATACAGGACTAGTAAAGGTATGTTAATACAGGACTAGTAAAGGTCTGTTAATACAGGACTAGTAAAGGTCTGTTAATACAGGACTAATAAAGGTCTGTTAATACAGGACTAGTAAAGGTCTGTTAATACAGGACTAGTAAAGGTCTGTTAATACAGGACTAGTAAAGGTCTGTTAATACAGGACTAGTAATACAGGACTAGTAAAGGTCTGTTAATACAGGACTAGTAAAGGTATGTTAATACAGGACTAGTAAAGGTCTGTTAATACAGGACTAGTAAAGGTCTGTTAATACAGGACTAGTAAAGATATGTTAATACAGGACTAGTAATACAGGACTAGTAAAGGTCTGTTAATACAGGACTAGTAATGCAGGACTAGTAAAGGTATGTTAATACAGGACTAGTAAAGGTCTGTTAATACAGGACTAGTAATACAGGACTAGTAAAGGTATGTTAATACGGGACTAGTAAAGGTCTGCTAATACAGGACTAGTAAAGGTCTGTTAATACAGGACTAGTAAAGGTCTGTTAATACAGGACTAGTAAAGTTCTGTTAATACAGGACTAGTAAAGGTCTGTTAATACAGGACTAGTAAAGGTATGTTAATACAGGACTAGTAAAGGTCTGTTAATACAGGACTAGTAAATGTCTGTTAATACAGGACTAGTAAAGGTCTGTTAATACAGGACTAGTAAAGGTCTGTTAATACAGGACTAGTAAAGGTATGTTAATACAGGACTAGTAAAGGTCTGTTAATACAGGACTAGTAAAGGTCTGTTAATACAGGACTAGTAAAGGTCTGTTAATACAGGACTAGTAATACAGGACTAGTAAAGGTCTGTTAATACAGGACTAGTAATACAGTACTAGTAAAGATATGTTAATACAGGACTAGTAAAGGTCTGTTAATACAGGACTAGTAAAGGTTTGTTAATACAGGACTAGTAAAGGTATGTTAATACAGGACTAGTAAATGTCTGTTAATACAGGACTAGTAAAGGTCTGTTAATACAGGACTAGTAAAGGTCTGCTAATACAGGACTAGTAAAGGTCTGTTAATACAGGACTAGTAAAGGTCTGTTAATACAGGACTAGTAATACAGGACTAGCAAAGGTCTGTTAATACAGGACTAGTAAAGGTCTGTTAATACAGGACTAGTAATACAGGACTAGTAAAGGTCTGTTAATACAGGACTAGTATAGGTCTGTTAATACAGGACTAGTAAAGGTATGTTAATACAGGACTAGTAAAGGTATGTTAATACAGGACTAGTAAAGGTCTGTTAATACAGGACTAGTAAAGGTCTGTTAATACAGGACTAATAAAGGTCTGTTAATACAGGACTAGTAAAGGTCTGTTAATACAGGACTAGTAAAAGTCTGTTAATACAGGACTAGTAAAGGTCTGTTAATACAGGACTAGTAAAGGTCTGTTAATACAGGACTAGTAATACAGGACTAGTAAAGGTCTGTTAATACAGGACTAGTAAAGGTATGTTAATACAGGACTAGTAAAGGTCTGTTAATACAGGACTAGTAAAGGTCTGTTAATACAGGACTAGTAAAGATATGTTAATACAGGACTAGTAATACAGGACTAGTAAAGGTATGTTAATACAGGACTAGTAATACAGGAGTAGTAAAGGTATGTTAATACAGGACTAGTAAAGGTCTGTTAATACAGGACTAGTAAAGGTATGTTAATACAGGACTAGTAAAGGTCTGCTAATACAGGACTAGTAAAGGTCTGTTAATACAGGACTAGTAAAGGTCTGTTAAAACAGGACTAGTAAAGTTCTGTTAATACAGGACTAGTAAAGGTCTGTTAATACAAGACTAGTAATACAGGACTAGTAAAGGTCTGTTAATACAGGACTAGTAATACAGTACTAGTAAAGATATGTTAATACAGGACTAGTAAAGGTCTGTTAATACAGGACTAGTAAAGGTCTGTTAGTACAGGACTAGTAAAGGTATGTTAATACAGGACTAGTAAAGGTCTGTTAATACAGGACTAGTAAATGTCTGTTAATACAGGACTAGTAAAGGTCTGTTAATACAGGACTAGTAAAGGTCTGTTAATACAGGACTAGTAAAGGTATGTTAATACAGGACTAGTAAAGGTCTGTTAATACAGGACTAGTAAAGGTCTGTTAATACAGGACTAGTAAAGGTCTGTTAATACAGGACAAGTAATACAGGACTAGTAAAGGTCTGTTAATACAGGACTAGTAATACAGTACTAGTAAAGATATGTTAATACAGGACTAGTAAAGGTCTGTTAATACAGGACTAGTAAAGGTTTGTTAATACAGGACTAGTAAAGGTATGTTAATACAGGACTAGTAAATGTCTGTTAATACAGGACTAGTAAAGGTCTGTTAATACAGGACTCATAAAGGTCTGTTAATACAGGACTAGTTAAGGTCTGTTAATACAGGACTAGTAAAGGTCTGTTAATACAGGACTAGTAATACAGGACTAGTAAAGGTATGTTAATACAGGACTAGTAATTGTCTGTTAATACAGGACTAGTAAAGGTCTGTTAATACAGGACTAGTAAAGGTCTGTTAATACAGGACTAGTAAAGGCCTGTTAATACAGGACTAGTAAAGGTCTGTTAATACAGGACTAGTAAAGGTTTGTTAATACAGGACTAGTAAAGGTATGTTAATACAGGACTAGTAAATGTCTGTTAATACAGGACTAGTAAAGGTCTGTTAATACAGGACTAGTAAAGGTCTGCTAATACAGGACTAGTAAAGGTCTGTTAATACAGGACTAGTAAAGGTCTGTTAATACAGGACTAGTAATACAGGACTAGCAAAGGTCTGTTAATACAGGACTAGTAAAGGTCTGTTAATACAGGACTAGTAATACAGGACTAGTAAAGGTCTGTTAATACAGGACTAGTATAGGTCTGTTAATACAGGACTAGTAAAGGTATGTTAATACAGGACTAGTAAAGGTATGTTAATACAGGACTAGTAAAGGTCTGTTAATACAGGACTAGTAAAGGTCTGTTAATACAGGACTAATAAAGGTCTGTTAATACAGGACTAGTAAAGGTCTGTTAATACAGGACTAGTAAAGGTCTGTTAATACAGGACTAGTAAAGGTCTGTTAATACAGGACTAGTAAAGGTCTGTTAATACAGGACTAGTAATACAGGACTAGTAAAGGTCTGTTAATACAGGACTAGTAAAGGTATGTTAATACAGGACTAGTAAAGGTCTGTTAATACAGGACTAGTAAAGGTCTGTTAATACAGGACTAGTAAAGATATGTTAATACAGGACTAGTAATACAGGACTAGTAAAGGTCTGTTAATACAGGACTAGTAATACAGGACTAGTAAAGGTATGTTAATACAGGACTAGTAAAGGTCTGTTAATACAGGACTAGTAAAGGTATGTTAATACAGGACTAGTAAAGGTATGTTAATACAGGACTAGTAAAGGTCTGCTAATACAGGACTAGTAAAGGTCTGTTAATACAGGACTAGTAATACAGGACTAGTAAAGGTCTGTTAATACAGGACTAGTAATACAGTACTAGTAAAGATATGTTAATACAGGACTAGTAAAGGTCTGTTAATACAGGACTAGTAAAGGTCTGTTAATACAGGACTAGTAAAGGTATGTTAATACAGGACTAGTAAAGGTCTGTTAATACAGGACTAGTAAAGGTCTGTTAATACAGGACTAGTAAAGGTCTGTTAATACAGGACAAGTAATACAGGACTAGTAAAGGTCTGTTAATACAGGACTAGTAATACAGTACTAGTAAAGATATGTTAATACAGGACTAGTAAAGGTCTGTTAATACAGGACTAGTAAAGGTTTGTTAATACAGGACTAGTAAAGGTATGTTAATACAGGACTAGTAAATGTCTGTTAATACAGGACTAGTAAAGGTCTGTTAATACAGGACTCATAAAGGTCTGTTAATACAGGACTAGTTAAGGTCTGTTAATACAGGACTAGTAAAGGTCTGTTAATACAGGACTAGTAAAGGTCTGTTAATACAGGACTAGTAAAGGTCTGTTAATACAGGACTAGTAATACAGGACTAGTAAAGGTATGTTAATACAGGACTAGTAATTGTCTGTTAATACAGGACTAGTAAAGGTCTGTTAATACAGGACTAGTAAAGGCCTGTTAATACAGGACTAGTAAAGGCCTGTTAATACAGGACTAGTAAAGGCCTGTTAATACAGGACTCATAAAGGTCTGTTAATACAGGACTAGTTAAGGTCTGTTAATACAGGACTAGTAAAGGTCTGTTAATACAGGACTAGTAAAGGCCTGTTAATACAGGACTAGTAAAGGTCTGTTAATACAGGACTAGTAAAGGTCTGTTAATACAGGACTAGTAATACAGGACTAGCAAAGGTCTGTTAATACAGGACTAGTAATACAGTACTAGTAAAGATATGTTAATACAGGACTAGTAAAGGCCTGTTAATACAGGACTAGTAAAGGTCTGTTAATACAGGTCTAGTAAAGGTCTGTTAATACAGGACTACTAAAGGTCTGTTAATACAGGACTAGTAAAGGTCTGTTAATACAGGACTAGTAAAGGCCTGTTAATACAGGACTAGTAATACAGGACTAGTAATACAGGACTAGTAAAGGTCTGTTAATACAGGACGAGTAAAGGTCTGTTAATACAGGACTAGTAAAGGCCTGTTAATACAGGACTAGTAAAGGTATGTTAATACAGGACTAGTAAAGGCCTGTTAATACAGGACTAGTAAAGGTCTGTTAATACAGGACTAGTAAAGGTCTGTTAATACAGGACTAGTAAAGGCCTGTCAATACAGGACTAGTAAAGGTCTGTTAATACAGGACTAGTAAAGGTCTGTTAATACAGGACTAGTAAAGGTCTGTTAATACAGGACTAGTAAAGGCCTGTTAATACAAGACTACATAAAGGTATGTTAATACAGGACTAGTAAAGGTCTGTTAATACAGGACTAGTAAAGGTCTGTTAATACAGGACTAGTAAAGGTCTGCTAATACAGGACTAGTAAAGGTATGTTAATACAGGACTAGTAAAGGTCTGTTAATACAGGACTAGTAAAGGTCTGTTAATACAGGACTAGTAATACAGAACTAGCAAAGGTCTGTTAATACAGGACTAGTAATACAGGACTAGTAAAGGTCTGTTAATACAGGACTAGTATAGGTCTGTTAATACAGGACTAGTAAAGGTATGTTAATACAGGACTAGTAAAGGTATGTTAATACAGGACTAGTAAAGGTCTGTTAATACAGGACTAGTAAAGGTCTGTTAATACAGGACTAGTAAAGGTCTGTTAATACAGGACTAGTAAAGGTCTGTTAATACAGGACTAATAAAGGTCTGTTAATACAGGACTAGTAAAGGTCTGTTAATACAGGACTAGTAAAGGTCTGTTAATACAGGACTAGTAAAGGTCTGTTAATACAGGACTAGTAAAGGTCTGTTAATACAGGACTAGTAATACAGGACTAGTAAAGGTCTGTTAATACAGGACTAGTAAAGGTATGTTAATACAGGACTAGTAAAGGTCTGTTAATACAGGACTAGTAAAGGTCTGTTAATACAGGACTAGTAAAGATATGTTAATACAGGACTAGTAATACAGGACTAGTAAAGGTCTGTTAATACAGGACTAGTAATACAGGACTAGTAAAGGTATGTTAATACAGGACTAGTAAAGGTCTGTTAATACAGGACTAGTAAAGGTATGTTAATACAGGACTAGTAAAGGTATGTTAATACAGGACTAGTAAAGGTCTGCTAATACAGGACTAGTAAAGGTCTGTTAATACAGGACTAGTAATACAGGACTAGTAAAGGTCTGTTAATACAGGACTAGTAATACAGTACTAGTAAAGATATGTTAATACAGGACTAGTAAAGGTCTGTTAATACAGGACTAGTAAAGGTCTGTTAATACAGGACTAGTAAAGGTATGTTAATACAGGACTAGTAAAGGTATGTTAATACAGGACTAGTAAAGGTCTGTTAATACAGGACTAGTAAAGGTCTGTTAATACAGGACAAGTAATACAGGACTAGTAAAGGTCTGTTAATACAGGACTAGTAATACAGTACTAGTAAAGATATGTTAATACAGGACTAGTAAAGGTCTGTTAATACAGGACTAGTAAAGGTTTGTTAATACAGGACTAGTAAAGGTATGTTAATACAGGACTAGTAAATGTCTGTTAATACAGGACTAGTAAAGGTCTGTTAATACAGGACTCATAAAGGTCTGTTAATACAGGACTAGTTAAGGTCTGTTAATACAGGACTAGTAAAGGTCTGTTAATACAGGACTAGTAAAGGTCTGTTAATACAGGACTAGTAATACAGGACTAGTAAAGGTATGTTAATACAGGACTAGTAATTGTCTGTTAATACAGGACTAGTAAAGGTCTGTTAATACAGGACTAGTAAAGGCCTGTTAATACAGGACTAGTAAAGGCCTGTTAATACAGGACTAGTAAAGGCCTGTTAATACAGGACTCATAAAGGTCTGTTAATACAGGACTAGTTAAGGTCTGTTAATACAGGACTAGTAAAGGTCTGTTAATACAGGACTAGTAAAGGCCTGTTAATACAGGACTAGTAAAGGTCTGTTAATACAGGACTAGTAAAGGTCTGTTAATACAGGACTAGTAATACAGGACTAGCAAAGGTCTGTTAATACAGGACTAGTAATACAGTACTAGTAAAGATATGTTAATACAGGACTAGTAAAGGCCTGTTAATACAGGACTAGTAAAGGTCTGTTAATACAGGACTACTAAAGGTCTGTTAATACAGGACTAGTAAAGGTCTGTTAATACAGGACTAGTAAAGGCCTGTTAATACAGGACTAGTAATACAGGACTAGTAATACAGGACTAGTAAAGGTCTGTTAATACAGGACGAGTAAAGGTCTGTTAATACAGGACTAGTAAAGGCCTGTTAATACAGGACTAGTAAAGGTATGTTAATACAGGACTAGTAAAGGCCTGTTAATACAGGACTAGTAAAGGTATGTTAATACAGGACTAGTAAAGGCCTGTTAATACAGGACTAGTAAAGGTCTGTTAATACAGGACTAGTAAAGGTCTGTTAATACAGGACTAGTAAAGGCCTGTCAATACAGGACTAGTAAAGGTCTGTTAATACAGGACTAGTAAAGGTCTGTTAATACAGGACTAGTAAAGGTCTGTTAATACAGGACTAGTAAAGGCCTGTTAATACAAGACTAGTAAAGGTATGTTAATACAGGACTAGTAAAGGTCTGTTAATACAGGACTAGTAAAGGTCTGTTAATACAGGACTAGTAAAGGTCTGCTAATACAGGACTAGTAAAGGTATGTTAATACAGGACTAGTAAAGGTCTGTTAATACAGGACTAGTAAAGGTCTGTTAATACAGGACTAGTAATACAGAACTAGCAAAGGTCTGTTAATACAGGACTAGTAATACAGGACTAGTAAAGGTCTGTTAATACAGGACTAGTATAGGTCTGTTAATACAGGACTAGTAAAGGTATGTTAATACAGGACTAGTAAAGGTATGTTAATACAGGACTAGTAAAGGTCTGTTAATACAGGACTAGTAAAGGTCTGTTAATACAGGACTAGTAAAGGTCTGTTAATACAGGACTAATAAAGGTCTGTTAATACAGGACTAGTAAAGGTCTGTTAATACAGGACTAGTAAAGGTCTGTTAATACAGGACTAGTAAAGGTCTGCTAATACAGGACTAGTAAAGGCCTGTCAATACAGGACTAGTAAAGGTCTGTTAATACAGGACTAGTAAAGGCCTGTTAATACAGGACTAGTAAAGGCCTGTTAATACAGGACTAGTAATACAGGACTAGTAAAGGTCTGTTAATACAGGACTAGTAAAGGTCTGTTAATACAGGACTAGTAAAGGTCTGTTAATACAGGACTAGTAAAGGTCTGTTAATACAGGACAAGTAAAGGCCTGTTAATACAGGACTAGTAAAGGTATGTTAATACAGGACTAGTAATACAGGACTAGTAAAGGTCTGTTAATACAGGACTAGTAATACAGTACTAGTAAAGATATGTTAATACAGGACTAGTAAAGGCCTGTTAATACAGGACTAGTAAAGGCCTGTTAATACAGGACTAGTAAAGGTATGTTAATACAGGACTAGTAAAGGTCTGTTAATACAGGACTAGTAAAGGTCTGTTAATACAGGACTAGTAAAGGTTGGTTAATACAGGACTAGTAAAGGTCTGTTAATACAGGACTAGTAATACAGGACTAGTAAAGGTCTGTTAATACAGGACTAGTAAAGGTCTGTTAATACAGGACTAGTAATACAGGACTAGTAAAGGTCTGTTAATACAGGACTAGTATAGGTCTGTTAATACAGGACTAGTAAAGGTATGTTAATACAGGACTAGTAAAGGTATGTTAATACAGGACTAGTAAAGGTCTGTTAATACAGGACTAGTAAAGGTCTGTTAATACAGGACTAATAAAGGTCTGTTAATACAGGACTAGTAATACAGGACTAGTAAAGGTCTGTTAATACAGGACTAGTAATACAGTACTAGTAAAGATATGTTAATACAGGACTAGTAAAGGCCTGTTAATACAGGACTAGTAAAGGTATGTTAATACAGGACTAGTAAAGGTCTGTTAATACAGGACTAGTAAAGGTCTGTTAATACAGGACTAGTAAAGGTTGGTTAATACAGGACTAGTAAAGGTCTGTTAATACAGGACTAGTAATACAGGACTAGTAAAGGTCTGTTAATACAGGACTAGTAATACAGGACTAGTAAAGGTCTGTTAATACAGGACTAGTAAAGGTCTGTTAATACAGGACTAGTAAAGGTATGTTAATACAGGACTAGTAAAGGTCTGTTAATACAGGACTAGTAAAGGTCTGTTAATACAGGACTAGTAAAGGTTGGTTAATACAGGACTAGTAATACAGGACTAGTAAATGTCTGTTAATACAGGACTAGTAAAGGTCTGTTAATACAGGACTAGTAAAGGTATGTTAATACAGGACTAGTAAAGGTCTGTTAATACAGGACTAGTAATACAGGACTAGTAAAGGTCTGTTAATACAGGACTAGTAATACAGGACTAGTAAAGGTCTGTTAATACAGGACTAGTAAAGGTCTGTTAATACAGGACTAGTAAAGGTCTGTTAATACAGGACTAGTAATACAGTACTACTAAAGGTCTGTTAATACAGGACTAGTAAAGGCCTGTTAATACAGGACTAGTAAAGGTCTGTTAATACAGGACTAGTAAAGGTCTGTTAATACAGGACTAGTAAAGGTCTGTTAATACAGGACTAGTAAAGGTCTGCTAATACAGGACTAGTAAAGGTCTGTTAATACAGGACTAGTAAAGGTCTGTTAATACAGGACTAGTAAAGGTCTGTTAATACAGGACTAGTAATACAGGACTAGTAAAGGTCTGTTAATACAGGACTAGTAATACAGTACTAGTAAAGATATGTTAATACAGGACTAGTAAAGGCCTGTTAATACAGGACTAGTAAAGGTATGTTAATACAGGACTAGTAAAGGTCTGTTAATACAGGACTAGTAAAGGTTGGTTAATACAGGACTAGTAATACAGGACTAGTAAATGTCTGTTAATACAGGACTAGTAAAGGTCTGTTAATACAGGACTAGTAAAGGTATGTTAATACAGGACTAGTAAAGGTCTGTTAATACAGGACTAGTAATACAGGACTAGTAAAGATATGTTAATACAGGACTAGTAAAGGCCTGTTAATACAGGACTAGTAAAGGTATGTTAATACAGGACTAGTAAAGGTCTGTTAATACAGGACTAGTAAAGGTTGGTTAATACAGGACTAGTAAATGTCTGTTAATACAGGACTAGTAAAGGTCTGTTAATACAGGACTAGTAAAGGTATGTTAATACAGGACTAGTAAAGGTCTGTTAATACTGGACTAGTAATACAGGACTAGTAAAGGCCTGTTAATACAGGACTAGTAAAGGTCTGTTAATACAGGACTAGTAAAGGTCTGTTAATACAGGACTAGTAAAGGTCCAATGCACTACTTTTGTGCTTTAAAAAATCTGTTTATTTCAGGGGATGCTGCATCCCGCTATGGGCACACTGACGTACCTGACACCTCCTGCCCAGAGGAGTGGTTTATAGACTATCAACATTCACTATTGAGAGGTCAATGTCAGAGATGGCAGAGCCAGTCTGTTCAGTCACAGGGTATCAGCGAGTGGGATACCAAACACCTTTCTTCCCAAATATCTTTTCATTTGGTATTCAGGTCCAAGAATGTGCACCACCCGGCAGCACGTACGGTGCCAGGGGATGATTGATCAGCATGCGCATGACCCAGCAGTTAATTGAATCGAAGGTTGTTGGAGGTCCTGCACCAGAACAAACGATGGAAAAACGCCATTCGCTTCACGCACAGAGACTGATTTCCTTTGCGCTCAAACTTAATAGTAATTTGGGGAATGTAACATTAATCTCTTACTCTCTTACAGTGTATTTTATGGTTTTCTCCTACAAAACAAAACAGCTAATTCCTGTATTCAAAGGATGCAATAACACGAAATAAGAATTAGTGTCTAAAATAAATCAATAACATTCTTGTTTATTTATTGAAGGAATGCTACTCAATCAAAACATGACTACGTGACAACCCCTGAGTCACAACAAAGCGACAAGAGCTTCCTGCAGTTATTGTACAAATCCCCCAAAAATGTATTTATTTTAGTGTTAAGGGCTCCAGTTAAGTGTTAAGGTCTCCATGGTAACTAGTGTAGGAAAGCTAACTGAGAATGTCCTGGTGAAATACATACCAGTCCGAATGCTTTTAACCTTTATGTACCTGCCCTCCAGGACACCTACACCACCCGATGTCACAGGAAGGCCATAAAGATCATCAAGGACAACAACCACTCTGAGCCACTGCCTGTTCACCCCGCTATCATCCAGAAGGCGAGGTCAGTACAGGTGCATCAAAGAAGGGACCGAGAGACTGAAAAACAGCTTCTATCACAAGGCCATCAGGCTGTTAAACAGCCACCACTAACATTGAGTGGCTGCTGCCAACACACTGACTCACCTCCAGCCACTTTAATAATGGGAATTGATGTAAAATATATCACTAGCCACTTTAAACAATGTAATTTTGTTTACATACTCATCTCATATGTATATACTGTACTCGATACCATCTACTGCATCTTGCCTATGCCGATCTGTACCATCACTCATTCATATATCTTTATGTACATATTCTTTATCCCTTTACACTCATGTGTATAAGGTAGTAGTTTTGAAATGGTTAGCTAGATTACTCGTTGGTTATTACTGCATTGTCGGAACTAGAAGCACAAGCATTTCGCTACACTCGCATTAACATCTGCTAACCATGTGTATGTGACAAATAAAATTTGATTTGATTTATTTGATCATTTCTACCGCTGCTAGCCTGGCCTAGACTATTCGTCTTTATGTACTGGAATCTAAATGACCCCTGTTCACTTCCCCCCTGCCTGTGAGACACGAAGATAACTATGGCACAACCTGCACGGGACTCACCGCGTTGCCAAGCAATGTGCACCTGCCCCGGTTGACCTGCCACAGCCAGCTACACGAGTGCTACACCGAAGCTCTTCTCTGTGTGCATCCAGACACCGGAGCAGTCGTTACCTCGGGTCTAACAGGGCATTTCGCTCCCATGGGAACCCGCAGGGTTGTACGACTCCGCTCCGTTAATTACGCGCTAAAGGCCAAGGAAATTTGGTATAACTTTGGGAGATGTCAGAAAGGTAGGTAAAAGAGGTCATTTAATAGCTTTGTGTTGTCATCCTTCATTGAGCAGTGCTTCAAGTTGGAAAACGTTTACAAATGTACGCTTAACAAGCAAAATGCATTATTTGGTTATTTGGTATGATTTTGAACTCTTCAGAATTTCATTAGCCTCGGCTGCATTATTTATGCCCGTGGTTATTTTTACATGCAACAAGCCTATAGGTTATATAGTCTAGACCATGTGTATATGATAAAGTAAAATAAAAAATCTCGCAATTATTAGTACTTTACACGAAAACAGACGATAATAATTATGAAGACAATACTATCGAGGTTCCTTTTATGCAGCTATTATTAACTAATGACACCTGGTCGGGTATCCGCTGTTATGGCGACGGCTCTAATCCGGTGCGCAAGGCAGAGTTCACGGTAACCGAAACCTGACGGCTGCGTGTCAGGGTTTCAGCAATGTGGATGGACGTGAGGAGTTCCATTTCTACAAGCGTCCTTGAAGAGTGGGCGACAGAAACAGACAGAATTCTCCGAGGCTTTCGGCCTATGATAAAAAACATAGGCCTGAAGAGAAGAATATGTTATGTTTATTATGTTTAGGATGATTTTAATTTGACCTTACATTATTGATTTATTTACTTTTTTCCTTTTGGCTCTGAAGCTGTTTATTTTCCCTCTCTCTTTCTCTCCCTTCTCTCTGTTTTCACACTCCTCCTACCCTCTCCCCCCTTTCCCTTCTCACTTTCATCCCACTCAATCCTACCTGCATCTTTCACCCTCAAACTCCCTCGTTGTCCCCCTCTCCCAGTTCCTCAGGTGTGTTGTTGTCCCTCTCTCCCAGTTCCTCAGGTGTGTTGTTGTCCCTCTCTCCCAGTTCCTCAGGTGTGTTGTTGTCCTTCTCTCCCAGTTCCTCAGGTGTGTTGTTGTCCCTCTCCCAGTTCCTCAGGTGTGTTGTTGTCCCTCTCTCCCAGTTCCTCAGGTGTGTTGTTGTCCCTCTCTCCCAGTTCCTCAGGATTGTGTTGTTCCCTCTCTCCCAGTTCCTCAGGTGTGTTGTTGTCCCTCTCTCCCAGTTCCTCAGGTGTGTTGTCCCTCTCTCCCAGTCCTCAGGTGTGTTGTTGTCCCTCTCCCCAGTTCCTCAGGTGTGTTGTTGTCCCTCTCTCCCAGTTCCTCAGGTGTGTTGTTGTCCCTCTCTCCCAGTTCCTCAGGTGTGTTGTTGTCCCTCTCTCCCAGTTCCTCAGGTGTGTTGTTGTCCCTCTCTCCCAGTTCCTCAGGTGTGTTGTTGTCCTTCTCTCCCAGTTCCTCAGGTGTGTTGTTGTCCCTCTCTCCCAGTTCCTCAGGTGTGTTGTTGTCCTTCTCTCCCAGTTCCCAGGTGTGTTGTTGTCCTCAGTTCCTCAGTGTGTTGTTGTCCTCTCTCCCAGTCCTCAGTTCCTCAGTTCCTCAGGTGTGTTGTTGTCCCTCTCCCAGTTCCTCAGGTGTGTTGTTGTCCTCTCTCCCAGTTCCTCAGGTGTGTTGTTGTCCCTCTCCCAGTCCCAGTTCCTCAGGTGTGTTGTTGTCCTTCTCTCCCAGTTCCTCAGGTGTGTTGTTGTCCCTCTCTCCCAGTTCCTCAGGTTGTTGTTGTCCTCTCTCCCAGTTCCTCAGGTGTGTTGTTGTCCCTCTCTCCCAGTTCCTCAGGTGTGTTGTCCCTTTCCTCAGGTGTGTTGTTGTCCCTCTCTCCCAGTTCCTCAGGTGTGTTGTTGTCCCTCTCTCCCAGTTCCTCAGGTGTGTTGTTGTCCCTCTCTCCCAGTTCCTCAGGTGTGTTGTTGTCCCTCTCTTCCTCCAGTTCCTCAGGTGTGTTGTTGTCCCTCTCTCCCAGTTCCTCAGGTGTGTTGTTGTCCCTCTCTCCCAGTTCCTCAGGTTCCTCAGTTCCTCAGGTGTTGTTGTCCCTCTCTCCCAGTTCCTCAGGTGTGTTGTTGTCCCTCTCTCCCAGTTCCTCAGGTGTGTTGTTGTCCTTCTCTCCCAGTTCCTCAGGTGTGTTGTTGTCCCTCTCCCCAGTTCTCTCCCAGTTCCTCAGGTGTGTTGTTGTCCCTCTCTCCCAGTTCCTCAGGTGTGTCAGGTGTTGTCCCTTCTCCTCCCAGTTCCTCAGGTGTGTTGTTGTCCTTCTCTCCCAGTTCCTCAGGTGTGTTGTTGTCCTTCTCTCCCAGTTCCTCAGGTGTGTTGTTGTCCTTCTCTCCCAGTTCCTCAGGTGTGTTGTTGTCCTCAGGTGTGTTGTTGTCCCTCTCTCCCAGTTCCTCAGGTGTGGTTGTTGTCCCTCTCTCCCAGTTCCTCAGGTGTGTTGTTGTCCTCTCTCCCAGTTCCTCAGGTGTGTGTTGTCCTCCCCCAGTTCCTCAGGTGTGTTGTTGTCCTTCTCTCCCAGTTCCTCTCCCAGTTCCTCAGGTGTGTTGTTGTCCTCTCCCAGTTCCCAGTTCCTCAGTTCCTCAGTGTGTTGTTGTCCTTCTCTCCCAGTTCCTCAGGTGTGTTGTTGTCCTTCTCTCCCAGTTCCTCAGGTGTGTTGTTGTCCTTCTCTCCCAGTTCCTCAGGTGTGTTGTTGTCCTTCTCTCCCAGTTCCTCAGGTGTGTTGTTGTCCTTCTCTCCCAGTTCCTCAGGTGTGTTGTCCCTCTGTTCCTCAGGTGTGTCCTTCCTCCCAGTTCCTCAGGTGTGTTGTTGTCCTTCTGTCCTCAGGTGTGTTGTTGTCCTCTCCCAGTTCCTCAGGTGTGTTGTTGTCCCTCTCTCCCAGTTCCTCAGGTGTGTTGTTGTCCCTCTCTCCCAGTTCCTCAGGTGTGTTGTTGTCCTTCTCTCCCAGTTCCTCAGGTGTGTTGTTGTCCTTCTCCCAGTTCCTCAGGTGTGTTGTTGTCCCTCTCTCCCAGTTCCTCAGTGTGTGGTTGTCCTCTCTCCCAGTTCCTCAGGTGTGTTGTTGTCCCTCTCTCCCAGTTCCTCAGGTGTGTTGTTGTCCTTCTCTCCCAGTTCCTCAGGTGTGTTGTTGTCCCTCTCTCCCAGTTCCTCAGGTGTGTTGTTGTCCCTCTCTCCCAGTTCCTCAGGTGTGTTGTTGTCCTTCTCTCCCAGTTCCTCAGGTGTGTTGTTGTCCCTCTCTCCCAGTTCCTCAGGTGTGTTGTTGTCCTTCTCTCCCAGTTCCTCAGGTGTGTGTTCCTCAGGTGTGTCCTTCTCTCCCAGTTCCTCAGGTGTGTTGTTGTCCCTCTCTCCCAGTTCCTCAGGTGTGTTGTTGTCCTTCTCTCCCAGTTCCTCAGGTGTGTTGTCTCTCTCTCCCAGTTCCTCAGGTGTGTTGTTGTCCCTCTCTCCCAGTTCCTCAGGTGTGTTGTTGTCCTTCTCTCCCAGTTCCTCAGGTGTGTTGTTGTCCCTCTCTCCCAGTTCCTCAGGTGTGAACACGAGCAGTGGCAGTTTTCCTAAATCCCACTCCTCCCAGTATTCTGAAATCAGCGTCACACACACACCCCTCTCCGTGGACCAGAGTCCAGATTCCGGAATCGTCAAAACCCCTGTGAGTGTCACGCTTTACATCACATTCTCACCCTCCAGTCCTCCGTCCTTGCTCTTGTACCCTCCTACCTCCTTACACCCCATTACAAAGCTCCTCCCCCCACAACATGCCCCTCTCATCCTGCATCAGTATGCCTGGTCCAATACTGTCTGTTCTGAAAACAGCCTCAACCCCCTAGCCTTTCCATTTCAAACCTAGGCGCAGCCATCACTGTATTGCTCACACCTATCCAGTTCCTAGCTGCCAACACAGAGGGGTCAGGGCTTGTTTGGAATGCTATAGATGAGTCACAGGCTCCAAGGCTGGCTCTGATGTCAGGGGTCACCAAGCATGGGTCTAGTCCCCCACGTGGCTAGGTTGGGGGGGGGGTTATGGTCACAGTCAAAGCCCAGGTGTGGAGGCAGAGACAGGGATGAGGGTCACAGAGCACCCTCAATCAAGTTTCTCATATTCAGATCCCAGTCTGCAAAACAGTGCTTAAAACCCCTTGCTGTTCGTCCTCCTTCTCCTCTTCATCTTTCTCCTCTTATTCATCTCTCCTTCTCCTCTCTCTCCTCTCGTTTCTCAGCTGCCGTCCAGCCGGTTCAGGTTCGTGTCGTGGCAGCGGCTTGAGGAGAGTGATGTCAAAGGAGACCAGCTCTCCTGTCCCAGGGTCAGAGAAGGTCAGAGAGGTCACCACCTTGGCAACCTTTGACCTTTTAATAATTTTATTTTGCTCTCATCTCAGCTCTCATAAGTAACTGCTGTCATCATTATATCAACCAGGGCCGTCAGTGGAGGACCTCTTTCTGAGAAAGGATGACATCCCCTTGGAAACGGGGAGGAGGAAGAGGAGAGAGGAAGAAGGGCAGAGGTGGGAGGAGAGGCTTCAAGAGAACTGGGAGAATTGTGTGGTGAGTTACAATTCAGAGACATACTGTACTATGTGTATAACAAGCATGTGTGTGAGTGCCTGTGTATGTATGTGTATGTTGTGTGTGTGTGTGTGCAACCTCCCTCTGTATTCCTGGTATTCCCAGGAGCTGTTGTGTTTGTGTAACCTCTCTCTGTATTCCTGGTATTCCCATGAGCTGTTGTGTGTGTGTGTAACCTCTCTCTGTATTCCTGGTATTCCCAGGAGCTGTTGTGTGTGTGTGTAACCTCTCTCTGTATTCCTGGTATTCCCAGGAGCTGTTGTGTGTGTGCAACCTCTCTCTGTATTCCTGGTATTCCCAGGAGCTGTTGTGTGTGTGTGTAACCTCTCTCTGTATTCCTGGTATTCCCAGGAGCTGTTGTGTGTGTGTGTAACCTCTCTCTGTATTCCTGGTATTCCCAGGAGCTGTTGTGTGTGTGTGTAACCTCTCTCTCTGTATTCCTGGTATTCCCAGGAGCTGTTGTGTGTGTGTGTAACCTCTCTCTGTATTCCTGGTATTCCCAGGAGCTGTTGTGTGTGTGTGTGTGTAACCTCTCTCTGTATTCCTGGTATTCCCAGGAGCTGTTGTGTGTGTGTGTGTGTAACCTCTCTCTGTATTCCTGGTATTCCCAGGAGCTGTTGTGTGTGTGTGTGTGTAACCTCTCTCTGTATTCCTGGTATTCCCAGGAGCTGTTGTGTGTGTGTGTAACCTCTCTCTGTATTCCTGGTATTCCCAGGAGCTGTTGTGTGTGTGTGTGTGTGTGTAACCTCTCTCTGTATTCCTGGTATTCCCAGGAGCTGTTGTGTGTGTGTGTAACCTCTCTCTGTATTCCTGGTATTCCCAGGAGCTGTTGTGTGTGTGTGTAACTTCTCTCTGTATTCCTGGTATTCCCAGGAGCTGTTGTGTGTGTGTGTAACTTCTCTCTGTATTCCTGGTATTCCCAGGAGCTGTTGTGTGTGTGTGTAACTTCTCTCTGTATTCCTGGTATTCCCAGGAGCTGTTGTGTGTGTGTAACCTCTCTCTGTATTCCTGGTATTCCCAGGAGCTGAACCTGTCCTATCAGGACTTGGGAGATCCGTTCCAGCAGGATAACTTCAGTCGGATCCTGAGGAGGCTGATCCGAGTGGAGAGACTGCAGCTGATCAGTAACTCCCTCACAGACCTGAGTTCTATATGCCTGCCAAGGTACTACACTACCCACAATGCCCATCTATAAGCCTGTCATTATACTACACTACATACAAAGCATCACTATACGCTTGCAAATTACTACACTAGCCACAATACAAATCTTCACTTCATATAGTGACAACCGTAGTTCTGTACTCTTTCCTATACACAGTAAAAATAAAAGTGTGAATTTAACTCCTGTAGAGTTGAATTCAACACTGTTTCGGATAACATTTGGTCCCAGTCCACAAAGTGTTAAAGTTACTCTACAGGTAGTGTCACACTTTCAGAGTTATTTTGACTCAAAATTCACACATAAATGTGTAATAATATTTAACACTGGTTTAGTTACACTCTCCAGTGTTATTTAATCACTGAATTGAGTTGAATTTACAACGGCAATGACTGCATCATTTTACACAATTTAATTCCGACACTAAGAGCTCATTGACTCCTCATAATGTTGAAAACACTCATCCCGGGTTAAAATAAGTCAACACTAATTTTTTACACCCTGTCACACTCTGACCATTATTTGCATTGTTTGTTTCTATGTTTTGTTTGGTCAGGGTGTGATATGAGTGGGCATTCTATGTTGTATGTCTATTTCTATGTGCTTTAGCCTGACATGCTTCTCAATCATTGGCAGGTGTTTGTCGTTGTCTCTGATTGGGAACCATATTTCAGCAGCCTGTTTTGTATTGTGGTTGGTGGGTTATTGTCTATGTGATGTTGCATGTTAGCACTCAGTTTTGATAGCGGTCACGTTCGTCTTGTTATTTTGTTTGTTTGTTTGGTTAGTGTACTTTGTGTTTTTTCGTCTTTCATTAAAAATATGTATTCACATCACATTTGGTCTCCTCAATACGACGATCGTGACACACACCCTTTTTTTTACTGTGTAGGTGCCGAAGCCTGAATCTGCATCGTAACCACCTGACATGTGTACGTCAGCTGCCGAAGCTCCCGGCTCTGGAGCACCTGTGTCTCTCTGAGAACAGCATCTCCACACTGAGGGGGCTGGGGGCTCTGGGAACCAGCCCACTCCACTCCCTCACACTCAGATCTAACCCTGTCAACTACATACAGGACTACCGTGCACGGTGAGGGGGAATAGAGGGAGGGAGGGGGGATAGGGAGGAGGTTAGGGAGATAGAGGGGGATAGAGGGAGAGAGAGGAGGTGAGGGGGATAGAGGGAGAGAGAGGAGGTGAGGGGGATAGATGGAGAGAGAGGAGGTGAGGGGATAGAGGGAGAGAGAGGAGGTGAGGGGGATAGAGGGAGAGAGAGGAGGTGGGGGGATAGATGGATAGGGAGGAGGTGGGAGGGATAGGGAGGAGGTGAGAGGGAGAGAGAGGAGGTGGGGGATAGAGGGATAGGGGGGTGGTGGGAGGGATAGGGAGGAGGTGAGGGGTATAGAGGGAGAAAGAGGAGGTGGGGGGATAGAGGGAGAGAGAGG
The DNA here is from genome assembly GCF_036934945.1 of Oncorhynchus masou masou. Lineage (NCBI taxonomy): Eukaryota > Metazoa > Chordata > Actinopteri > Salmoniformes > Salmonidae > Oncorhynchus > Oncorhynchus masou. The sequence continues at coordinate 87,627,209 of NC_088224.1, forward strand.
AGGTGGGGGGATAGAGGGATAGGCAGGAGGTGGGAGGGATAGAGGGATAGAGAGGAGGTGAGGGGGATAGGGAGGAGGTGGGAGGGATAGAGGGAGAGAGGGATAGGGAGGAGGTGGGAGGGATAGGGAGGAAGTGAGGGGGATAGAGGGAGAGAGGAGGTGGGAGGGATAGGGAGGAGGTGGGAGAGAGAGGGATAGAGAAGAGGTGAGGGGGATAGGGAGGAGGTAGGAGGGAGAGAGGGATAGGGAGGAGGTGGGAGGGATAGGGAGGAAGTGAGGGGGATAGAGGGAGAGAGGAGGTGGGAGGGATAGGGAGGAGGTGGGAGAGATAGAGGGATAGAGAAGAGGTGAGGGGGATAGGGAGGAGGTAGGAGGGAGAGAGGGATAGGGAGGAGGTGGGAGGGATAGGGAGGAAATGAGGGGGATAGAGGGAGAGGAGGTGGGAGGGATAAGGAGGAGGTGAGGGGGATAGAGGGAGAGAGGGAGGTGGTAGGGATAGGGAGGAGGTGGGAGGGATAGGGAGGAGGTGAGGGGGATAGAGGGAGAGAGAGGAGGTGAGGGGGGTAGAGGGATAGAGGGAGAGAGAGGAGGTGAGGAGATAGAGGGAGAGAGAGGAGGTGAGGGGGTAGAGGGATAGAGGGAGAGAGAGGAGGTGAGGAGATAGCGGGAAAGAGAGGAAGTGAGGGGGGTAGAGGGAGAGAGGGAGGAGGTGAGGAGATAGAGGGAGAGAGAGGAGGTGAGGGGGGTAGAGAAAGAGAGAGGAGGTGAGGAGATAGCGGGAGAGAGAGGAGGTGAGGGGGGATAGAGGGATAGAGGGAGAGAGATGAGGCGAGGAGATAGCGGGAGAGAGAGGTGAGGGGGTAGAGGGAGAGAGAGGAGGTGAGGAGATAGCGGGAGAGAGAGGAGGTGAGGGTGGTAGAGGGATAGAGGGAGAGAGAGGAGGTGAGGAGATAGCGAGAGAGAGAGAGGAGGTGAGGGTGGTAGAGGGATAGAGGGAGAGAGAGGAGGTGAGGGGGAATAGAGGGAGGGAGGGGGGATAGGGAGGAGGTTAGGGAGATAGAGGGGGATAGAGGGAGAGAGAGGAGGTGAGGGGGATAGAGGGAGAGAGAGGAGGTGGGGGGATAGATGGATAGGGAGGAGGTGGGAGGGATAGGGAGGAGGTGAGAGGGAGAGAGAGGAGGTGGGGGATAGAGGGATAGGGGGGTGGTGGGAGGGATAGGGAGGAGGTGAGGGGTATAGAGGGAGAAAGAGGAGGTGGGGGGATAGAGGGAGAGAGAGGAGGTGGGGGATAGAGGGATAGGCAGGAGGTGGGAGGGATAGAGGGATAGAGAGGAGGTGAGGGGGATAGGGAGGAGGTGGGAGGGATAGAGGGAGAGAGGGATAGGGAGGAGGTGGGAGGGATAGGGAGGAAGTGAGGGGGATAGAGGGAGAGAGGAGGTGGGAGGGATAGGGAGGAGGTGGGAGAGAGAGGGATAGAGAAGAGGTGAGGGGGATAGGGAGGAGGTAGGAGGGAGAGGGGATAGGGAGGAGGTGGGAGGGATAGGGAGGAAGTGAGGGGGATAGAGGGAGAGAGGAGGTGGGAGGGATAGGGAGGAGGTGGGAGAGATAGAGGGATAGAGAAGAGGTGAGGGGGATAGGGAGGAGGTAGGAGGGAGAGAGGGATAGGGAGGAGGTGGGAGGGATAGGGAGGAAATGAGGGGGATAGAGGGAGAGGAGGTGGGAGGGATAGGGAGGAGGTGAGGGGGATAGAGGGAGAGAGAGGAGGTGGTAGGGATAGGGAGGAGGTGGGAGGGATAGGGAGGAGGTGAGGGGGATAGAGGGAGAGAGAGGAGGTGAGGGGGGTAGAGGGATAGAGGGAGAGAGAGGAGGTGAGGAGATAGAGGGAGAGAGAGGAGGTGAGGGGGTAGAGGGATAGAGGGAGAGAGAGGAGGTGAGGAGATAGCGGGAAAGAGAGGAAGTGAGGGGGGTAGAGGGAGAGAGGGAGGAGGTGAGGAGATAGAGGGAGAGAGAGGAGGTGAGGGGGTAGAGAAAGAGAGGAGGTGAGGAGATAGCGGGAGAGAGAGGAGGTGAGGGGGATAGAGGGATAGAGGGAGAGAGATGAGGCGAGGAGATAGCGGGAGAGAGAGGTGAGGGGGTAGAGGGAGAGAGAGGAGGTGAGGAGATAGCGGGAGAGAGAGGAGGTGAGGGTGGTAGAGGGATAGAGGGAGAGAGAGGAGGTGAGGAGATAGCGAGAGAGAGAGAGGAGGTGAGGGTGGTAGAGGGATAGAGGGAGAGAGAGGAGGTGAGGACATAGCGGGAGAGAGAGGAGGTGAGGGGGATAGAGGGAGAGAGAGGAGGTGAGGAGATAGCGGGAGAGAGAGGAGGTGAGGGGATAGCGGGAGAGAGAGGAGGTGAGGAGATAGCGGGAGAGAGAGGAGGTGAGGAGATAGCGGGAGAGAGAGGAGGTGAGGGGGGTAGAGGGATAGAGGGAGAGAGAGGAGGTGAGGAGATAAGCGGGAGAGAGAGGAAAATTATAGAATGTCAAGATTTATTTATATTTTTTTGTCTTAACGCTTAGTTGCCCTCTCCTCTCTGCAGTGTGTTCTCTTGTTTGCCAAAACTAAGAGTTCTGGATGGAATCCCCAAGCTGCCAGAAGATTCCATGCCTCCTGGACTCCAACTCCCAGCAGCCACCAGGATGTGTAACGTTCTGTGACAACAAACTAAGGGGCTTTGGAAATTCCATAAATAATAATAAAAGTAATTCCATAAATAATAATCAAAGTAATTCCATAAATAATACACTGACAATATTTTAGTTGGCCTACTAATACTGTATATTGTGTATATTTTATGACTGAATATAGAAGATGTTTTTATACTGTTAAGAGTTGTTTTTACTTGTACCGGGTTATGTGACTGGGCTGTTAGGCATTTGGCTGATCTAGGAAGACACTGAGGCTCATGTTGGAACTTGGCTTTGAGGGAGGGGGGGGGTAGCGAGAGAGAGAGATAGAATCTATCAGGCAGCTACATGACACTGTCCTACTGACACAGAGAACAGTGGGGTCAGCAGTCAGCCTCCTCGAGCCTCACAACACATCCTACAGGATGTACAACACAGACATCACAGACATCCTTCTGACCCTCCATCTCCCTCTCTCCATCTCCTTCCCACTTTCCATCTCTCTCCCTCCATCTCCCTCTCTCCTTCCCTCCCTCCATCTCCTTCCCACTTTCCATCTCTCTCCATCTCCTTCCCACTTTCCATCTCTCTCCCTCTCTCCTTCCCTCCCTCCATCTCCTTCTCTGCTTCCCTCCCTCCATCTCTCTCCCTCTCTCCTTCCCTCCCTCCATCTCCTCTGCTTCCCTCCCTCCATCTCTCTCCCTCTCTCCTTCCCTCCCTCCATCTCCTTCTCTGCTTCCCTCCCTCCATCTCCTTCCCACTTTCCATCTCTCTCCCTCTCTCCTTCCCTCCCTCCATCTCCTTCTCTGCTTCCTCCCTCCATCTCTCTCCCTCTCCCTTCCCTCCCTCCATCTCCTCTGCTTCCCTCCCTCCATCTCTCTCCCTCTCTCCTTCCCTCCCTCCATCTCCTTCTCTGCTTCCCTCCCTCCATCTCCTTCCCACTTTCCATCTCTCTCCCTCTCTCCTTCCCTCCCTCCATCTCCATCCCACTTTCCATCTCTCCCTCCCTCCATCTCTCCCTCCCTCCCTCCATCTCTCCCTCCCTCCCTCCATCTCTCCCTCCCTCCATCTCCCTCTTTCCTTCCCTCCCTCTCCTTCCCACTTTCCACCTCCCTCCCTCCCTCCATCTCCTTCCCACTTTCCATCTCTCTCCCTCCCTCCATCTCTCTCCCTCCCTCCATCTCCCTCTCTCCCTGCATTTCCATCCCACTCTCCCTCCATCTCCCTCCCTCACTCTCCAGCCTTCTCCCTCCCTCCATCACCCTGCCTCCCTCCATCACCCTCCATCTCTCTCCCTCCTCCATCTCCCTCTCTCCTTCCCTCCATCTCCTTCCTACTCTTCCTCCATCTCCCTCCCTCCATCACCCTCCAGCCTTCTCCCTCCATCCATCTCCCTCCCTCCATCACCCTCCATCCTTCTCCCCCCATCCATCACCCTCCATCCGTCTCCCTCCCTCCATCACCCTCCATGCTTCTCCCTCCCTCCATCACCCTCCATCCTTCTCCCCCCATCCATCACCCTCCATCCGTCTCCCTCCCTCCATCACCCTCCATCCTTCTCCCTCCCTCCATCTCCCTCCCTCCATCACCCTCCATCCTTCTCCCCCATCCATCACCCTCCATCCGTCTCCCTCCCTCCATCACCCTCCATCCTTCTCCCCCCATCCATCACCCTCCATCCGTCTCCCTCCCTCCATCACCCTACATCCTTCTCACTCCCTCCATCACCCTCCATCCTTCTCCCTCCCTCCATCTCCCTCCCTCCATCACCCTCCATCCTTCTCCCCCCATCCATCACCCTCCATCCTTCTCCCCCCATCCATCACCCTCCATCTCTCTCCCTCCCTCCATCACCCTCCATCCTTCTCCCTCCCTCCATCTCCCTCCCTCCATCTCCCTCCCTCCATCTCCCTCCCTCCAACTCTCTCCCTCCATCTCTCTCCCTCCCTCCATCACCCTCCATCTCCCTCCCTCCATCTCTCTCCCTCCCTCCATCCATCTCTCTCCCTCCCTCCATCCTTCTCCCTCCCTCCATCCTTCTCCCTCCCTCCATCCTTCTCCCTCCCTCCATCTCCTTCCCTCCATCTCCCTCCATCTCCTTCCCTCCATCTCCCTCCATCTTTCTCCCTCCCTCCCTCCATCTCCCTCCATCCGTCTCCCTCCATCTCCCTCCCTCCATCTCCCTCCATCTCCCTCCATCTCCCTCCCTCCATCACCCTCCATCCTTCTCCCTCCCTCCATCTCCCTCCCTCCTTCTCCCTCCCTCCTTCTCCCTCCCTCCTTCTCCCTCCCTCCATCTCCCTCCCTTCATCACCCTCCATCCTTCTCCCTCCCTCCATCTCCCTCCCTCCATCACCCTCCATCCTTCTCCCTCCCTCCTTCTCCCTACATCCTTCTCCCTCCCTCCATCTCCCTACATCTCCCGCCCTCCTTCTCCCTCCCTCCTTCTCCCTCCCACCATCACCCTCCATCCTTCTCCCTCCCACCATCTCCCTCCCTCCTTCTCCCTCCCACCATCACCCTCCATCCTTCTCCCTCCCTCCATCTCCCTCCCTCCATCACCCTCCCTCCATCCTTTTCCCTCCATCTCCCTCCGTCCATCTCCCTCCCTCCATCACCCTCCATCCTTCTCCCTCCCTCCATCACCCTCCATCTCCCTCCCTCCATCCATCACCCTCCATCCTTTTCCCTCCATCTCCCTCCGTCCATCTCCCTCCCTCCATCACCCTCCATCCTTCTCCCTCCCTCCATCACCCTCCATCTCCCTCCCTCCATCCATCACCCTCCATCCTTTTCCCTCCATCTCCCTCCATCCATCACCCTCCCTCCATCACCCTCCATCCTTCTCCCTCCCTCCATCACCCTCCATCTCCCTCCATCCTTCTCCCTCCCTCCATCTCCCTCCCTCCATCACCCTCCATCCTTCTCCCTCCCTCCATCACCCTCCATCTCCCTCCATCCTTCTCCCTCCATCCTTCTCCCTCCCTCCATCTCCCTCCATCCTTCTCCCTCCCTCCATCACCCTCCATCTCCCTCCCTCCATCAGCCTCCATCTCCCTCCCTCCATCACCCTCCATCCTTCTCCCTCCATCTCCCTCCCTCCATCACCCTCCATCCTTCTCCCTCCCTCCATCTCCCTCCATCTCCCTCCCTCCATCTCTCTCCCTCCATCACCCTCCATCTCCCTCCCTCCATCACCCTCCATCCGTCTTGGCTTCTCTTTTTCTCTTTTCGACAGTACTCCTCTTGTGATTGCTGTTTTATGACCTCTGTGACTCGAGAGACAGGATACACACGTTAACGGGTCACATTCAGAATGTCCCATCCTGTCTGTCAACAGCAGTTCATTCATTCATGTCCAGTAGCGTCTGTATTCTTTTTTAATAATGGTGTTGATATCACTTCCCTGTGGCTCTGGACTCAAACAGACTCCTGCTCTCACGCACGCTCTTGATTGGTCTGCTTGGCCCGCCCCCCTTCCTCCTCCTCCTCTTCGTAGTTCCCTTACTCGTTGATCTCTCCTTCCTTTCTGCATTCTTCCTCTTTTCCTGCTGGGACCTTCTGGTCTTTCACTTCCTCCTGCAGCAGAACAAACGCATTCAACAGGTGGGTAAGACCATAGACAATCAGAAACCTACAGAATATTTACATAGAAGTGGTAGTGTCTCTACCTGACACTACCATACCCCCCTCCCCATTCTCTGTCTCTACCACACACGCACGCACGCACGCGCGCACACACACACACACACCTCATTAGGTAGGCAAGTGTTGTTTCCCCTGTGATCCAGTTAATTACCCAATAGGTCCTCTAGAGCACTGAGTGTCCATTACCTTGGTCTCTCTGGACAACAACTCCAGAGCACTGTGTGTCCATTACATTGGTCTCTCTGGACAACAACTCCAGAACACTGTGTGTCCATTACATTGGTCTCTCTGGACAACAACTCCAGAGCACTGTGTGTCCATTACCTTGGTCTCTCTGGACAGCAACTCTAGAACACTGAGTGTCCATTACCTTGGTCTCTCTGGACAACAACTCTAGAACACTGAGTGTCCATTACTTTGGTCTCTCTGGACAACAACTCTAGAACACTGATTGCCCATTACCTTGGTCTCTCTGGACAACAACTCTAGAACACTGAGTGTCCATTACCTTGGTCTCTCTGGACAGCAACTCTAGAACACCGAGTGTCCATTACCTTGGTCTCTCTGGACAGCAACTCTAGAACACCGAGTGTCCATTACCTTGGTCTCTCTGGACAGCAACTCTAGAACACTGAGTGTCCATTACCTTGGTCTCTCTGGACAGCAACTCTAGAACACCGAGTGTCCATTACCTTGGTCTCTCTGGACAGCACCAAGGCTGCATGATGGTACTTGCAATACTATTAGTAATACTACATAGTTGGGACATTCCTTTGGGGCTGAATACTATTAGTAATACTACATAGTTGGGACATTCCTTTGGGGCTGAATACTATTAGTATTACTACATAGTTGGGACATTCCTTTGGGGCTGAATACTATTAGTAATACTACATAGTTGGGACATTCCTTTGGGGCTGAATACTATTAGTAATACTACATAGTTGGGACATTCCCTTGGGGCTGAATACTACATAGTTGGGACATTCCCTTGGGGCTGAATACTACATAGTTGGGACATTCCCTTGGGGCTGAATACTACATAGTTGGGACATTCCCTTGGGGCTGAATACTACATAGCTGGGACATTCCCTTGGGGCTGAATACTACATAGTTGGGACATTCCCTTGGGGCTGAATACTACATAGTTGGGACATTCCTTTGGGGTTGAATACTAAATTGAGGTGTATGTTTAAATCAAACCTTCATATAAATCATGCATCTTTGTCAAAATAAAAAAAACTTGGGGCCGCTAGGGGCACAATGTGCGACTGACGTGTTTCCCGTTTGCTCCCACAATATTCTTAAAGTTTATGTGAATTTTGCAGCAAAACCGTATTTATTTTCTAATATTAGTTTGGTGATCCCTTTCCGTAAAAGGTGGTTAGAGCATTGGACTAGTAACCGGAAGGTTGCAAGTTCAAACCCCCAAGCTGACATGGTACAAATCTGTCGTTCTGCCCCTGAACAGGCAGTTAACCCACTGTTCCTAGGCCGTCATTGAAAATAAGAATTTGTTCTTAACTGACTTGCCTAGTTAAATAAAGGTAAAATAAAATTAAAAAAACCAAGAACACTTTGCTTTCGAATGTCAGCATGGCCAAAAACATGACTTAGAGAAAACCCGGCCTACAAGATCTACTCTCATCACCGCCCTCTCCTGAGTCTGAGGGCCCAGAGACTCACACTTTACCCAGGGGTGCGGCCTGGCCTGGCGGCGCTGAAATGAACATTCTCGAGGCCATTAAACTACTACGCTCTGAGATAGTTAAAATGAAAACGGAGGAAGTTGCTACGATTGGAGGCCTGAATACAGGAGGTTTCTGATACTTTAAAAGCAGATCTAAACATCCTGCGGAACGAGACGGTGCCAGCAATCACATCACTCAACACAACATCAGAGGTGCACACTACGACGACTGCAGCACTGGAGACCCCTGCTAGTGTCTCCGACTTAACTACCTCCCTGGAGGCTGACGTGAAACGCCTGGCTGCGGACCTGGAAAGGTACAGGAGAGTTGTGATCATAGATCAGCAACTGTTGCTGTGGAACATTTACATTTACATTTAAGTCATTTAGCAGACGCTCTTATCCAGAGCGACTTACAAATAGTGGATTGTAAGTTCCCCACATGTGGTACAACTATGTTTAGTTATAACGTACTGGTCTTGTATAGTTGGGGAGTTGGCGAACTCACTCAGACTTATTTGATGTTATTTTTAGTTTTGCTGCTAGATCCACTCACACAAAACATGACTTTAAAGAACGGGACTGTGCGTTTAACACCTCACTCTCGCAGACATACTGTGCAAAGAGAACATGTTGTATTTAGGCTTGTACCTCAATTGGGGAGGTATTGTCTGGGATGGGGGAGGGGTTGAATTCTTCAGTTCTAATGTTGTCATTCTGTGTTCTTTTAAAAAAAATCTGTACTTTATTTTAAGTATTTTACACCGTACATTATTACTCTGAGACAAGTTTTTCTGGGGGTTTTCGGTGTTCATTACTTTTCCACTCTATGCTCTAATGACAGGGTTGTATAACGGGAGTGTTCAGGGGGACCAAAATAATACCATCAAGTCCATTTTGTGGAACATCAAAGGGGTTAACAACCCTGTGAAGCGTAAGAGGGTGTTAACACACTTAAAAGGGTTTGAATGCAAATGTTGCATTTCTACAAGACTCACTTGAGGTCTGGTGAGCACTTTAGGATGTGTAGGGACTGGGTTGGTCAAGTGTTCCACTTTAACTTTCATAGTAAATCAGGAGGTGCTGCCATTTTTTTTGATAAATCTACTCGCTTTGTAGTTAGGTTATTGAGGATATTGATGATCCTAACAGGCAAAATGTCATAGTAACCGGTAAACTGTTTTCTACCCCTCTTGTTTTGGTTTATATTTATGCTACCAATTGGGATGACACAAGTTTAATTTCTACCTTTCTATCTGCTATACCCAATTTAGATTCCCATTTGTTGATTTTGGGGGGGACTTCAGAAATATGCTGTTTGAGGCCTGGCGTTTCCTACGTCCTACAGATAGACAGTATTCCTTTTCTTCTCATGTTCATCAAACATACTCCCACATTGATCACTTCTTTGTACTTGTGAAAGCATTGTTATTTCTGACCAATCACCATTAGTGCTTGAACTAGAGGTTCCCCAGCGACCTCCTATGTGTTATCAATGGCGTCTCAACCCCATTTGACTCTCAGATAGGGAGTTTGTCAATTTCATTTCTTCTGAAATCACCTTATTCCTAGAAACTAATTCAACACCAGTTATGTCCTGCTCTACCATATGGGAGTACCTCAAAGCAAACCTACGTGGCCAAAATTATTTCTTATACAGCCAACAAAAACAAAGCTCGCTCTCAGCGGCTTCGAGACCTGAGCGAAGCCATAGATACATTGGATGAGAAGTATGCTACGGATCCTTCCTCTGATCTACATAAAGAGCGCCAACTACCAACTAACAGCTTCTTGATGAGCTCTCTACCAGACAAGCTGAACAGTTACTCTTGTGAGCTCGGTACAGAGTGTATGAACAAGGCAACAAGCCCAGTAAACTCCTTGCACATCAGATCCGTAAATCTGAGGCCTCGCGTTTAATCGCACAAATAAGGACCCTGTCTGGTGCCACAATAGTTCTACATGAAGAGATCAATGATCAATTCAAACAATCTCACTCTGCGCTGTACACCTCTGAATCTCCTCAAGACCCTTTGCTGATTGATTCATTCTTTAATGGTCTGAATATGCCTTCAATTGATACAGACTCCCATGACTGTCTAGAAGAAGAATTGACACCTGAGGAGATTGCATCAGCAGTGTCCGCAATGAAAACTGGTAAATCACCGGGTCCGGATGGTTTTCCAACCGAATTCTAAAGGACGTTTTCCGGTCTGATTTGCCCATTCCTGTCTCGATTATTTGCAGAGTGCCTTAATACATCAAAGCTACCGCCTAGATTTTTACCAGGCTTCAATTTCATTACTATGAAAGAAAAACAAAGACCCCTGGAATGTGGATCCTATCGCCCAATCTCACTTTTAAACTGTGATTACAAAATCCTAGCCAAGTTCTTAGCCATCTGTATGGAAGGCTCACTACACCAAGTAATGCACTCTGACCAGACTGGCTTTGTGAGAAATAAGCCTTTGTTTTCTTCAATATTAGACGCCTTATGAATATACTGTAGTCCCCAGCGCCGGGGGACCCGGAGGTGGTGGTCTCACTTGATGCGGAAAAAGCTTTTGACCATGTTGAGTGGGATGACCTAACAGCTGCCCTTTATAAATGTGGCTTTGGCCCCAGATTCATTGCCTGGATAAAGATTTGTTATTCTTCTCCCATGGCTTTGGTACAGACTAACATTTTGTCCTCATTTTTAGACATACTACTGGGCTGCACATTTCAGAGCCCTTCTGTACTGGCTGCAGACTGATCCTACTGGTCCTATACCACTCTGGGTCCAGATGGAGTCTGAATCATGTAAACCTGCTGCACTGTCTTCCGTATTGTGCTCGTCTCTCCCAGTGTCCCTAGGCAAAATGTGTGTTGGAAAGCAGTCTCTTAAAATGTGGAATCAGTTTAGTTTAGCCTTTAACCTCCCAGGCTTTTCTCTATCAGGCCCAATCAAATCAGAACATTTTATTTCCTCCATCTTTAAATGATGGGGCTTTTGGCATCTGGTACTCACTGGACCTCTCTTCACTTGCCCAATTATTCTTTGATGATACATTTGCCTCTTTTGCTCAGCTCGAGGAAAAGTTCAAGCTTCCCCAATCCCACTTCTTCCGCTATCTCCAGACTAGGAACTTTGTCAGAGCTAAATAGCCCACCTGGGGTCTCCCCATAGTCCTGCGAGTGCAGAGAGCTTCTATGAGCTAAACACGTTTCCTAGGGGGCGCAATGTGAGTGCAGCTACAGAGAGCTTCTATGAGCTAAACACGTTTCCTAGGGGGCGCAATGTGAGTGCAGCTACAGAGAGCTTCTATGAGCTAAACACGTTTCCTAGGGGGCGCAATGTGAGTGCAGCTACAGAGAGCTTCTATGAGCTAAACACGTTTCCTAGGGGGCGCAATGTGAGTGCAGCTACAGAGAGCTTCTATGAGCTAAACACACGTTTCCTAGGGGCGCAATGTGAGTGCAGCTACAGAGAGCTTCTATGAGCTAAACACGTTTCCTAGGGGGCGCAATGTGAGTGCAGCTACAGAGAGCTTCTATGAGCTAAACACGTTTCCTAGGGGCGCAATGTGAGTGCAGCTACAGAGAGCTTCTATGAGCTAAACACGTTTCCTAGGGGGCGCAATGTGAGTGCAGCTACAGAGAGCTTCTATGAGCTAAACACGTTTCCTAGGGGGCGCAATGTGAGTGCAGCTACAGAGAGCTTCTATGAGCTAAACACGTTTCCTAGGGGGCGCAATGTGAGTGCAGCTACAGAGAGCTTCTATGAGCTAAACACGTTTCCTAGGGGGCGCAATGTGAGTGCAGCTACAGAGAGAGCTTCTATGAGCTAAACATGTTTCCTAGGGGGCGCAATGTGAGTGCAGCTACAGAGAGCTTCTATGAGCTAAACACGTTTCCTAGGGGGCGCAATTGCAGACGTATATTCAATCATTGATGACGTACAGAACCTTTCTTTGCTGCTTTTAAAGACTCGATGGGAAGAGGATTTGAGGGAGGAACTTGGGGAAGACACCTGGGAATCTGTGCTGCACAGGGGGCACTCGTCCTCTTTTAGCACGAGACACAGCCTCATTCAATTCAAGGTGGTTCACCGTATCCACTGGTCGGGGGCCAAACTAGGAAGAATATTATTTGATTTTGATCTTACCTGTGTCAGATGTAAAACGGAACCAGCCACACTGTTGCACATGTTTTGGGGCTGTCATAAACTGTCAGGTTTCTGGGAATTAATATTTAAATGTTTCTCTGATATATATGACACTGTTATAGAGCCGTCTCCCCTTACAGCCCTTTTTGGAGTACTGCCCATAGGTACCCCCCTGTCATGAATCCAGTCGGACACTGTTGCTTATACAACTCTTTTAGCTGGACGGCTAATACTACAGAACTGGAAGATGGCAGCTTCCCCATCTTTATTGGGTGGGAGATGTGTGGTGCTCTCTGAAACTAGATACACATGGGAACACCAAACTGTTTTATCAGGCTTGGTTCCGGTCCCACTTTAAACAGTCCATCCTCTGATGTCATTCATATTAAAACAATAATACTGTCTGTATTTGACTCCCCTGTGACTTAGTGGTTGGATGAGCATTTCTTTGTGTGTGTGTGGGGGGGGGAATTAAGGTTGATGATGTGCCTATAGAATCATAATGAATGTGACTTGCGGGTGCCTTGTTCATCTTGCCCTGTCAGAGACTAAAATGTGAGGTTGTTTTGCCCTGTTTTTTTTTATTTAGTTTGCACTTACATCAAAAAAAAAGTTTTTTTTTTAAAGCCTTGTCAACTTTATTTTTGGTACAGTGGATGGTCGGTCTGTGGCCATGACTGTCTATGAGTGTGGTTGCATTTCTCCACCCTTATACCTTGTCTTACAGGAACAATGGTGAGCTGTCCTCTCTGTCCCTGTACTACAGATTGCCCTTTAAACTTTGTAGCCTTTTGCCAGGTGTGTTGAACGCCTTCTTTATAGCTATTATTTTTTTAAATGTATTTTTTTTCTAGTTGAGTATATTATTTCAATTGTTTTGTGTTGTCTTATGTGTGTAAAACTGAATAAACCGTTTTTTATTGTTATGTTTGTTAAATAGAGGGGGGAAGGATTGATATGTATTCGTCTCTCAAGTTAGGATTTGGCCTCTGGCAATAGGAGAGAAATGTAAATGATTCATGCCTAGTTATTCAACCATGAAATAATTGAAGCCATCCAATAGGAGAGAACACGCCTCCCTGACTTCAGATGACAGGCCTTAGCATCACTGAACACTCCTGCATGACTGTAGTGTGTGTGTGTGTGTGTGTGTGTGTGTGTGTGTGTGTGTGTGTGTGTGTGTGTGTGTGTGTGTGTGTGTGTGTGTGTGTGTGTGTGTGTGTGTGTGTGTGTGTCAGCCTGCTATTAGCACAGTAATGAGTCACCTCTGAAAATGTTCCCGCTCCTCTAACATCCCAGAACCCCCCTGGGGGAAACACAGGAGTGTGACACCACAGAGGAAGAGGAGACATGGATGATGAGATTAGCTTGGGCCTTGGGGTAAAGGTGGGTGAAATGTGTGTTTCAACTATTTTCCTCTTCCTTTTCTCTCTCGCTCTCACTTCTCTTATTTAATGCCGTTCTCTTCAGAGCAATTTGATTTCCTAAGGGTGAGACGGACCGTATCACCTCTCTGTCGCTGCTCAGCAGGATTCAACATGTTTACTCACTATGTTTATTTCTCAGACACCATCCTCTAGGACAGCGTGTTTTAGTCCCGTACCCCTTCAAACGTTCAACCTTAAGCTGCATACCAGGGTCAGCCTACTCTCAAATGTTTGTTTTTTTCCTCATCATTGTAAGCCTGCCAAACACTATATGATACATTTATTAAAGAATGAGTGTGAGGTTTTTGTCACAAAGAGCTCTTAAAGGACCAGGGCACAAATAATAATAAATAATTTTGCTCTTTATGTAACCATCTTACATATAAAACCTTATTTGTTCATCAACAAATTGTGAATAACTCACCACGGGTTATTGAGACGGGTGTGCTTGAAAGGATTCACATAACTTTGCAATGTTGGGTTGTATTGGAGAGAGTCTCAGTCTTAAGTCATTTTCCAAACAGTCTGTGCCTGTATTTAGTTTTCATGCTAGTGAGGGCCGAGAATCCACTCTCACATAGGTATTTGGTTGCAAAGGGCATCAGTGTCTTAACAGCGCGATTTGCCAAGGCAGGATACTCTGACCGCAGAAATCTGGCAGTGGCTTATGATTAAATAACATTTTTACAGAACTGCTTGTTGCAATTTCGATGGGGCTCTCTTGTTCAGATGGACGCAGAGCATGAAAGGGATAACGAATCCAGTTGTTTGTGTCATCCATTTCAGGGAAGTACCTGTGTAATTGCCCACCCAACTCACTCAGGTGCTTCTCTATATTACGTTTGACATTGTCCGTAAGCTTGAGTTCACTTGCACAAAAAAAAAAAAAATCATACAATGATAGAAATACCTGTGTGTTGTCCTTGTTAATGCAGACAAAGAAGAGCTCCAACTTCTAAATCATAGCCTCAATTTTGTCCCGCACATTGAATATAGAGTCCCTGTAATCCTAGATTCAGATCATTCAGGGGAGAGAGAACCTCACCCAGACAGGCCAGTCGTGTGAGAAACTCATCATCATGCAAGCAGTCAGACAAGTGAAAATTATGGTCAGTAAAGAAAACTTTAAACTCGTCTCTCAATAAAAACATTTAAAAAATATGTCAATACTTTACCCCTTGATAACCAGCATACTTCTGTTGTATGTTGTAAAAGCGTTACATGGTCGCTGCCCATATCATTGCATAGTGCAGAAAATACACAAGAGTTCAGGGGCCTTGTTTTAACTTAACCATTTTCACTGTAGTGTCCAAATCGTCTTTCAAGCGGTCTCTCGGGGGATGCTGCAGTGTACCCAAGAGCCTCTAGGTGGATGCTGCAGTGGACCCAAGAGCCTCTAGGTGGATGCTGCAGTGGACCCAAGTGGCGTAGTCAGGAGCAACTGCTTGCACTCGCGTTACCACTCCACTATGTCTCCCGGTCATGGCTTTTGCGCCATCAGTACAGATACCAACACATCTTGACCACCAAAGTCCACTTGATGTCACAAAGCTGTCCAGTACTTAAAAAATATCCTCTCCTGTTGTTTGCAGAAGAGGATGTCTTCCTTAAATGACCCCCCCCATAAACGTAATGGACATATACCAGGAGCTGTGCTAGGCCTGCCACATCTGTTGACTCATCCAGCAGTAACGCATTGAATTCACTGGCTTGTATGCAAAGCAGTAACTGTTTCAAAACATCTCCTGCCATGTCACTGATGCATCCTGAAACAGTGTTGTTTGATAAAGGAATTGTCTGCATAGTTTTTTTGGCCTTTTCCCCCAGCATTGTCCCAGTCATATCCGCAGCAGCAGGGAGAATTAAGTCCTCCACAATAGTATTGGGCTTGCCTGTCCTAGCCACTCCTCCACAATAGTATTGGGCTTGCCTGTCCTAGCCACTCCTCCACAAAAGTATTGGGCTTGCCTGTCCCAGCCACTCCTCCACAATAGTATTGGGCTTGCCTGTCCTAGCCACTCCTCCACAAAAGTATTGGGCTTGCCTGTCCCAGCCACTCCTCCACAATAGTATTGGGCTTGTCTGTCCCAGCCACTCCTCCACAATAGTATTGGGCTTGTCTGTCCTAGCCACTCCTCCACAATAGTATTGGGCTTGCCTGTCCCAGCCTCTCCTCCACAATAGTATGGGGCTTGTCTGTCCCAGCCACTCCTCCACAATAGTATTGGGCTTGCCTGTCCTAGCCACTCCTCCACAAAAGTATTGGGCTTGCCTGTCCCAGCCACTCCTCCACAATAGTATTGGGCTTGCCTGTCCCAGCCACTCCTCTACAATAGTATTGGGCCTGCCTGTCCCAGCCACTCCTCTACAATAGTATTGGGCTTGCCTGTCCCAGCCACTCCTCTACAATAGTATTGGGCTTGCCTGTCCCAGCCACTCCTCTACAATAGTATTGGGCTTGCCTGTCCCAGCCACTCCTCCACAATAGTATTGGGCTTGCCTGTCCCAGCCACTCCTCTACAATAGTATTGGGCTTGCCTGTCCCAGCCACTCCTCCACAATAGTATTGGGCTTGCCTGTCCCAGCCACTCCTCCACAATAGTATTGGGCTTGTCTGTCCCAGCCACTCCTCCACAATAGTATTGGGCTTGTCTGTCCCAGCCTCTCCTCCACAATAGTATGGGGCTTGTCTGTCCCAGCCACTCCTCCACAATAGTATTGGGCTTGTCTGTCCCAGCCTCTCCTCCACAATAGTATTGGGCTTGTCTGTCCCAGCCTCTCCTCCACAATAGTATTGGGCTTGTCTGTCCCAGCCACTCCTCCACAATAGTATTGGGCTTGTCTGTCCCAGCCACTCCTCCACAATAGTATTGGGCTTGCCTGTCCCAGCCACTCCTCCACAATAGTATTGGGCTTGCCTGTCCCAGCCACTCCTCCACAATAGTATTGGGCTTGTCTGTCCCAGCCACTCCTCCACAATAGTATTGGGCTTGCCTGTCCCAGCCACTCCTCTACAATAGTATTGGGCTTGCCTGTCCCAGCCACTCCTCCACAATAGTATTGGGCTTGCCTGTCCCAGCCACTCCTCCACAATAGTATTGGGCTTGCCTGTCCCAGCCACTCCTCCACAATAGTATTGGGCTTGCCTTCCTAGCCTCTCCTCCACAATAGTATTGGGCTTGCCTTCCTAGCCACTCCTCCACAATAGTATTGGGCTTGCCTGTCCCAGCCACTCCTCCACAATAGTATTGGGCTTGCCTGTCCCAGCCACTCCTCCACAATAGTATTGGGCTTGCCTGTCCCAGCCACTCCTCCACAATAGTATTGGGCTTGCCTGTCCCAGCCACTCCTCCACAATAGTATTGGGCTTGCCTGTCCCAGCCACTCCTCTACAATAGTATGGGGCTTGCCTGTCCCAGCCACTCCTCTACAATAGTATGGGGCTTGCCTGTCCCAGCCACTCCTCTACAATAGTATGGGGCTTGCCTGTCCCAGCCACTCCTCTACAATAGTATTGGGCTTGCCTTCCTAGCCACTCCTCCACAATAGCCTTGCTCCTCCACAATAGTATTGGGCTTGCCTGTCCCAGCCACTCCTCCACAATAGTATTGGGCTCTGTATTGGGCCTGTCCCAGCCACTCCTCTACAATAGTATTGGGCTTGCCTTCCTAGCCACTCCTCCACAATAGTATTGGGCTTGTCTGTCCCAGCCACTCCTCTACAATAGTATGGGGCTTGCCTGTCCCAGCCACTCCTCTACAATAGTATTGGGCTTGCCTGTCCCAGCCACTCCTCTACAATAGTATTGGGCTTGCCTGTCCCAGCCACTCCTCTACAATAGTATTGGGCTTGCCTGTCCCAGCCACTCCTCTACAATAGTATTGGGCTTGCCTGTCCCAGCCACTCCTCTACAATAGTATTGGGCTTGCCTGTCCCAGCCACTCCTCTACAATAGTATTGGGCCTGCCTGTCCCAGCCACTCCTCTACAATAGTATTGGGCTTGCCTGTCCCAGCCTCTCCTCCACAATAGTATCGGGCTTGCCTGTCCTAGCCACTCCTCCACAATAGTATTGGGCTTGCCTGTCCCAGCCACTCCTCCACAATAGTATTGGGCTTGTCTGTCCCAGCCTCTCCTCCACAATAGTATTGGGCTTGTCTGTCCCAGCCACTCCTCTACAATAGTATTGGGCTTGCCTGTCCTAGCCACTCCTCCACAATAGTATTGGGCTTGCCTGTCCCAGCCACTCCTCTACAATAGTATTGGGCTTGCCTGTCCTAGCCACTCCTCCACAATAGTATTGGGCTTGTCTGTCCCAGCCACTCCTCTACAATAGTATTGGGCTTGCCTGTCCCAGCCACTCCTCCACAATAGTATTGGGCTTGCCTGTCCCAGCCTCTCCTCCACAATAGTATTGGGCTTGTCTGTCCCAGCCTCTCCTCCACAATAGTATTGGGCTTGCCTTCCTAGCCTCTCCTCCACAATAGTATTGGGCTTGCCTGTCCCAGCCTCTCCTCCACAATAGTATTGGGCTTGCCTTCCTAGCCACTCGGTAGCTCACCATATAAGACTCTTCTAGCCCCTTCTTATTAATGAAATCTGTTGCTTTTATACATCCCTTACTTCTCGCTCAAAAAAACTCCTGTGGCTTATTTCTCTAATTGGCATGTTTGTTTCTAAATGTCTGCGCAAGAGTGAAGGTTTCATTGAGTTGTGAGATAGTACTTTTGCACATATAACACACTGTGGCTGAGGAAAGGCACTACTCCCAATATAGTTCTCATCATATTTGTTGCATCAGATCACAACAAATTTAGAATTACTGATACATTGGATGGAAGTGGAATCGTGGAAGCAGAACAACTTGTCGTCGACAGGTGCAGTGCTGCTGGTATTAGCGGTACTCCCAGCAGGGCTGGTGCTAGCGGTACTCCCAGCAGGGCTGGTGCTAGCGGTACTCCCAGCAGGGCTGGGGCTAGCGGTACTCCCAGCAGGGCTGATGCTAGCGGTACTCCCAGCAGGGCTGGTGCTAGCGGTACTCCCAGCAGGGCTGGTGCTAGCGGTACTCCCAGCAGGGCTGGTGCTAGCGGTACTCCCAGCAGGGCTGGTGCTAGCGGTACTCCCAGCAGGGCTGGTGCTAGCGGTACTCCCAGCAGGGCTGGTGTTAGCGGTACTCCCAGCAGGGCTGGTGTTAGCGGTACTCCCAGCAGGGCTGGTATTAGCGGTACTCCCAGCAGGGCTGGTGTTAGCGGTACTCCCAGCAGGGCTGGTATTAGCGGTACTCCCAGCAGGGCTGGTATGTGTTTCTATGGACGCGGGCCTTACTTTTTTTTAAACCATTTTCGAGCAAACAGAATGAGCAGCAGCTGCGGTCGGCTGCATACGGACCGTTAGCGGAATTCCCGTCGAGAGTGTAACGGTTAATGTGATTGGATGTTAATTATTTGACTAGGTTACCTGTATTTGACATGGTGTTGATATTTCTCTCTACACTAGATGGTTAAAAAAAAAAAAATAGGTCAGGAAACCGAGGCTACTCAGGTGAGAAAACCTCACCCAAATGTACAATCCCATTGGAAAATATAAAATGGATAGTTTGAAAATGTGAAAAAATAAATAAACTGTATTTGGCGTATCCCCCGAAGGCGTTGAACGTAACCCAGTTTGAGAATCCCTGGTCGAGGAGATGCCTTGATGCATGTTCAACCACATTATCTTTTTCTTGTTACCAAATAAACATTGAGGCAGGTGGATGTATTTCTATACATTGTACAATTAGTGTTAACGGATAGGGGTGAAAGGTCAAGTGGATATTTGTGATTTAGATCCATGTCAACAGTCCGGGGTTCAAACTAAGATGATCAGAGAAACTATGAAAGGACTTTGTGATTTACTGGCAATGCTTAGCCAGGAACAAGCAACATAGACAATCAAACAGCAGAATGAACATGTTTTTGTTGTGTTTTTTTACTATTATTGGCATCAATGATAGTGTAGGTTTCTTCTGCAGTAATGACAATTACTTTCGTAGAGCTTTGAGAACGTCGGGAAAAAGATTTTTAACTCCACCCATAACGATCATCATATCTATAATAAATAAACTGAAGATTGGAAAGCAGGTCCTACTGAACATACATTGAGAAGAATTTGCTGTAAAAAAAAACAAAAAAAAAACAGTAAATACAACTCTGATAAAAACAAAATGTAAAAGCCTGACACTCAAATAGACAAACCTTCAATCTGGGCACAAACAAATAGCATACAGGAACATGACCTTCTCATGCCTGTCTGATGTCACTGGATGGACAGACAGATTGTATTCCCAGTTCTAGTCCAATAATTATGTTCAGAAGTTCATCAGGTCCAGTCCAACACAGAAGGGAATGCCAAGTGGGTGACTTAGAGAGACAATAGAGAGATCTGATTGGCTCCCAGTGATGGGGAAAGGCACTCTCATTGGTCAATGTCTCTATTCGTCTCACATCTCCCTTCGATTGGGCCGCTTGTCCTGTCCAACCCCCACCTCTTCCTCGTAGTTCTCTTCCTCATTGAGCTCTTCTTCCTTTCTGTGTTCTCCCTCATTTCCTGCTGGGACCTCCGGGTCTTTCACTTCCTCCTGTAGCAGAACACACACATTCACCAGGTGGGTAAGACCATAGACAGGATGTGGAGTGGAGCAATGTTCTAGACTAGAGCAGCCTGATACATATACACAACTCTAGGACCTGCCACCGACCAAACACTCTAGAGCAGCCAGATACATATACATAACTCTAGGACCTGCCACCGACCTAACACTCTAGAGCAGCCTGATACATATACACAACTCTAGGACCTGCCACCGACCTAACACTCTAGAGCAGCCTGATACATATACACAACTCTAGGACCTGCCACCGACCTAACACTCTAGAGCAGCCTGATACATATACACAACTCTAGGACCTGCCACCGACCTAACACTCTAGAGCAGCCTGATATATATACATAACTCTAGGACCTGCCACTGACCTAACACTCTAGAGCAGCCTGATACATATACACAACTCTAGGACCTGCCACTGACCTAACACTCTAGAGCAGCCTGATACATATACATAACTCTAGGACCTGCCACCGACCTAACACTCTAGAGCAGCCTGATACATATACACAACTCTAGGACCTGCCACCGACCTAACACTCTAGAGCAGCCTGATACATATACACAACTCTAGGACCTGCCACTGACCTAACACTCTAGAGCAGCCTGATACATATACACAACTCTAGGACCTGCCACCGACCTAACACTCTAGAGCAGCCTGATACATATACACAACTCTAGGACCTGCCACCGACCTAACACTCTAGAGCAGCCTGATACATATACATAACTCTAGGACCTGCCACCGACCTAACACTCTAGAGCAGCCTGATACATATACACAACTCTAGGACCTGCCACTGACCTAACACTCTAGAGCAGCCTGATACATAACTCTAGGACCTGCCACTGACCTAACACTCTAGAGCAGCCTGATACATATACACAACTCTAGGACCTGCCACTGACCTAACACTCTAGAGCAGCCTGATACATATACACAACTCTAGGACCTGCCACCGACCTAACACTCTAGAGCAGCCTGATACATATACACAACTCTAGGACCTGCCACTGACCTAACACTCTAGAGCAGCCTGATACATATACACAACTCTAGGACCTGCCACTGACCTAACACTCTAGAGCAGCCTGATACATATACACAACTCTAGGACCTGCCACTGACCTAACACTCTAGAACAGCCAGATACATATACATAACTCTAGGACCTGCCACTGACCTAACACTAGAGCAGCCAGATACATAACTCTAGGACCTGCCACCGACCTAACACTCTAGAGCAGCAAGGTGAGAACCAGGAAAAAAGGCGGATCATTCTAGAACATTGTGGTGGAACGGTGACAGATCATTCACTAGTGTTTAGATGGGTGAATGGAGACACACACGGGGGGGGGGGGGGGCAAGTGCACACACTCAACCAACACACGACTACGCTGAGAGAGTCTGAAGGTTTATCTACAGGTCTCTGCCCTGGGACTATGCTGAGAGAGTGAAGGTTTATCTTCAGGTCCCTGCCCTGGGACTATGCTGAGAGAGTGAAGGTTTATATTCAGGTCCCTGCTCTGGGACTATGCTGAGAGAGTGAAGGTTTATCTTCAGGTCCCTGCTCTGGGACTATGCTGAGAGAGTGAAGGTTTATCTTCAGGTCCCTGCTCTGGGACTATGCTGAGAGAGTGAAGGTTTATCTTCAGGTCCCTGCTCTGGGACTATGCTGAGAGAGTGAAGGTTTATCTTCAGGTCCCTGCTCTGGGACTATGCTGAGAGAGTGAAGGTTTATCCTGCTCTGGGACAAACCCATGGCTGTTTTCTCACTCAAGGTTCCACGTACAATATTCCATAGTGTTCCTAGACTCACGTGTTCTCCTTTCTCCTCGTTGTATGGCTCCTCCTCTGTCTTCTGCCCCCCGGCCAAATCCTCCTGCACCTAACAAGGTTAACCACCATCAGACCATGTCTTCTTCCTCCCCCTGTTTGAACCTCTGTGTGTGTGTGTGTGTGTGTGTGTGTGTGTGTGTGTGTACCTCGTCCTCCTCCGGATACTGGTCATCCAGGTTGTCTTCCTGCTGGTCGGGGTTTACCGCCATCTGCAAACACAGAAACCATGACAACTGTTACTGTTAAGTCACCGAAACAACTTTTACCTGTTGCTTGTATCAGAGCCTAAGTTTGTCATCCTGGTATATCTCTGACTACTTCTGTTGTCTCCTTCCTTCCTTTCCCTCTCTTCTCTCCTCCCTCCCTCCTCTCACCACCAGTTCCTCATCTATGGCTGGGTGATTGGGGTTGAGATGTATGTCTGCCTCCTCTTCCTCCCTGTGCTGAAGATGCTGTTCCTCTGCCACATCAAACTCATCCTCCCCCTGGTTATTAGGGTCATCCTCTGGGTCCACCTCCCCCTCCACTGCCCCCTGCAGGACAGGAGGGATGGAGAGCGACAGATTGTCAGTGTGTGTGAAACTGTGCATATCACAGTTCAGATTGGGGTGGGTTTCTCTGCTCTACTATCTATGAAAGCACACACACACGGAAAGAACACTAGACCAATACCCAAGAGGCTGTGGCTAGGGTTGAGCTGATGTTTGTGTCAGGCAGGGAGAGAGAGTAGGGGTTGAGATGATGTTTGTGTCAGGCAGGGAGAGAGAGTAGGGGTTGAGATGATGTTTGTGTCAGGCAGGGAGAGAGAGTAGGAGTTGAGATGATGTTTGTGTCAGGCAGGGAAAGAGAGAGTGGGGGTTGGGCTGATGTTTGTGTCAGGCAGGGAGAGAGAGTAGGGGTTGGGCTGATGTTTGTGTCAGGCAGGGAGAGAGAGAGTAGGGGTTGAGATGATGTTTGTGTCAGGCAGGGAGAGAGAGAGTAGGGGTTGGGCTGATGTTTGTGTCAGGCAGGGAGAGAGAGTAGGGGTTGGGCTGATGTTTGTGTCAGGCAGGGAGAGAGAGTAGGGGTTGAGATGATGTTTGTGTCAGGCAGGGAGAGAGAGCCCTCCAGTGCCAACAGATCCTCCATAATTCACTACATCACTAACTACGGCTTTAGGACTTCTTAGAAAGACATGTACTAATCAACTAATGTCAATTCAATCATTTAACTTTAAAGGCGTAGAACATGTTTGAACATGATAATATCAAGTTTGAATATGATTCATAAATTTAATAAAAACATGTAACATAAATAACAGAGTGAAAACGACAGTTCAAACTGGGGTCAGATTCACCTCAGACCATGTGACAATCATTGAAATCAGTGGTTGATAGAGACTGGTCCATTTAAATATCTGTCTGACCTGTCGCTGTGGTACTCTGTGGTCCTCTTCCTCTTGGTTCTCCTTCTCCAAGTGGGTGTCCCTCTCTGTACACACAGTAAACCGACAGTGAGTCAGATAACAGCCAGGGTAGGTATGTCAATAGAATCACAATTACTCAGTCAAAGATGCAGAGAGGGAATTTTTTATTTTTTTTGTCTAAATGTCAATAGCAGTCTCCCTCTTTAAAAATGGTTCCAGAATCCAGACAGAACATTTTGTGACTTGATTATCTCACCTTCGTCATCATCAATATGAGGTTCTTCATCACCCTGGACGATGTCATTGTTTGTGTTCTCATAGTCACTCTTCTTCCTGAACAATATAACATAACATATTGTAACATTATTCCATATGGGGTCAAATTCTTTTCAGTAAGTAATTGATTAATTGTATTGAATTTAACTCAATACCTCTTCGTGATCTCTACATAACCTTTGACCCCTGCCCCTTGCCCTCTGACCTGAGTTGCTCCTCCTTCATTAGCTGTTCCCGACGGGCCTCCTCTTGATGCTGGTGCTGTTCCTCTCTCTCGTGCTGAGCTCGCAGACGCATTTCTCTCTCCCTCTGCACGTTCATTTTCTGGGCCTGCAGGGCCTCCTGGCGCAGCTGGAGCTCCCTCGTCCTCTGGGCCTGCAGGGCCTCCTGGCGCAGCTGGAGCTCCCTTGTCCTCTGGGCCCGCTCAGCCTCCAGGCGCTGCTGCACCTGCTGCTGCTCGTAGGCAGACTTCACACGCTGGGCCACGTGGGCCTCCTGCTGGAGGTGGGTCTCAGGGACGAGATGGATGTCACTTTGTGGATCCTGGGGAAACCAGACAGACAATGAGACAACATGCTGTTCTAAAGATATTGTATTAAGGAGTACATTGGTGTGAAGTACTTATACTTTAAAGTACAACTTAAGTCGTTTTTTGGGGTATCTGCCCATTACAATTAATATTTGACAACTTTTACTTCACTGCATTCCAAAAGAAAATGATGTACTTTTTACTCCAAACATTTTCCCTGACACCTGAAAGTGCTCGTTACATTTTGAATGCTTCATTTTTTTAAATTTTATTTTATTTAACCAGGCAAGTCAGTTAAGAACAAATTCTTATTTTCAATGACGGCCTGGGAACAGTAGGTCAACTGCCTGTTCAGGGGCAGAACGACAGATTTGTACCTTGTCAGCTCGGGGGTTTGAACTCGCAATCTTCCGGTTACTAGTCCCACGCTCTAACCACTAGGCTACCCTGCCGCCCCGAACATGGTCCACTTCACACACTTATTAAGAGAACATCCCTGGTCATCCCTACTGCTTCTGATCTGGTGGACTCACTAAGCACAAATGCTTCATTTGTAAATGATGCCTGAGTGTTGGAGTGTGCCCTTAGCTATCCGTACATAAAAAAATAAAAAACACAAAAATTGTGTTTACTGGTTTGCTTAATGTAAGTCATTAGAAATTATTCCCACTTTTGCTTTTCATTTTTGATACTTAAGTACATTTCAGTAATTACATTTACTTTTGATATGTAAGTATATTCAAAACCAAACACTTTTAGACTCTTACTCAAGTAGTATTTTACTCGGTGACTTTCACTTGAGTCATTTTCTATGAAGGTATCTTAAATGGGGGTACTTTTCCCACCACTGGGCAGTACTAGCGTGGTTCTAAAGACCTTGTATTAAGCAGTTCTAAGTGTCTCTAACTAGTACTTACCTGTTGTGGTTGGCGTCTCTGACGGTTCAGAGCGTTGTTGTCTGGCTGGTCGTGTTCCTCCTCCAACCCCTCGTCCTCCTGTGGTGGTTCGGATTCCTCCTCCAGCTTCTGGGGCTGCCCCGCCTGCTCCATCTCTTCCTCCGCCAGCTCTCTCCTCCTCTCCGCCTCCCCCTCCGCCAGCTCTCTCCTCCTCTCCGCCTCCCCCAGCTCTCTACTCCTCTCCGCCTCCCCCTCAGTCTCTCCATATCCCTCTTTCTCCTTCTCTGCATGGTGGGACCCGGCAGGCTGAGACTGGAACTCTGGCTCGCCAACCACCTCTTCCTGCAGATGCAACTGGTTAGTAAAAGAAGAGAGCGGGTTAGAGAGGATGAGAGAGTGTGTGTGTGTGTGTGTGTGTGTGTGTGAGACAATATGTCACAAAATAACATGACAGATTGAAGGATGTGGCAAAAAAGAGCAGCCTCCTCTACCCGAGACTGTGTGTCCCCATGGTCTTCCTCATGGGTGTGTGCTTCTATGTGGGGCTCAGCCAATAAGGCAGCTGGATGTGGTAGGGGTGGGCCCTGTTCATGAGCCTTGGCCAATAGAGCAGCAGGCTGGGCCTGTTGGTGGGCGGGGTTTTGACCATGTCGAAGGCTGGGCATTCTGATCAGGGTCTCTTTGAGATGCTTAAATTCATCTACCTGGACCTGAGGAAAGACCATCAGACAACCTTAAGTCAACTATTAAATAACCATAACCAAAACAGTGAGGTCAGGACATGCAAACAACATTAAGTCAGATTTATTGATAGGCACTTGCATGAGCAAAGGTTAGCTGAAGGTTAGAAGAGCGTTAGGAGGCAGCCTCCTCAGAACCAGGAAGACAGCATCAAGGAAGCCAGAAGATCAGGGGTCAAAGGTTGAGAAATGAGAGGTCCTCTTGCAAGGGAGACAGGCAGCAGACATGCAGAGGGACAGCCCACCTACAGAAGGCAAGACATCTGAGTGAAGGACCATTAGCCAGGCTACATCACCCACCCTCTTTCCTGATTTAAACGGTACAGTCCTTTCTCCCCCTTGTCCAGCAAATGGACTGGACCAGTTAAATAACCCATTTATCAAACATTGCTTTTCTGACAGAAAGCTGTAGAGTTATTGAATTCTTTGCCTCTCACTCTCTTTCTCTCGCTCTAAATCGACCCATTATATTTACCCGCTTGATTAGCTTAAAAGAACGCTTTTGATGTGCCGCTCAAGCTCAGACACCCCTTAGTGAACCAACCCACCCGGTGCGATGGCCGTCCTCCCACTGCCCAAACCCACACAGGCCCACCAAGAGTTACGCCTTCCTGTCTTTCGCCAGGATCGTCTCGAGATATCATGTTAGACACCAACCAGGATCGTCCCCAGATATCAAGTTAGAAACCAACCAGGATCGTCCCCAGATATCATGTTAGAAACCAACCAGGATCGTCCCCAGATATCATGTTAGAAACCAACCAGGATAGTCCCCAGATATCATGTTAGAAACCAACCAGGATAGTCCCCAGATATCATGTTAGAAACCAACCAGGATAGTCCCCAGATATCATGTTAGAAACCAACCAGGATCGTCCCCAGATATCATGTTAGAAACCAACCAGGATCGTCCCCAGATATCATGTTAGAAACCAACCAGGATAGTCCCCAGATATCATGTTAGAAACCAACCAGGATCGTCCCCAGATATCATGTTAGAAACCAACCAGGATCGTCCCCAGATATCATGTTAGAAACCAACCAGGATCGTCCCCAGATATCATGTTAGAAACCAACCAGGATCGTCCCCAGATATCATGTTAGAAACCAACAAGGATCGTCCCCAGATATCATGTTAGAAACCAACCAGGATCGTCCCCAGATATCATGTTAGAAACCAACCAGGATAGTCCCCAGATATCATGTTAGAAACCAACCAGGATAGTCCCCAGATATCATGTTAGAAACCAACCAGGATAGTCCCCAGATATCATGTTAGAAACCAACCAGGATAGTCCCCAGATATCATGTTAGAAACCAACCAGGATAGTCCCCAGATATCATGTTAGAAACCAACCAGGATAGTCCCCAGATATCATGTTAGAAACCAACCAGGATCGTCCCCAGATATCATGTTAGAAACCAACCAGGATAGTCCCCAGATATCATGTTAGAAACCAACCAGGATCGTCCCCAGATATCATGTTAGAAACCAACCAGGATCGTCCCCAGATATCATGTTAGAAACCAACCAGGATAGTCCCCAGATATCATGTTAGAAACCAACCAGGATCGTCCCCAGATATCATGTTAGAAACCAACCAGGATCGTCCCCAGATATCATGTTTGAAACCAGGATAGTCCCCAGATATCATGTTAGAAACCAACCAGGATAGTCCCCAGATATCATGTTTGAAACCAACCAGGATCGTCCCCAGATATCATGTTAGAAACCAGGATAGTCCCCAGATATCATGTTTGAAACCAACCAGGATAGTCCCCAGATATCATGTTAGAAACCAGGATAGTCCCCAGATATCATGTTAGAAACCAGGATAGTCCCCAGATATCATGTTTGAAACCAACCAGGATCGTCCCCAGATATCATGTTAGACACCAACCAGTATAGTCCCCAGATATCATGTTAGAAACCAAACAGGATAGTCCCCAGATATCATGTTAGAAACCAGGATCGTCCCCAGATATCATGTTTGAAACCAACCAGGATCGTCCCCAGATATCATGTTTGAAACCAACCAGGATCGTCCCCAGATATCATGTTAGAAACCAACCAGGATCGTCCCCAGATATCATGTTAGAAACCAGGATAGTCCCCAGATATCATGTTAGAAACCAGGATCGTCCCAAGATATCATGTTTGAAACCAGGATAGTCCTGAAACCAGTATAGTCCCCAGATATCATGTTAGAAACCAACCAGGATAGTCCCCAGATATCATGTTAGAAACCAACCAGGATCGTCCCCAGATATCATGTTAGAAACCAACCAGGATAGTCCCCAGATATCATGTTAGAAACCAACCAGGATAGTCCCCAGATATCATGTTAGAAACCAACCAGGATAGTCCCCAGATATCATGTTAGAAACCAGGATAGTCCCCAGATATCATGTTAGAAACCAAACAGGATAGTCCCCAGATATCATGTTAGAAACCAGGATAGTCCCCAGATATCATGTTAGAAACCAGGATAGTCCCCAGATATCATGTTAGAAACCAGGATCGTCCCAAGATATCATGTTTGAAACCAGGATCGTCCCCAGATATCATGTTAGAAACCAGGATCGTCCCCAGATATCATGTTTGAAACCAACCAGGATCGTCCCCAGATATCATGTTAGAAACCATACAGGATAGTCCCCAGATATCATGTTAGAAACCATACAGGATAGTCCCCAGATATCATGTTAGAAACCAACCAGGATCGTCCCCAGATATCATGTTAGAAACCAACCAGGATAGTCCCCAGATATCATGTTAGAAACCAACCAGGATAGTCCCCAGATATCATGTTTGAAACCAACCA
The DNA here is from genome assembly GCF_036934945.1 of Oncorhynchus masou masou. Lineage (NCBI taxonomy): Eukaryota > Metazoa > Chordata > Actinopteri > Salmoniformes > Salmonidae > Oncorhynchus > Oncorhynchus masou. The sequence goes on from NC_088224.1 coordinate 87,655,942, forward strand.
GGATCGTCCCCAGATATCATGTTAGAAACCAACCAGGATAGTCCCCAGATATCATGTTAGACACCAACCAGTATAGTCCCCAGATATCATGTTAGAAACCAACCAGGATAGTCCCCAGATATCATGTTAGAAACCAACCAGGATAGTCCCCAGATATCATGTTAGAAACCAACCAGGATCGTCCCCAGATATCATGTTAGAAACCAACCAGGATAGTCCCCAGATATCATGTTAGAAACCAACCAGGATAGTCCCCAGATATCATGTTTGAAACCAACCAGGATCGTCCCCAGATATCATGTTAGAAACCAACCAGGATCGTCCCCAGATATCATGTTAGAAACCAACCAGGATCGTCCCCAGATATCATGTTTGAAACCAACCAGGATCGTCCCCAGATATCATGTTAGAAACCAGGATCGTCCCCAGATATCATGTTAGAAACCAGGATCGTCCCCAGATATCATGTTTGAAACCAGGATAGTCCCCAGATATCATGTTAGAAACCAGTATAGTCCCCAGATATCATGTTTGAAACCAACCAGGATCGTCCCCAGATATCATGTTTGAAACCAACCAGGATCGTCCCCAGATATCATGTTTGAAACCAACCAGGATCGTCCCCAGATATCATGTTTGAAACCAACCAGGATCGTCCCCAGATATCATGTTTGAAACCAACCAGGATCGTCCCCAGATATCATGTTTGAAACCAACCAGGATCGTCCCCAGATATCATGTTAGAAACCAACCAGGATAGTCCCCAGATATCATGTTAGAAACCAACCAGGATCGTCCCCAGATATCATGTTTGAAACCAACCAGGATAGTCCCCAGATATCATGTTTGAAACCAGGATAGTCCCCAGATATCATGTTAGAAACCAGTATAGTCCCCAGATATCATGTTTGAAACCAACCAGGATCGTCCCCAGATATCATGTTTGAAACCAACCAGGATCGTCCCCAGATATCATGTTTGAAACCAACCAGGATCGTCCCCAGATATCATGTTTGAAACCAACCAGGATCGTCCCCAGATATCATGTTTGAAACCAACCAGGATCGTCCCCAGATATCATGTTAGAAACCAACCAGGATAGTCCCCAGATATCATGTTAGAAACCAACCAGGATCGTCCCCAGATATCATGTTTGAAACCAACCAGGATAGTCCCCAGATATCATGTTAGAAACCAACCAGGATCGTCCCCAGATATCATGTTTGAAACCAACCAGGATCGTCCCCAGATATCATGTTAGAAACCAACCAGGATCGTCCCCAGATATCATGTTAGAAACCAACCAGGATAGTCCCCAGATATCATGTTAGAAACCAACCAGGATCGTCCCCAGATATCATGTTTGAAACCAACCAGGATAGTCCCCAGATATCATGTTAGAAACCAGGATAGTCCCCAGATATCATGTTAGAAACCAGGATCGTCCCCAGATATCATGTTAGAAACCAGGATAGTCCCCAGATATCATGTTAGAAACCAGGATAGTCCCTAGATATCATGTTAGAAACCAGGATAGTCCCTAGATATCATGTTAGAAACCAGGATAGATATCATGTTAGAAACCAGGATAGTCCCTAGATATCATGTTAGAAACCAGGATAGTCCCTAGATATCATGTTAGAAACCAGGATAGTCCCTAGATATCATGTTAGAAACCAGGATAGTCCCTAGATATCATGTTAGAAACCAGGATAGTCCCTAGATATCATGTTAGAAACCAGGATAGTCCCTAGATATCATGTTAGAAACCAGGATAGTCCCTAGATATCATGTTAGAAACCAGGATAGTCCCTAGATATCATGTTAGAAACCAGGATAGTCCCTAGATATCATGTTAGAAACCAGGATAGTCCATGTTAGAAACCAGGATAGTCCCTAGATATCATGTTAGAAACCAGGATAGTCCCTAGATATCATGTTAGAAACCAGGATAGTCCCTAGATATCATGTTAGAAACCAGGATAGTCCCTAGATATCATGTTAGAAACCAGGATAGTCCCTAGATATCATGTTAGAAACCAGGATAGTCCCTAGATATCATGTTAGAAACCAGGATAGTCCCTAGATATCATGTTAGAAACCAGGATAGTCCCTAGATATCATGTTAGAAACCAGGATAGTCCCTAGATATCATGTTAGAAACCAGGATAGTCCCTAGATATCATGTTAGAAACCAGGATAGTCCCATGTAGATATCATGTTTAGAAACCAGGATAGTCCCTAGATATCATGTTAGAAACCAGGATAGTCCCTAGATATCATGTTAGAAACCAGGATAGTCCCTAGATATCATGTTAGAAACCAGGATAGTCCCTAGATATCATGTTAGAAACCAGGATAGTCCCTAGATATCATGTTAGAAACCAGGATAGTCCCTAGATATCATGTTAGAAACCAGGATAGTCCAGATAGTCCCTAGATATCATGTTAGAAACCAGGATAGTCCCTAGATATCATGTTAGAAACCAGGATAGTCCCTAGATATCATGTTAGAAACCAGGATAGTCCCTAGATATCATGTTAGAAACCAGGATAGTCCCTAGATATCATGTTAGAAACCAGGATAGTCCCTAGATATCATGTTAGAAACCAGGATAGTCCCTAGATATCATGTTAGAAACCAGGATAGTCCCTAGATATCATGTTAGAAACCAGGATAGTCCCTAGATATCATGTTAGAAACCAGGATAGTCCCTAGATATCATGTTAGAAACCAGGATAGTCCCTAGATATCATGTTAGAAACCAGGATAGTCCCTAGATATCATGTTAGAAACCAGGATAGTCCCTAGATATCATGTTAGAAACCAGGATAGTCCCTAGATATCATGTTAGAAACCAGGATAGTCCCTAGATATGTTAGAAAGAACCATCATATCCCCACACAGTAGTGTCCACCTACCTGAGCTGCGGCCAGCGCACTCTTGTGGTCCTCTAGCGTCAGTGCAAGCTGATCATGGGCAGCCTTCAAGTCCTTATGTACTATCTGTAATAATAATAATAAATAACATGGTCATGGATCCTCCTAGCTATCCAATGGCCTTAAGAGAACTTCTTCCATATTTTATATCTATGTTTTTTTTTACATAAACAATTTGAGGTTGACCAAGCTCTGTGGTTACCAGTAGGGCTGAATGACAAGTTCTTTTTGAGGTCGGTTTGGTTTAGGTTCGATTAAAAAAATGTATCTGGGTTTTAGATTTTTTTTTTTAAACATTAAATGCATTTTTAAATGAATGAAATAACAATAATTTGAGATTTTTAACAAAAATTCCAAAGCCAAAAATAGTGAACATTCAATTCCCAAAACATTAAAAATATTCCATTGTGTCTGTCAGGTCCACATTTGGTAGACATTGTCATGAATGTCCTGTGAGAAGCCAAATTGGTCAGATCAGGTTTGCAATGAATAACTTCAACCAGACCCCAGACCTAGGGGGGGATTAACAACTCACTGTCCTTGTAAATCAAGGACAGAACAATCAGCTCTCCTTCTCCAATGTTCACCAGAGGAATGTATTGTTTTCACGCTGAAACTCAAAACACATTCTAAAGCGAATACTGGAACAGTATTTGTAACATAGGTGGGGAATGGTCAGAGCCAATCTATAGGACACTAATGTCATTTTGTGATGTCATTAAAAATGTTATACAGGCAATACTGTGACTTGGAAAGTATACGTACTACATGTATGAAGTGTCCATCCTATGAGTTGTGCATATAATATGAAAAATGATGAGATGTTTTTGTTAAGAGAGGGATGTGATTTTAGGAGCCATAGGAGAGAATTGTTTTAACATAAACTTTGCACAGTGACAAGTCACGCCCGAGTGATGTCAGAGAACGTCTCGCCTGACGGAACCGCCCTTTCGAAACAAACTGTATGAAATGACAGGTTAAGAATCAACATATCATACCAGAGAGACGTAGAGCTGCAGCTACATGTTTAAAGTGGTTTGAACTGTGAATCTCAACATGAGGTAGAGGAGATAAACTCACCTCGCGGACAATCACTGGTACGGTTGATTAGCGGTCCTAAGTATCTAGATAAGCGAATTTAAGTGGGACCACTCTACTACACTGCTCAAACCGTCGTATTACGCTACTCTCATCACCCCACTGGGAACCATCGACACGGCTGGCTAGCCTATCTTCAAAGAAGCATCTTCAGGAGCGAACGGAAGGAAAATCAACTCTGTAGTTCTGTTCAGGACGACAAGTCACTGGATACCGGACGGCTACAGAGGACAACAGTAGACGACTTGTCGGAACCATTTTTGGAGAATCAGAGCCTTACAAGCATGCGGTGAAAAGGCCCAAAACCTTTTCCAAGGCATGATTTCTTACTCCAAGCAGGCGGCAGTTTGTGTGCAAAGTACAGGAGTACAATAAGAGAGAGTCGTTTCTAAATGTACCAACGTTAAGTGTCTTTATCCCGCTCTCCCTCTCCATGTCTTTTGTAACAAGCAGCTATATTGTAGTCAGTCCACTAGGGACCTGTTTTAACGTGTTAAGTGTGTGTTTTTCCTGTGTTACCATTTAATTAGCTAGTAAATAAATAATTAAACCAATTTGTGTAGTACTGAATTATAAGGTTTTTGCAGATGCAAAGAAGTTACAACGGTTCAGAATGATGATATGATCCGAGATAATAATTAATAAGGACTGTTATTAGATGTGATAGGTACATATCTTTAAGAGTTTAATTTGGGAGATAGTAACTCTAACGAACCGCTCTAGTGGTGCCCCAAATCCTAGTAAGTTAATTGTTACATGATTCATTGAAATCGGCAAAAAACAATTAAACATATTTCGATAATTAGATAAATAAGTCTTCAGATTAATGTCAAGTCACGACAACATCAATAGTTGTGCATCAGTTGTGTTTATTACTTAGTTTTTTATTTTGATGACTTAATTCTCATTCCTTAAAGTCATCATCTCATCTCAGGCAGTAGCAGCCAGCCAGCCAGCCAGCCAGCCAGCCAGCCAGCCAGCCAGCATCCCTCTTCTCGCCATACTTTAGTTATCCTATTTAGCTAGCCTGCCTAAGAATGCTGCAGAGCTATCTGACAAAATCATTTTACTAGTTATTCAAAATAGATAAGGCTTAATTTCACGAACTGTCTATGGTCCGTCTAACGTGTATCTAACGTAATAGGCATAAAAGTGTATCCGTCCTGACATCTGTATGTAATTATGAAATGCTCATGTCTCCCCTAACAATGGGAGTCGTTGTCCCAAAGGTGAGAAGGCAGGAAACAAGCTTCGGTCCAAAATAAGTCAAACTCATTGGGATTATTTTGGACAAACTGTCGAGAGTGAAATCTCTCGCTTCGTCCCTTCCTCTCTGACCGGTGTCGCGAGCAGGAAAAAAACTGGCACTCTCGATTATGGTTGTTGTTGTTGTTAATTACGACTTTTCTGCGCTGAACTAGGTTGAATATTTGTTTAATGAAACCTTCAACTCACTTCAGCCCAGCGTCCCATAGTTCTAAAGTTGAATTCTCTCGTGAATGATTTGATTTCTCTTCAGAGAAACGGCATATTTGACCCCAAAAAAGTATAAATGTAATTCAAGTAATTGAACCGACGTCGGTCAATTTCTTGTTTAGTAACCCCACCACCCACCCCAGAAAATATGAAATATGGGTTAATCGCTCAGCACCAATTCCCAGTACTCACCCGTGCATCCTGCAATTGGACATGGATGTCCTGGTGAGCTTTCCTCAGCTGCCTATTCTCCTCTCGCAGATTATACACATTCTCTACAGTAATAACACAAACACCACGTACCATACTTATTACAAATCTTATTATGCCATTGTATCGTGCATCAACTCCAAAACCGCTGAAAGTCAGGAGAGGGAGACAAAGGCAAGCTAGTATTAGTAGTATTTACTCATGACCTTGTGTGTGTCTGCACCTTGTGTGTGTCTGCACCTTGTGTGTGTCTGCACCTTGTGTGTGTCTGCACCTTGTGTGTGTCTGCACCTTGTGTGTGTCTGCACCTTGTGTGTGTCTGCACCTTGTGTGTGTCTGGACCTTGTGTGTGTCTGGACCTTGTGTGTGTCTGGACCTTGTGTGTGTCTGGACCTTGTGTGTGTCTGGACCTTGTGTGTGTCTGGACCTTGTGTGTGTCTGGACCTTTGAGTTTGGAGGCTTCCATCTCTTTGGTCTGCTGTAGTTTGTCGAAGCGGTCCTTGTGCTCGTCCAAGGCCTTGCCGTGGTCCTCTGCCTGAATCTGATGCTGCTCCTGCAGCTCATAGTGCTGCTTCTTCAGGTCCTCGTGCTGCTTCTGAAACAACAAGGACAGAGTGTGGGTCAGTGTGTGTGTGTGTGTGGTGTGTGTGTGGTGTGTGGTGTGTGTACTGACCTTCAGCATCTGGTGCTGCCCATGTAATGAGTTCAATCTGCTGCTGGAGTCCTGCTGTTTAACAAATGACAAACATTTACAATCCCTGTCTCCACTCCTCCTTTAATATCAACAACATTTACAATCCCCGTCTCCACTCCTCCTTTAATATCAACAACATTTACAATCCCCGTCTCCACTCCTCCTTTAATATCAACAACATTTACAATCCCTGTCTCCACTCCTCCTTTAATATCTACAACATTTACAATCCCTGTCTCCACTCCTCCTTTAATATCAACATCATTTACAATCTGTCTCCACTCCTCCTTTAATATCAACAACATTTACAATCCCTGTCTCCACTCCTTTAATATCAACAACATTTACCATCCCTGTCTCCACTCCTCCTTTAATATCAACAACATTTACAATCCCTGTCTCCACTCCTCCTTTAATATCTACAACATTTACAATCCCTGTCTCCACTCCTCCTTTAATATCAACATCATTTACAATCTGTCTCCACTCCTCCTTTAATATCAACAACATTTACAATCCCTGTCTCCACTCCTCCTTTAATATCAACAACATTTACAATCCCTGTCTCCACTCCTCCTTTAATATCAACATCATTTACAATCTGTCTCCACTCCTCCTTTAATATCAACAACATTTACAATCCCTGTCTCCACTCCTCCTTTAATATCAACAACATTTACAATCTGTCTCCACTCCTCCTTTAATATCAACAACATTTACAATCTGTCTCCACTCCACCTTTAATATCAACAACAGTTACCATCCCTGTCTCCACTCCTCCTTTAATATCAACAACATTTACCATCCCTGTCTCCACTCCTTTAATATCAACAACATTTACAATCCCTGTCACCACTCCTCCTTTAATATCAACATCATTTACAATCTGTCTCCACTCCTCCTTTAATATCAACATTTACAATCCCTGTCTCCACTCCTCCTTTAATATCAACAACATTTACAATCCCTGTCACCACTCCTCCTTTAATATCAACATCATTTACAATCTGTCTCCACTCCTCCTTTAATATCAACATTTACAATCCCTGTCTCCACTCCTCCTTTAATATCAACAACATTTACAATCCCTGTCTCCACTCCTCCTTTAATATCAACATTTACAATCCCTGTCCCCACTCCTTTAATATCAACAACATTTACAATCCCCGTCTCCACTCCTCCTTTAATATCAACATCATTTACAATCCCCGTCTCCACTCCTCCTTTAATATCAACAACATTTACAATCCCCGTCTCCACTCCTCCTTTAATATCAACAACATTTACAATCCCTGTCCCCACTCCTTTAATATCAACATCATTTACAATCCCCGTCTCCACTCCTCCTTTAATATCAACATTTACAATCCCTGTCTCCACTCCTCCTTTAATATCAACAACATTTACAATCCCTGTCTCCACTCCTTTAATATCAACATTTACAATCCCTGTCCCCACTCCTTTAATATCAACAACATTTACAATCCCTGTCACCACTCCTCCTTTAATATCAACATCATTTACAATCTGTCTCCACTCCTCCTTTAATATCAACATTTACAATCCCTGTCTCCACTCCTCCTTTAATATCAACATTTACAATCCCTGTCTCCACTCCTCCTTTAATATCAACATTTACAATCCCTGTCCCCACTCCTTTAATATCAACAACATTTACAATCCCCGTCTCCACTCCTCCTTTAATATCAACAACATTTACAATCCCCGTCTCCACTCCTCCTTTAATATCAACAACATTTACAATCCTGTCCCCACTCCTTTAATATCAACAACATTTACAATCCTGTCCCCACTCCTTTAATATCAACAACATTTACAATCCCTGTCCCCACTCCTTTAATATCAACAACATTTACACTCCTGTCCCCACTCCTTTAAAATCAACACCATTTACAATCCTGTCCCCACTCCTTTAATATCAACAACATTTACAATCCCTGTCCCCACTCCTTTAATATCAACAACATTTACACTCCTGTCCCCACTCCTTTAATATCAACAACATTTACACTCCTGTCCCCACTCCTTTAATATCAACAACATTTACAATCCCTGTCCCCACTCCTTTAATATCAACAACATTTACAATCCCTGTCCCCACTCCTCCTTTAATATCAACAACATTTACACTCCTGTCCCCACTCCTTTAATATCAACACCATTTACAATCCTGTCCCCACTCCTTTAATATCAACAACATTTACAATCCCTGTCCCCACTCCTTTAATATCAACAACATTTACAATCCTGTCCCCACTCCTTTAATATCAACAACATTTACACTCCTGTCCCCACTCCTTTAATATCAACAACATTTACAATCCCTGTCCCCACTCCTTTAATATCAACAACATTTACAATCCCCGTCACCACTCCTCCTTTAATATCAACAACATTTACACTCCTGTCCCCACTCCTCCTTTAATATCAACAACATTTACACTCCTGTCCCCACTCCTCCTTTAATATCAACACCATTTACACTCCTGTCCCCACTCCTCCTTTAATATCAACAACATTTACACTCCTGTCCCCACTCCTCCTTTAATATCAACAACATTTACACTCCTGTCCCCACTCCTCCTTTAATATCAACACCATTTACACTCCTGTCCCCACTCCTTTAATATCAACAACATTTACACTCCTGTCCCCACTCCTCCTTTAATATCAACACCATTTACACTCCTGTCCCCACTCCTCCTTTAATATCAACACCATTTACACTCCTGTCCCCACTCCTTTAATATCAACACCATTTACACTCCTGTCCCCACTCCTCCTTTAATATCAACAACATTTACACTCCTGTCCCCACTCCTCCTTTAATATCAACAACATTTACACTCCTGTCCCCACTCCTCCTTTAATATCAACAACATTTACACTCCTGTCCCCACTCCTCCTTTAATATCAACACCATTTACACTCCTGTCCCCACTCCTCCTTTAATATCAACACCATTTACACTCCTGTCCCCACTCCTCCTTTAATATCAACACCATTTACACTCCTGTCCCCACTCCTTTAATATCAACAACATTTACATTCCCTGTCCCCACTCCTTTAATATCAACAACATTTACATTCCCTGTCCCCACTCCTTTAATATCAACAACATTTACCATCCCTGTCCCCACTCCTTTAATATCAACAACATTTACCATCCCTGTCCCCACTCCTTTAATATCAACAACATTTACAATCCTGTCCCCACTCCTTTAATATCAACAACATTTACACTCCTGTCCCCACTCCTTTAATATCAACAACATTTACATTCCCTGTCCCCACTCCTTTAATATCAACAACATTTACCATCCCTGTCCCCACTCCTTTAATATCAACAACATTTACCATCCCTGTCCCCACTCCTTTAATATCAACAACATTTACAATCCTGTCCCCACTCCTTTAATATCAACAACATTTACCATCCCTGTCCCCACTCCTTTAATATCAACAACATTTACAATCCTGTCCCCACTCCTTTAATATCAACAACATTTACACTCCTGTCCCCACTCCTTTAATATCAACAACATTTACACTCCCTGTCCCCACTCCTTTAATATCAACAACATTTACAATCCTGTCCCCACTCCTTTAATATCAACAACATTTACACTCCCTGTCCCCACTCCTTTATTATCAACAACATTTACAATCCCTGTCCCCACTCCTTTAATATCAACAACATTTACAATCCTGTCCCCACTCCTTTAATATCAACAACATTTACACTCCTGTCCCCACTCCTTTAATATCAACAACATTTACACTCCCTGTCCCCACTCCTCCTTTAAATATTATGAATAACATCCCCCAACCAAATCAGAGGCATTTCAGCCCACAGCAGAAAGTGACATCAGTGCCGCTGACCTAATAAAACCATTAGAATACAACTGTTCCTCAGTCTGGAGAGATGTTGGCAGTCAGACAGAATCATTTAACAGTCCCACTAAACAGATGGGCACATAAATGCTGAATTTAACTGCATAACTTTCCATCACGACTACTAGAGTTGGGGACTCAGGCCTACCTTCTCCTTGTTCAGTGACTGTTGGGCTTCAAGTTTATACACCTGATAATCTGTTGGAGACAAAAAGGGGAAGACATGATGGAATCAACATGGTTGTAAAGAGTGTATGATTGAGGATTAAAGTACTTCATGGAGTAATGTATATACTAGTGGCTGACGTTTTGTCTCCCTCACCCTCTTTGGCCTTCTTGTGCTCCAGACGTTCCTTCTGCAAAGACTTCTCTAGACGCGAACGATGCTCATACACCACTGAGAAACAGAGAAAACAGAGAGAAGGGAGGGAGAAAGACAGAGGAAGAGAGAGAAGGGAGGGAGAAAGACAGAGGGAGAGAGAGAAGGGAGGGAGAAAGACAGAGGGAGAGAGAGCGAGAGAGACAGAGGGAGAGAGAGCGAGAGAAGGGAGGGAGAAAGACAGAGGGAGAGAGAGCGAGAGAGACAGAGGGAGAGAGAGAGAGAGAGAAGGGAGGGAGAAAGACAGGGGGAAACAGAGAAAACAGTGTTAATGTGCCAGGATGTTATCCCAGAGCCATCTGGAGTTGAAGCTAAACAGAAAGACGTCTATGATACAAACATTTAGATTTAAAACACACATAAATGGCTTAGAACAAGCAAACAGATCCTTTGCTGCGTCTGAATGAGTGAGCGTGTTCAGTATTGGTTCAGAATGTGTATTCTGGCATTGCCATCGTTGATTGAAGGTCAGGTGTGGTACTCCACAGTATGTCGTCACAGAGTTCTCTCACACACAAACTCAGCAAAAAAAGGAAACTGACCTTTTTCCAGGACCCTGTCTTCAAAAGATAATTTGTAAAAATCCAAATAACTTCACAGATCTTCATTGTAAAAGGTTTAAAACTGTTTCCCATGTTTGTTCAAAGAACCATAAACAATCGACGAACATGCACCTGAACATGCACATGGAACGGCCGTTAAGACACTTAACAGCTTACAGATGGTAGGCAATTAGGTCACAGTTATGAAAACTTAGGACACTAAAGAGGCCTTTCTACTGACTCTGAAAAACACCAAAAGATAGATGCCCAGGGTCCCTGCTCATCTGCGTGAACGTGCCTTAGGCATGCTGCAAGGAGGCATGAGGACTGCAGATGTGGCCAGGGCAATAAATTGCAATGTCCGTACTGTGAGACGCCTAACACAGCGCTACAGGGAGACAGGACAGACAGCTGATCATCCTCGCAGTAGAAGACCACGTGTAACAAACACCTACACAGAATCAGTACATCTGAACATCACACATGCGGGTGAAGACAAGTACATTAGATAGCCTTCATTTCGCACGGGATAGTCTATTCTTGTTCTGAGAAATGAAGGCTAATGAGTTTTAGAAGAAAGTCTGTTTCTGGCAATTTTGAGCCTGTAATCAAAACCCACAAATGCTGATGCTCCAGATACTCAACTAGTCTAAAGAAGGCCAGTTTTATTGCTTCTTTAATCACTACAACAGTTTTCAGCTGTGCTAACATAATTGCAAAAGGGCTTTCTAATGATCAAATAGCTATTTCAAGTTTATCATTATAAAAGGCTAACAACATGCCATTGGAACACAGGAGTGATGGTTGCTGATAATGGGCCTCTACGCCGATGTATTCCATACAAATAAAAATAAAAATCTGCCAATAGTCATTTACAACATTAACAATGTTTACATTGTATTTCTGATCAATTTCATATTATTTTAATGGACAAAAAAAAATGCTTTTCTTTAAAAAAACAAGGACATTTGTAAGTGACCCCAAACTTTTGAATGGTAGTGTGTGTATATAAATACATACAAATATATATACATATATACTACTAAAAAAAAAAAATGCAACTCCAAGTCAATCACACTTCTGTGAAATCAAACTTTCCTCTTAGGAAGCAACACTGATTGACAATAAATTTCACATGCTGTTATGCAAATGGCATAGACAACAGGTGGAAATTATAGGCAATTAGCAAGACACCACCAATAAAGTTGTGGTTCTGCAGTTGGTGACCACAGACCACTTCTCAGTTCCTATGCTTCCTGGCTGATGTTTTGGTCACTTTTGAATGCTGGCGGTGCTTTCACTCTCGTGGTAGCATGAGACGGAGTCTACAACCCATACAAGTGGCTCGGGTAGTGCAGCTCATCCAGGATGGCACATCAATGCGAGCTGTGACAAGAAGGTTTGCTGTGTCTGTCAGCGTAGTGTCCAGAATATGGAGGCGCTACCAGGAGACAGGCCAGTACATCAGGTGGGGGTTGTGCTTACAGCCCAACACCGTGCAGGACATTTGGCATTTGCCAGAGAAAACCAAGATCGGCAAATTCGCCACTGGCGCCCTGTGCTCCTCACAGATGAAAGCAGGTTCACACTGAGCATGTGACAGAAGTGACAGAGTCTGGAGACACCGTGGAGAACGGTCTGCTGCCTGCAACATCCTCCAGCATGACCGGTTCGGGGGGGGGTTAGTCATGGTGTGGGGTGGCATTTCTTTGGGGGGCCGCACAGCACCTCCATGTGCTCGCCAGAGGTAGCCTGACTGCCATTAGGTACCGAGATGAGATCCTCAGACCCCTTGTGAGACCATATGCTGGTGCGGTTGGCCCTGGGTTCCTCCTAATGCAAGACAATGCTAGACCTCATGTGGCTGGAGTGTGTCAGCAGTTCCTGCAAGAGGAAGGTATTGATGCTATGGACTGGCCCGCCCGTTCCCCAGACCTGAATCCAATTGAGCACATCTGGGACATCATGTCTCGTTCCATCCAACAACGCCACTTTGCACCACAGACTGTCCAGGAGTTGGCGGATGCTTTAGTCCAGGTCTGGGAGGAGATCCCTCAGGAGACCATTCGCCACCTCATCAGGAGCATGCCCAGGCGTTGTAGGGAGGCCACACACACTACTGAGCCTAATTTTGACTTGTTTTAAGGACATTACATCAAAGTTGGATCAGCCTGTAGTGTGGTTTTCCACTTTAAATTTGATTTCCATTGATTACTTGTGATTTTGTTGTCAGCACATTCAACTAGGTAAAGAAAAAAGTATTTAATAAGAATATTTCATTCAGATCTAAGATGTATTTTAGTGTTCCCTTTATTTTTTTGAGCAGTGTATATATAAATATACGTACATACATATACACATACATACACACATACAGTGGGGCAAAAAAAGTATTGAGTCAGCCACCAACTGTGCAAGTTCTCCCACTTAAAAAGATGAGGCCTGTAATTTTCATCATAGGTACACTTCAACTATGACAGACAAAATGAGAAGAAAAAAAAATCAGAAAATCACATTGTAGGATTTTTAATGAATTTATTTGCAAATTATGGTGGAAAATAAGTATTTGGTCAATAACAAAAGTTTCTCTCAATACTTTGTTATATACCCTTTGTTGGCAATGACAGAGGTCAAACGTTTTCTGTAAGTCTTCACAACGTTTTCACACACTGTTGCTGGTATTTTGGCCCATTCCTCCATGCAGGTCTCCTCTAGAGCAGTGATGTTTTGCGGCTGTTGCTGGGCAACACGGACTTTCAACTCCCTCCAAAGATTTTCTATGGGGTTGAGATCTGGAGACTGGCTAGGCCACTCTCGGACCTTGAAATGCTTATTACGAAGGCACTACTCCGTTGCCCGGGCGGTGAGTTTGGGATCATTGTCATGCTGAAAGACCCAGCCACATTTCATCTTCAATGCCCTTGCTGATGGAAGGAGGTTTTCACTCAAAATCTCACGATACATGGCCCCATTCATTCTTTCCTTTACACGGATCAGTCGTCCTGGTCCCTTTGCAGAAAAACAGCCCCAAAGCATGATGTTTCCACCCCCATGCTTCACAGTAGGTATGGTGTTCTTTGGCTGCAACTCAGCATTCGTTGTCCTCCAAACATGACGAGTTGAGTTTTTACCAAAAAGTTATATTTTGGTTTCATCTGACCATATGACAGTCTCCCAATCTTATTCTGGATGATCCAAATGCTCTCTAGCAGACTTCAGACAGGCCTGGACATGTACTGGCTTAAGCAGGGGGACACGTCTGGCACTGCAGGATTTGAGTCCCTAGCGGTGTAGTGTGTTACTGATGGTAGGCTTTGTTACTTTGGTCCCAGCTCTCTGCAGGTCATTCACTAGGTCCCCCCGTATGGTTCTGGGATTTTTGCTCACCGTTCTTGTGATCATTTTGACCCCACGGGGTGAGATCTTGCGTGGAGCCCCAGATCGAGGGAGATTATCAGTGGTCTTGTATGTCTTCCATTTCCTAATAATTGCTCCCACAGTTTATTTCTTCAAACCAAGCTCCTTACCTATTGCAGATTCAGTCTTCCTAGCCTGGTGCAGATCTACAATTTTGTTTTTGGTGTCCTTTGACAGCTCTTTGGTCTTGGCCATAGTGGAGTTTGAAGTGTGGACAGGTGTCTTTTATACTGATAACAAGTTCAAACAGGTGCCATTAATACAGATACCGAGTGGAGGACAGAGGAGCTTCTTAAAGAAGAAGTTACAGGTCTGTGAGAGTCAGAAATCTTGCTTGTTTGTAGGTGACCAAATACTTATTTTCCACCATAATTTGCAAATAAATTCATTAAAAATCCTACAATGTGATTTTCTGGATTTTTTTTTCTTCTCATTTTGTCTGTCATAGTTGAAGTGTACCTATGATGAAAATTACAGGCCTTTCTCATCTTTCTAAGTGGGAGAACTTGCACAATTGGTGGCTGACTAAATACTTTTTTTGCCCCACTGTACATATACATATATACATACACACATATACATATAGCAAGAAAAAGAGAATTAACCCAAAATCTAGGCAAACTGGAATGCTATTTGGCCGTAAACAATGTGTGGCAGAATACCTGGCCATTGTGTTTCCCCAGACTTCAAAGGGTTAGCGTGACACCATGAAAACCCAAGGAAAATATCCCACCTGTTCTGCCTGTAATACCACCTGGAAAATCTGAGCAGCAGATTCAACTTTTCAATTACAGATACTGACACATTTCAGTTGAATGCATTAAGTTGTACAACTGACCTGGTGTCCCCTTTCCTTATCAGAGCGCCTTTACTGTTATCAGAGTGCCCTTTCAGTCGCTTGATTACAATGGGCAGCTTAACACAGACCTATTATACATGCATTCAACATCCAAGGTTTAAAGTGTGTACTTATTAAACAGAGCAACAGTGCGTCTAACTCCCTAATGCTAGGGTTAAATTCCACAACATACACTCTGGGTAAGGCTACATCTCAATACGGGCACTGATCTGGACACAAGGGGAGTGGAAGCTATACGGCAGAAGGAAGCCTACCTGTACTTTCACCTGTCCTCTTCTCAGATTAGTGTGGGTGAAGGAAATGAAGAGAGGAAGAAAGGTTAGACTTGTTGAGAGATACCCATAGACTGGGACCATCCTTTACCAGAGACCAAAACAGAGACATGAGAGAGCAGTCTGAGCTTTATAGCTCCACTGTGTTCATTTCTCAGTGATCTCTCTTCGGTTAGGCCACGCATCTCTGTCTGTCAAGCCAGTCGGTGTTCGATAGATTGAGGGGAAGTCAAGACAGAGTCAAACTGTGAAGGAAAAACTCACACTACTGGGAGACAGAAGAGAGTAGGGGCTGACAAAGGGGAAGAGGGTCTGACAAGGGAAAGGGGGTCTGACAAAGGGAAAGGGGGTCTGACAAAGGGAAAGGGGGGCTGACAAAGGGAAAGGGGGGCTGACAAAGGGGGGCAAGGCGGAGAGGAGAGGCACTGAATCAACAGTGAGTCAAGTGTTCAAACCCAGAGAAAGCCACGTTGTTCAAGGATCAAAATCAAGAGAAAGCCCTGTTGTACCAGGAAAAAACAACCGTTTCCTAGGTCTCAATGTAAAAGGAGCCATGAGCACCAACATGGGAAGTTCATGGGATGATTTCAAATTGGGTGTCAAATGAAAGCGAAGAGTCTATATTTTGGGGAAATTAAAGGCAAAGATAAATGTTTCTAAAACGTTCCATCTTAAAAACGAGGCATAAAGGCTTTGATTTGTGGATAAACAGATGGGAAAAGGCGTCTCCGACAACATCTACCAGAAAAAGTCTTAAAGGTTTCAGAAATACATTAAAAACACAATCATGTTGACATAAAGACCCCTGCCAACTAACATCAACATCATTTGTTTTGGATAAATTCTTTACCGTCTGTAAGTCTAAGAAATATTGCCTCTTAATCCCGTTACCAAAAAACCCACATATCTGGAAGATATTTTAACGTTTTAACATTTTTCCCCCTCACTTCACAGTGGGGCGGCAGGGTAGCCTAGTGGCCTCTCCCTCTCCGCCTTGCCCCCTTCCCCTTTGTCAGCCTCTAGTAACCGGAAGGTTGCAAGTTCAAACCCCCGAGCTGACAAGGTACAAATCTGCCGTTCTGTCCAATACAGTACAGTCCAATACAGTAGGGTCACCTGCTACTGTCTTCCCTTCAGTACAGTGAGTAGAGTACAGTACAGTACAAAACAGTCCAATACAGTACAGTCCAATACAGTACAGTAGGGTCACCTGCTACTGTCTTCCCTTCAGTACAGTGAGCAGAGTACAGTAGAGTACAGTCCAATACAGTACAGTCCAATACTGTACAGTTGGGTCACCTGCTATTGTCCTCCCTTCAGTACAGTGAGTAGAGTACAGTACAGTACAGTACAGTCCAATACAGTACAGTTGGGTCACCTGCTACTGTCCTCCCTTCAGTACAGTGAGTAGAGCACGGTACAGTACAGTTGGGTCACCTGCTACGGTCCTCTCTTCAGTACAGTGAGTAGAGTACAGTACAGTACAAAACAGTCCAATACAGTACAGTCCAATACAGTACAGTAGGGTCACCTGCTACTGTCTTCCCTTCAGTACAGTGAGCAGAGTACAGTAGAGTACAGTCCAATACAGTACAGTCCAATACTGTACAGTTGGGTCACCTGCTATTGTCCTCCCTTCAGTACAGTGAGTAGAGTAGAGTACAGTACAGTACAGTACAGTCCAATACAGTACAGTTGGGTCACCTGCTAAGGTCCTCCCTTCAGTACAGTGAGTAGAGTACAGTACAGTACAGTCCAATACTGTACAGTTGGATCACCTGCTAAGGTCCTCCGTACAGTACATTACAGTACAAAACAGTCCAATACAGTACAGTACAGTTGGGTCACCTGCTACTGTCCTCCCTTCAGTACAGTGAATAGAGCACGGTACAGTACAGTTGGGTCACCTGCTAAGGTCCTCCCTTCAGTACAGTGAGCAGAGCACAGTAGAGTACAGTCCAATACAGTAGAGTACAGTCCAATACAATACAGTGCAGTCCAATACAATACAGTACAGTACATTGTACCCTGTGCTCAGCTGTATTGTACTGCACTCTATTCAACTGTGCCGCACTGTGATGTCCAAACTTGTGAAACATCCGTAATTATGAATTTCTGTGAGGTACAGATCAGGCACCCAAGTTGTAATTCCGTTACCGGGTGTAAATCCACTTCACTTACTGTAGTTTGATAAGCAAAATATATTTTTCAAAAGTCAATGTGTCATATCATAGCCGACACCCCATTCTTTCTGCAGACATCTTTTAATCTTAATTCGGAGCAGGGTAGCCTAGTGGTTAGAGCGTTGGACTAGTAACCGAAAGGTTGCAAGTTCGAATCCCTGATCTGGCAGTATTTAATTTTTGGATAAAAAAACCTTCCCGTTTTAAACAAGATATTTTGTCACGAAAAGATGCTCGACTATGCATATAATTGACAGCTTTGGAAAGAAAACACTGACGTTTCCAAAACTGCAAAGATATTATCTGTGAGTGCCACAGAACTGATGCTACAGGCGAAACCAAGATGAAACTTCAAACAGGAAATGAGCAAAAGTTTTGAAGCGCTGTTTTCCAATGTCTCCTTATATGGCTGTGATTGCGCAAGGAGAGAGCCCACAATTTCTGCCGTTTCCCCAAGGTGTCTGCAGCATTGTGACGTATTTGTAGGCATATCATTGGAAGATTGACCATAAGAGACCACATTTACCAGGTGTCCGCCCGGTGTCCTGCGTCGAAATTGGTGCGTAAATCTCAGCTGCAAGTATTTTTCCATTTAATTCAGAGAAGAAAGCAGACTTCCACGAACGATATATCAATGAAGAGATATGTGAAAAACACCTTGAGGATTGATTCTAAACAACGTTTGCCATGTTTCAGTCGATATTATGGAGTTAATTTGGAAAAAAGTTCGGCGTTTTGGTGACTGAATTTTCTGGGTTTTTTGGTAGCCAAAAGTGATGTACAAAACGGAGCAAAGTGATGTACAAAGAATCTTTCAGGAAAAACTGAACATTTGCTATCTAACTGAGAGTTTCCTCATTGAAAACATCATCAAAGGTAAATGATTTTATTTGAATGCTTTTCTGTTTTTGTGAAAATGTTGCACGCTAAATGCTACGCTAAATGCTACGCTAGCTATCAATACTCTTACACAAATGCTTGTTTTGCTATGGTTGAAAAGCATATTTTGAAAATCTGAGATGACAGTGTTAAGAAAAGGCTAAGCTTGAGAGCTAGCATATTTATTTCATTTCATTTGCGATTTTCATAAATAGTTAACGTTACGTTATGCTAATGAGCTTGAGGCTATAACTGGATACAGGTTTTTTTTCATAGCCAAACGTGAACAAAACGGAGCGATTTGTCCTACACAAATAATATTTTTTGAAAAACTGAACATTTGCTATCTAACTGAGAGTCTCCTCATTGAAAACCTCTGAAGTTCTTCAAAGGTAAATTATTTTATTTGAATTATTTTCTTGTTTTTGTGAAAATGTTGCTGGCTGAATTCTAGGCTTATAGCTATGCTAGCTATCAATACTCTTACACAAATGCTTGTGTAGCTATGGTTGAAAAGCATATTTTGAAAATCTGAGATGACAGTGTTGTTAACAAAAGTCTAAGCTTGAGAGCAAATATATTTATTTCATTTCATTTGCGATTTTCATGAATAGTTAATGTTGAGTTATGCTAATGAGCTTGAGGCTAAAAATAGGATCCCGGATTGCCCGTCGCATGAAGTTAACTGACTTGCCTAGTTAAATAAAGGTAAAATAAATAAAATATAAAAGAGTTTTTGAAATCCGCGGTTGCATAAAACCCTGAGAGAGATTTTACCGTAATCAGTCACCAAAGTTCAGGATCTGCACAGACCAATTATGCAGATTTTGGCAGACTCAAAACAACATTTTGAAGATAAATACAATGGTTGATTGGATCAGTCTAAAACTTTGCACATACACTGCTGCCTTCTAGTGGCCAAAATCTAAAGTGCGCTTAGAGTCCAAAGTCAGATAATGGCCTTTCTGTTGCCTTTCACGATGGGGAAAAAAAATAAAAATCGCATGTTTTTTTTCTTTGTATTATCTTTTACCAGATCTAACATGTTATATTCTCCTACAATTCTCCCACAAACTTCAAAGTGTTTCCTTTCAAATGATATCAAGAATATGCACATCCTTGCTTCAGGTCCTGAGCTACAGGAAGTTAGATTTGAGTATGACATTTTAAGCTAACATTTTTTTTTTTTTTAAAGGGGCCAATCCTGTTAAGGGTTTTCTACACCCGCTTCAAACAGCTGGAAATATTTGTGGAAAAGACGTCACAGTAGTTCAGATGGTACAATGGTTCAATACACTATACTTGATTGTTTTGTCAAACTGAAATTAGGCAAACTATTTAAAAAAAATTGCAAACAGGAAATGGCGGAGCGATTTCTGCATAGTGCAGCTTTAAATTCATTTTGGACAAGTTTTGGTGCAAATTGTTAAAAGTAGTCCTTGTGCATAGAGTTGTATGGTTTGTTAAACTTTGAAATCAATGGTTTTTGTTTGGCATAGATTTTAAAGTAAAAAAAAAAAGTCAAAGAGTAATTCTGTTAACGTGGAATTTCCCGGCATTTACACTATACCTTAAAAGCACCCAAAATAACAGCTCAGTGAGCATGGCAACAGAGGTCCCACAAGAGTGAGTCCCCCAATGGTTAATACAGTCCCTTATGGCGGATAAAGTGTATGGAGCGAGAGAACAGAAGGCACACTATGAAGTTGACCTTTGGAGTGAACTGGGCCCAGAGTCCGATCATCTCCCGGAACTATTGGGCCTCGAGGGGAGGTGTGTGTGGTGGGCTGGGTTCCACCTCCATTGTAATTCTACTCACCTGAGCAACCCTATACAGGTGAGACAGACCAGTAGGGACTGGACCTCTGGTTGGTAGAGCTGGGCTCAGGTCCATCTATCCAATACTCTCTCACCTGGGCAACCCTATACAGGTGAGATCGGTCTCAATCTTCAAACAGACAGGGCGGCATTCTACAGGTGCAGATGGAACCTGTGTAGTCAGCTACCTTCAATTCCCCGTACTCCGACTACTCACCTGGCGAGGGGAGAAACCAGGTAGGTGTTGGTCTGAGAGGAAGGGCGTTTAGGACTTCTGGACCCAGTGGTCTTGTCAGGGCTCCTCTTTCACCTCACCGGGTAAGTTCACCATGATGTATCATAACAATTACATCATCTCTATGCACTATAGCCCTCCAGGGGCTCTTTAGAGTCACCTTCACCTGTCCCTCTCAGGTGTCCCTAACTGAGCCGCTCCTCCGGGTGACAACTCCACACCTGGGTATCCAGACATGGCCAACTACCTCCTCCAACACAACTGGTGAAGGCAAAGAGATGACTGAGCATGCAAGGTCTCTCTCCTCATGGCAATAAAATCCTTAACTCTCCCTTTGTATTTCCCACACACACACATACAGGAGTGAGTATGTGATAGGAGTGAGGGGTGAAAGGTTAGGACAGTTCCAGAGCCATCCTCAGTGGCCTCTTTCTCTTTCAGTGGGATATAAAATTAAACACTCGTCCTTGTGTTTCACTGTCTAGTGTCACTACAACATTCACCCTTCTGCTGTTTCATATGAAAAATCTAATTTCAGATTAGGGCTCCTAATATAACAATGTATTTCTGAATGATAAAAAAAAAATCCCTTTGATTGAAACTTAGCTTCCCACTTCAATGCTGTTCTTGTAAAATGTTCCACATGCGTGTGTCTGCTAAATGCCTAGTAGAGAACCTTTAAATAGAGAGTAGTCTACTGAGTACAACTCGGCTTCCAGAGCCGTTGGCAGAGTTGAGACCAGCAAAAACCCTAGTAGTGTTCGGCAGTTAAGAGCTGCCCTGTTGTTAAAAAGGGGAAACTGTCAATCGATTTCCCCCCACAGGCTGTGTAACAGTCCATCTCTAAATATACTGTAGGTCACATTAATGCTATTAACAGCAGAGAGTAGATATTGAATGACAGTGAAGAGAACATAATCACCCCTCCACACCAAAGTGAGGTGGCTGAAGTGAGTTACCCCTGGCAGAACGTGAGTGAAGGGCTATCCAATCCATTTTAAATGGTCCATGTGTTCTTACTTCACTGTCCAACCAGGCATACAGTACATGTAAAACATGGAGCAAGAACCATGTGTGTAGCCGTACCTAAAGTATATAACAAAGTATGTGGAAATTGAACAGTGTCCACGTAGAACTATCCTAGAAAGTACAACTGTACAACCAAACATCAGATTGGTGGTTTCATCATCCGAAGGCTTACGCCTACTTAGAGAAACTGGTTGTAGAGGAGTGACCTACGTGTTTAGAAAGCTAGCCTAGTGACCTGTCTGATGTTGAGCTGGCAAGTGAGGTTTCCAGAGGTGCAGAGCATGCCTTGGGACACCGAGGCCACCAAGTGTGTGTCCTACTATAGAGCCATTAATCCTTTATCAAGAAACTCCTCTCGATCAAACTCAAAATAACCTCTTAGGCTCCGGTACATATCTATTCTAAGCTATAGCCTAGCTTGGGGAATGATGTGTGCGAAACTCAGCTGATGAGTTAAATGGCCGATTTTTATTTATTTATAAATTTATATATATAGGGTAGCCTAGTGGTTAGAGCGTTGGACTAGTAACTGGAAGGTTGCAAGTTCAAACCCCCGAGCTGACAAGGTACAAATCTGCCGTTCTGCCCCTGAACAGGCAGTTTACCCACTGTTCCTAGGCCGTCATTGAAAATGAGAATTTGTTCTTAACTGACTTGCCTGGTTAAATAAAGGTAAAATTAAAATAAATTTTAAAAAAACTCTGCTTACACTGATCGCAAGAGAAGTGACAACTTCAGGCAGCACATTGATTAAATGCAACGCAGGACAAGGTAGTTAAACTAGTAATATCGTCAACCATGTGTAGTTAACTAGTGGTTAAGATTGATTATTTTTTATAAGATAAGTTAAATGCTAGCTCGTAACTTACCTTGGCTCCTTGCTGCCTGCACTCGCGTAACAGGTGGTCAAGCTTGCCACGCAGTCTCCTCGTGGAGTGCAATATAAATTGGCCATCGGCATCCAAAATGCAGATTACCGATTGTTATGAAAACTTGAAACTGGCCCTAATTAAATCGGCCATTCCAATTAATCGGTCGACCTCTACTCTCAATACAGTAAGCTGAGCCAGCCAATGCCAACCAAGTCAACAAGAAGCCACCGCTGTGACAGCGAAAAACTTTGACACTCGCAACATTGTTTTAAAAGCAACTGATACAATTGTATATTTTAGTAAAAGCAGATATCGGTAAAGAAGAACGCCAAGAAAGTAATTAAAATAAAGTCCTTGAGCTCCTCCCTCTCTCCCAGTGACGACCCATCATTCAGGGTTAGGTGGGGCAGAGACCCATCTGTTTTGAGCCCCACATTGTTAGCTAAAATAAATGTAATAAAAATATATACACTACCGTTCAAAACTTTGGGGTCAATTAGAAAATGTCCTTGTTTGATAGAAAAGCACTTTGTGTCCATTAAAATAGCAAATTGATCTGAAATACAGTGTAAACATTGTTAATGTTGTAAATGAATATTGTAGCTCGAAATGGATGAATTTTAATAAAATTTCTACATAGGTGTACAGAGGCCCATTATCAGCAACCATCACCCCTGTGTTCCAATGGCATGTTGTGTTAGCTAATCCAAGGCTAACTGATCCTTAGAAAACCCTTTTGCTATTATGTAAGCACAGCTGAAAACTGTTGTTCTGATTAAAGAAGCAAAAAAAACTGTCCTTCTTTAGACTAGTTGAGTATCTGGAGCATCAGCATTTGTCGGTTCGATTACAGGCTCAAAATGGCCAGAAACAAAGACTTTCTTCTGAAACTCGTCAGTCTATACATGTTCTGAGAAATGAAGGCTATTCCATGGCGAGAAATTCCCAATTGCCATAAATTTGCCCACGAAGGACTGCTGCGCCACCTTCCTGTTCAAGTGAGCACAGCATAACAAGGCGAGTCCAAAAATGTCTTGTATGCTGTTGCATAAATTATGTAATAATATGTAATTTCGATCCTGAGTCACGCAGCGGTCTAAGGCACTGCATCTCAATGCAATAGGCATAACTACAGTCCCTGGTTTGAATCCAGGCTGTATCACATCCGGCTGTGATTGGGAGTCCTATAGGGTGGCGCACAATTGGCCCAGCGTCGTCCTGGTTTGGCCGGGGTAGGCCGTCATTGTAAATAAGAATTTGTTCTCAACTGACTTGCCTAGTTAAATAAAGGTTCAATCTAAAAATGTTTACAAAAATATTCCAGGGAGATATGTATACTGTAGCTAAGAAAGTAATAAGTGTATGTTGTGTAGTAAGCTGTGTAGTAACCCATGTGCCTCACCCTAATAAATTGGTCTATTTTTCCTCTTAAATTTTACCTACTGTTCTGACGTGGTAGCCTATAACCGGTTTTAGAGAAATGTAATAATCGAATATTGTAAGAGCTTTCAATGTCTGCTTATATGCCCTGTTTATTTATCTTATGGTTCTGACTTGGAGTACAGGGAGAACACTAAGAACGGCCCATATTCTGAATTCTGTCATTGTACATTTCAAAAGTGCTAAACAAAGTTATGACTACATCCATCCAAGCCCGCTCATTAATGTCTTAATCGAAATTACAGATTGCCCCTTATCCGCTTGTCGTCCCCGCATATGCCATATTTTGTACATCTCAATTGACATTAGAAACCACATAAATCAGCCATATATTTTTTTAAAGGCAGTAAATGAAGCTGAATGAACTGTTTCGCTGCCAGACAAGGCTCCGATAGCCAGTTGTAGCAGTGGTAAGATGTTGGGACAGCTTTATGTAGGCCCTAACAGTTTGTGAGCACCGTGTGTCACCGTTATACTACAAATTATCTATTCATCAGTGTTGCGTTTGTTACTGGATTTGCTGGCATGCACAGTTTTTGTTTTGTTTGCCTCACCAAGATTAAAAATTCTAAAATCGCCACTGCTCTCTCCTTATCTTTTCAAAACGTCGGCTGGGGAAAACGTTTACCTTGAAGCTGCGCCGAGAGCGACTCCTGATGCTGCTGGTACTTGGCAGCCATCGCCTCTGTCCTCTTCAGCTGTTTGTGCATCTCATACGATATCATCCCCCCGTAAATAATCCCGAAAACCACGGTGATTAGAAGGAGAGACTGGAAGATTCTCCGCTGCCTCCGAGAACACACTCCGTTCCCCATGGTTGAATAGCTCCTCTCCCCGCTGCCTGCACAAACAATCTCCCGGTCACTTCTGTGGAAAGTTCAGCTAAACTTTTTACTACTACCACTACTACCCTTATCACCTCAGTCGTCCCCAAGCATTATTAGACAGAGGGCGCAGAAACACTTTAGAGTTGGGGGAAGTTTAGTGAAGATGTTGGACTCATTTTAGCCCACAACACGGTGTAGCCACATCCACGAAGGAATCCCAGTTTGTTGTTACTTCTCCTTGGATTTTTGCTTGACTACACTACACACAGCAAACTCTCTCCGATATTTCAGGAGAAGCTGACGTTGTTAATGTGGGTAAAGTATAAACAATGCGTACTACTCTATTCCGAAACAAACCCAGATAGGATGTAATAGTGCAATGTGTTCAGACTTTGCCAAGCCCTTTAGCAGAAGTCAAAATCCAGATATTTCCGAGGCCTTACAGCACCTTTAACTTTAGTTACGTGTCACCTAAGCAGCGAAGACACCA
This sequence comes from Oncorhynchus masou masou, assembly GCF_036934945.1. Lineage (NCBI taxonomy): Eukaryota > Metazoa > Chordata > Actinopteri > Salmoniformes > Salmonidae > Oncorhynchus > Oncorhynchus masou. The sequence goes on from NC_088224.1 coordinate 87,681,517, forward strand.
CCCAACAGCAACTACTTAGGAAGTCATTCCCCAATGAAACCCAACTACCCGCCCTCCACGGAATTTATTTTTCTCATTGGTCACGTAGGGTTCGGTCAAACAATTTTGGGATCGTGTGGGCGGGGTGTTGGAGGATTTGAGCACAGAGTTTCTAAACCCAGAGGCGCAACATCACGAGACTTCCGGGATCTCATGCAAAACAGACCAGGCCGGGGTTTGGGTGAAAAAAATCTTACTTAACTATTTATTTTCTCGAAATCTAAAGCCACAACTTAGATTCGAGCAAACCTCTTACGTATTTGAACATGTTAGTACTCCAACCTCGTGAAAGTGACAAACTGATACGTTTTAATAGGAGTTTATTTAGGAGTTGCCTTTGAGTTGACGGGCTGCACATGCGCAGTTCGGCGCGAGAGGACCGTTAGACCCGCCACGGCACAATCTTTTTTAATTTGATTTTTATTCCACCTTTATTTAAGTAAGCTAGTTGAGAACAAGTTCTCATTTACAACTGCGACCTGGCCAAGATAAAGCAAAGCAGTGCGACAGAAACAACAACACAGAGTTACACATGGAATAAACAAGCGTACAGTCAATAACACAATAGAAAATAAAAGAAAGTCTATATACAGTGTGTGCAAATGGCGTGAGGAGGTAATGCAATAAGTAGGCCATTGCCGCCATTCACAAAAAAATAAGGAACATGACAAAAATATTTCTGCCTAGTGGCACTTTGATGCTGGAACAGCCCACAATTAGTTTTCCTTTGAAAACGAGTAATGAATAGAAAAATCAGACAACCCCCATAGTAGAATAGTTTATATATTTATCTTATCGGCTTGTTGTGTGTTCTATGCGATATAAATCATTTTCGAGGCATATTAAAGTTAGGAGTGCCATCGGGATTGAAACATGCATTCTGACAAGCAGTCAATGCACAACAATTCTTGCAATCCCGAAAACTGCCGTTTTAATGGCATTTATTGAAAAGAAGGGGCTCCCAGCTTTCCATTGCTAATTAATTAATTTCTCAACTCCTAAATTTGCACGTACTGGGGCGACAGGGTAGCCTAGTGGATAGATCGTTGGACTAGTAACCGGAAGGTTGCAAGTTGCAAGTTCAAATCCCCGAGCTGACAAGGTACACATCTGTCGTTCTGCCCCTGAACAGGCAGTTAACCGACTAGGCTGACTGACTTGTGTGGTTGCCCTCATACATACATACTGTATGATGTTGAATATTTCAATTACAAAATGCACATGATATGTTGCAGAGACTGTGCATCCCATTTAAGGGTTAACCAACAATTTATCAAAGGCTATACTATAGAAGGTAGATGGTATAGGATGACTTAACCATATATTTATAGTTTGTAGATATATTTTAATTACTATATCTGTAATACATATTTGCTGAAACTGTGTGCCTGCCAAATATTACACAAAATATTAAATAGTGTGTGTTATCTTGCCTCAAAAGAAAAAAAACTACACACACATTTGATATATTGCACTTTATTGAGATGTTTGTTTGTTACGTAAACATCATATTGGAATGCTTAACTTGTGTACAATGAGCTACAAAGCTGAGATACTGGGACATATCTTTAATGAAATACATATTGCAAGTAACATAGGCTAAAGCATAAAGAAAAGAAAATACCATGTTATCTTAAAAGAGCAATACAGTGTCATTATTCAAGTAAAAACATTTTCAGACATTTTCCTTGTTCTTGAGACTGTAAATAAATAAATATCTCACTATTCCATTTTCTGATTTGGAAGATATCTATAGGAAACACTTTGAAGAAAAGCCTTTGAGCTAACCAGAATTAAAACTTAATTTATAAAGAGAAAGGAAGAAAAAAAAAGTAACATCTGATACAACCAATAATTACCCTTTAAAATAATATAAAAATAAGAAACTAAATCTTCAACTATCTACGGGTTTTATCACAGAGAAAATAAGTGTCATCATAATTTCTCTTCGTTCATGGATTTCCTGCTGTTTCATGGCCACATTCATTTGCTGGTCAGCCATATTGCAAAAGCCTAAATGTTGAGCTTTTTCAATACTTCACGTAAAAGTAGTAATACTCCTTATTTTACACTAATTTATTGCTTCATATTGTGGTTGGCTGAAAGTTTGCATGGAAAATCCACCAATCACAACTGTGCTTTTTAAAGCCCAGCTGTAACTCTAGACTATCTCGTACAATAAATACTGTACTTTGTCACATCATGTTTAATCACATTTCAGTCCTAAAACACAAGCACTCCTTTATATTTCCTTCCAACGCTTAACTAGTCTGGACTACAGGAAAAGGAAGGCCGAGCACGTCGCCATTCACATCGACGGGGCTGTAGTGGAGCGGGTTGAGAGCTTCAAGCTCTTTGGTGTCCACATCAACAACAAACTATCATGGTCCAAACACACCAAGACAGTAGTGAAGAGGGCACGACAACTCTTATTCCCCCTCAGGAGAAAATATTTGGCATGGGTACTCAGATCCTCAAAATGTTATACAGCTGCACCATTAAGAGCATCCTGACTGGTTACATCACCGCCTGGTGTGGCAACTGCTTGGCATCCGACCGCTAGGCGCTACAGAGGGTAGTGCATACGGCCCAGTCCATAACTTGGGCCAAGACTCCTGCCATCCAGAACCACCATACCAGGCGGTGTCAGAGGAAGGCCCTAAAAATTGTCAAAGACTCCAGTCACCCAAGTCATAGACTGTTCTCTCTGTTACTGCACGGCAACCGGTACCGGAGCACCAAGTCTAGGTCCAAAAGGCTTCTTAACAGCTTCTACCCCCAAGTCATAAGACTGCTGAACAGTTGATCAAATAGCTACCTGGACTATTTGCATTGACCCCCTACCTGGTTAAATAAAGGTGAAATATCTATGCATAGTTACTTTACCCCTACCTACATGTACACTACTGTTCCAAAGTTTGGGGTCACTTAGAAATGTCCTTGTTTTTGAAAGAAAATCAAAAAAAATTGTCCATTAAAATATCAGAAATTGATCAGAAATACAGTGTATACATTGTTAATGTTGTAAATGACAATTGTAGCTGGAAACGGCTGATGTTTTATGGAATATCTACGTAGGTGTACAGAGACCCATTATCAGCAACCATCACTCCTGTGTTCCAAATGGCACGTTGTGTTAGTTAATCCAAGTTTATCATTTTAAAAGGCTAATTGATCATTAGCAATTATGTTAGCACAGCTGAAAACTTTTGTACTGATTAAAGAAGCAATAAATCTGGCCTTTAGACTAGTTGAGTATCTGGAACATCAGCATTTGTGGGTTCGATTACAGGTTCGAAATGGACAGAAACAAAGAACTTCTGAAACTCGTCAGTCTATTCTTGTTCTGAGAAATGAAGGCTATTCCATGTGAGAAATTACCAAGAAACTGAAAATGTGTGTACTACTCCCTTCACAGAACAGCGCAAACTGGCTCTAACCAGAATAGAAAGAGGAGTGGGAGGCCCCAGTGCACAACTGAGCAAGAGAACAAGTACATTTGAGTGTCTAGTTTGAGAAACAGACGCCTCACAAGTTATCAACTGGTAGCTTCATTAAAACACCAGTCTCAACCTCAACAGTGAAGAGGCGACTCCGGGATGCTGGTCTTATCTCGACTAACCCGTACCCCCGCACATTGACCTGGTGCTGGTACCCCCATATATAGCCTCGTTATTGTTATTTTGTGTTACTTTTTAAACTTTAAACGTCATCAGGCGAAAACGGAGAGGGAGGAGTGCACTTCTCAAATCAAACAGTAATCCGCGCCGCTCAATCACGTTGTCAACAAGGCAAATGTTAGAATTTTCTAACTAGTTTTTATTGGGAAAGCAGATAAAGGATTTTTTTTATCAATGGTAATCACCTTAGCATTTGAAAACGCATGATCCTGCTTAATTACGTCACTTTTGTTTTGAGCCGACTACGCCGCCGGCCAGAGTGGGGCACCTGGCTCACACCCGGGAGGCAGCCTGGTTCCAAAAGGAATACAATCACCTTTCACCCAGTTCAAACAAGATGGGGTAACCCGGGTCAGATAAACAACCCCCCCCCCACCCCACTGAAAGACGAGGTAGAGAAATCTGTGGTGTCAATCAACCAATCACATCCATGACAGACTAATAAAGTGCTGTGACCATCGGTAATCAGTAGCTCCATTCTCTCATCATGACTTATAAAACAGTTCCTGGATACAACTCCACAATAAGGGGTGAGAACACAATGCTCAGGGCTGTGACTGAATGCTGCCAAAAACCCTCCCTCCTTCCTTCCATTATTTGTGGCCACTGAAAGGTAACATAACTGGGCCATAACGTAAGGAAAGGAGGATGTTTATCTGAAGGTTAGATTTCAGCCAAAGAACTGTCTGTTTTAAAAGCACCAGTATGAAGACGGAAAACAGCCCTCCGACCTCCACTACAACATACTACTCAAACTCATGCTACTCAAACTCATACTACTCAAACTACTCAAACTCATGCTACTCAAACTCATACTACTCAAACTCATACTACTCAAACTACTCAAACTCATGCTACTCAAACTACTCAAACTCATACTACTCAAACTCATACTACTCAAACTCATACTACTCAAACTCATGCTACTCAAACTCAAACTACTCAACGATGCACCAAAAAAAGCCTATTACTCAAACTATACTACTCAAACTCATACTACTCAAACTCATACTACTCCATACTACTCAAACTCATACTAACTACTCAAACTACCAAACTCATCAACTCAAACTCATACTACTCAAACTTTCCTCAAAAGCAAACAAAGAAAAGCTCCATAATCATATAAATAAAATACACTACACACATCATCAGTTCAACAGTGTTGTGTAGATGCAAAGCACAGGATACCAGGCTTCACCCACTGCATCTTCACGATCTAAACACTGTGTATCACTCCAAGCAATTTACCAACTACAACTTATATAGGGATTCAATTACAACGGAATCTGCTCCTACAACAAACCGAGGCAAACTATAACAAATTCACCACAAGTGAAAAATAGATTACTGTTGGTGTGGCACATCAATAGTCAATGTGATACACTACCATTGGTGCAATGTATGATCTTTTTAAACCTACATACAGGAACAATCACTGTTATGATGCCTTCTTGTACTGTTGACCTAGACGACAATGCTGTGTGAACGGTTCAGAGTGTATTGCCGATCTGATCCTGGAAAACACAGGACCTCTAACCATTGACAAACATAGACTAGAGGAATGTGACACTGAGACACACCCTATAGGCCTTTAGTGTAATAAGAAAAACATAGGGAATAGATCATATGAGCCCCCTTACAAAGATATAGAGAATGGTTCTACTGAGATTACATTCCTCAAACATAAGACGCCCCCTTTAATTCACCTGGATTTAAATGGAGGGAACATTGGTGTACTATCACATTTGTTGGATTATTCTAGGTCTCCACTCAGCATTATGGAGACGATTTCTGGAAATCTCTTACTGTTCTCACTCTAGAATTTCAATCATGTATTCTCACTCTAGAACTTCAATCATGTATTCTCACTCTAGAACTTCAATCATGTGTTTTCTAGAATGTGGACAGCTCCTCCTCTTCACAGAGCAGAGGTTCTACTTCAGGAACGTTCATCTTCTTGCTGGTTTTAGCGGAGTGGTTCTTCCTATAGATGATGAACTGTGCGGTGACCTGGGAGAGTTAAGGCTCATTCACAAACACATCACAACAAGTCAACAATATTCCAGAGACAAAAATAACACTTTCACTTCTTTATCCTTATCCCTTTTTTAGTGAAATGATGATCTCGGAGAAAAATAAAAGATACAAAGAAGTCTAGGAGGAGGACTCCCAGGCTGCCGATGAGCCAGGCCAGATGTTTGAGAATGAAGGCCTGTTTGGAGCCGGCCAGAGCTGGTAGAACCACAATGACACTGAGCCCGTAAGTCCCGTTGCCCATCATGGCCAGGGCAAACAGCATGTACGACGTGCCCTCTGTAGACTGTCGCTTAAACTGCAAACAACAGGGAGATGTTACCTTTTAGACCTCAAAACCAACAGAGTAAGTGAAGATTTAAGGCTCAGAGTCTTCAAAACATGTTATGTAGTTAATCATTTAACCCCATTCTATGACTTCTTCATTTTAACTACTTTTTTTGTTAAATTCCAAAATAATATTAGTTCCCGAACATATTTTCACAATGTTTGACAATGTGTTAGTATGCATGATTTGTTGTTGGTAAGTCATGCATGCTCACAAAGACACTCAATATATAAAAATGTGTGTGTGTGTACTGTGCTATCCCCCTCCCCCTAGGCCATCCCTAGGAACTATTATCACATTGGGAGTGACAGTGAGTTCTCTGCAGGAGCCACCAGTCCACATGCTGTGACATCACTCAGTACAAAACACCAGTCCAGATGCTGTGACATCACTCAGTACACAACACCAGTCTCTCACGCCTGGTTCTCATTTTTTAAAATCAAACAACAGCATTCCTTTTTTCTCTTCTGGCCCCAACTACATTGAGCATTCCTTTATCACCCCTTCCTTCCCCTCATGTCACCCTCTTCCCTCCTCATGTCCCCTAACCCTGCCATCCTGTCACATCTTACCTCCATAATCACACCCATAGACTGTCACTTACATTTTTGTAGAGCTGTGGAAAACGAGAGGAGAGGTAGAATATGGAGGCCACGTATCCACAGGCATAACCAGAAATCTCCACGCTGTTAGAGGCACTCTGAAGATAGAGTCAGAGAGAGAGAGAGAGAGATAGGATGAGATACAACTCACATGGGGTGATATCGCCTTCACACACACACACACACACACACACACACACACACACACACACACACACACACACACACACACACACACACACACACACACACACACACACACACACACACACACACACACACACACACACACACACACACACACACACACACACACACCTCAGTGTTGGCAGAGGTGTTGTTGTCAGTGAGGAACTTGGGGAGAATCAGGAGGGCCACAGTGGAAGCCCCACACCACAGGAAACACAACCACTTCAACATGGGGCGCTCTGGGAGAGAGAGACACACGTGTCACACACACAGACACACCCACCACAGTGTTGCTGTACCTCATGTTTTTTGTTTTTTTTCACCTTTATTTAACCAGGTAGGCAAGTTGAGAACAAGTTCTCATTTACAATTGCGACCTGGCCAAGATAAAGCAAAGCAGTTCGACACATACAACGACACAGAGTTACACATAGAGTAAAACAAACATACACTCAATAATACAGTATAAACAAGTCTATATACAATGTGAGCAAATGAGGTGAGATAAGGGAGGTAAAGGCAAAAAAAGGCCATGGTGGCAAAGTAAATACAATATAGCAAGTAAAACACTGGAATGGTAGATTTGCAGTGGAAGAATGTGCAAAGTTGAAATAAAAATAATGGGGTGCAAAGGAGCAAAATAAATAAATAAAATAAATACAGTAGGGAAAGAGGTAGTTGTTTGGGCTAAATTATAGATGGGCTATGTACAGGTGCAGTAATCTGTGAGCTGCTCTGACAGCTGGTGCTTAAAGCTAGTGAGGGAGATAAGTGTTTCCAGTTTCAGAGATTTTTGTAGTTCGTTCCAATCATTGGCAGCAGAGAACTGGAAGGAGAGGCGGCCAAAGAAATAATTAGTTTTGGGGGTGACCAGAGAGATATACCTGCTGGAGCGCGTGCTACAGGTGGGTGATGCTATGGTGGCCTGTGAGCTGAGATAAGGGGGGACTTTACCTAGCAGGGTCTTGTAGATGACATGGAGACAGTGGGTTTGGCGACGAGTATGAAGCGAGGGCCAGCCAACGAGAGTGTACAGGTCGCAATGGTGGGTAGTATATGGGACTTTGGTGACAAAACGGATGGCACTGTGATAGACTGCATCCAATTTGTTGAGTAGGGTATTGGAGGCTATTTGGTAAATGACATCGCCGAAGTCGAAGATTGATAGGATGGTCAGTTTTACAAGGGTATGTTTGGCAGCATGAGTGAAGGATGCTTTGTTTGCGAAATAGGAAGCCAATTCTAGATTTAACTTTGGATTGGAGATGTTTGATGTGGGTCTGGAAGGTGAGTTTACAGTCTAACCAGACACCTAGGTATTTGTATTGTAGAGGTGACCAATTTCAGACACACTTTCTTCCCTGCAATCTGTACTGGAACTGTGTTGTATAGCTACCAACGTTAGCCTGCAATCTATACTGGAACTGTGTTGTATAGCTACCAACGTTAGCCTGCAATCTATACTGGAACTGTGTTGTATAGCTACCAACGTTAGCCTGCAATCTATACTGGAACTGTGTTGTATTGCTACCAACGTTAGCCTGCAATCTATACTGGAACTGTGTTGTATAACTACCAATGTTAGCCTGCAATCTATACTGGAACTGTGTTGTATAGCTACCAACGTTAGCCTACAATCTATACTGGAACTGTGTTGTATAACTACCAATGTTAGCCTGCAATCTATACTGGAACTGTGCTGTATAACTACCAACGTTAGCATGCAATCTATACTGGAACTGTGTTGTATAGCTACCAACGTTAGCCTGCAATCTATACTGGAACTGTGTTGTATAGCTACCAACGTTAGCCTGCAATCTATACTGGAACTGTGTTGTATAGCTACCAACGTTAGCCTGCAATCTATACTGGAACTGTGTTGTATAGCTACCAACGTTAGCCGATGCTGCTACCAACAGTACATGCAGAGACACTGCTTGCGTGTTCACCGCTGTGAGAGGATTTAAAGGGGGAGTGTGCTCTTGTTCACTTCAACAAATCCTTATAAGGACAGAGACATAGAAGCACAACTCGCCTAGCTGTCTGACAGTCTCAAATGGAAGTCGCTATTGAACGTTTTCAACCCTGCTGGAGCTGTGTTTATTTAGCTCTATTCAAGGACAATGTGGACTGCCCGGACTTTTAACTGTTTGTTTGCAGAGGACTACAGGGGCAAAGTGGCTGTTCTTAGCAAACAAGTAGTGAATTTACACAAGCTACTGAGGAATCCTACACCAGCTACTGAGGAATCCTACACCAGCTACTGAGGAATCCTACACCAGCTACTGGGGAGTCCTACACACGCTACTGGGGAGTCCTACACACGCTACTGGGGAGTCCTACACACGCTACTGGGGAGTCCTACACACGCTACTGGGGAGTCCTACACACGCTACTGGGGAGTCCTACACACGCTACTGGGGAGTCCTACACACGCTACTGGGGAGTCCTACACACGCTACTGGGGAGTCCTACACACGCTACTGGGGAGTCCTACACACGCTACTGGGGAGTCCTACACACGCTACTGGGGAGTCCTACACACGCTACTCGGGAATCCTACACACGCTACTCGGGAATCCTACACACGCTACTGGGGAATCCTACACACGCTACTGGGGAATCCACGCCTGCCTCCTTTTTCTTTCTCCTCTACTCCAGTAGCCGGGCGTCACTCCGGCCTGGTGGAAGTGTCTCCGCCCAGACGGCTCTCCACAGCCAATTGGCCGGTGCTCAGCAGGGATCCCTCACTGAAGGTGTCTGCCTCTTCCCTGGAAAATGGAGTCAGTAAGCTGCCTCTGGATGACTTGGTGGATGTTCCTGTTCTTATCAACCAGCCATGGCGATATGTCACTCGCTGTGGAAGTCAAAAGCAGCGGCATCTGGCAATGGGGGCCTCCTTGGTGACGGGAAGCCCGGACTGGACACAGACTTCAAACAGTTTCTTCGCCCTGGATCCAGAGGTTCCGGCACCTTCATCCCTGGGGGCTTCTGCTTCATGATCGGATCCAAAGGTACCTGCGCCTTCGCCCTCTGTTCTGTCTCCTTCTCCTGTGGTTTCTAACTCGGTTTCAGATCTTCAGAGCTCCCCCTCATCAGACCGTGAGGGTGTCTGAGACACCAGCCCTCTATCAGCCATGATTGATTCTACAGCTGAGTAGGTCCATCATGGCCTCACCGCCCATCGATCCTCGGGGGGTATGCGAGGCCGCTCGAGGCGTAAGAGCGGCCGCACCGCACCAGCTGTCATCGTCAGCAGCTCTATGGTAAGAAACATCTCGGTTCTCAGGGCAAAAACCTTACCCTAGAGCACGAGTACAGGACATTACAACGCTGCTTCCCACCATTCTATGACAAATGCCGGGGCCTGACGCCGTGGTAGTCCATGTGGGGTCAAATGACATTCGCAGGGCTAACCGGGAATGCTGAAAATGTATTTTAAAATAACTGATTCTAGCTTCTTAAAGTTTCCAAAAAAGCGGCCAATTATTTTAGGCCCGGTACCATCGTTAGGTCACGGCTGTGAGAGATTCAGCAGGCTACTGGCATTACACATCTGGCTAAAAGACTACTGTAGCTCTGTTGGCATAATTTATATAGATAAGATGCTCTACAAGAATGACAGTCCATCCAAATAATCTTGGCTCCTGGACTCCTGTCCACGCATTTCAAGGCTGCGTTGAGAAAATGACTTATCAATGACCCAAGCCCTGCTCAGATAATCACTACCATTGTGTCACGGAGTTGTTGTAGTGCTGTAGAACAAAATGTACAATGTCCCAGGAGCGTTGGAAGTCATAGTGTATGTAACCTAATTTATGTCCCTCTAAGTCCCCTGAATGCCTCCTTCGATCCTATAGCTATTGTATGCAATAATCATATGTCTATGAACCAGAGTTATACTGTTAGCACTGAGGCGTGTGTCCTAGTAGGAAGTCCAGTGTGCAGCTCATTCTGTAGTATCAGCTCCAACATACTGTAAATATCACTGGCGTGTCAACTTCTGATAAGCCGATCATGTAAAAGAATCAAGCATCTCAGAAAGGTGCTAAAAAATAGCCCACATTAACGTATTTGGACACCCCTTCAAATGAGTGGATTTGGCTATTTCAGCCACACCCGTTGCTGACAGGTGTATAAAATCGAGCACACCGCCATGCAATCTCCATAGACAAACATTGGCAGTAGAATGGCCTTACAGAAGAGCTCAGTGACTGTCAACGTGGCACAGTCATAGGATGCCACCATTCCTACAAGTCTGTTCGTCAAATGTCTGCCCTGCTAGAGCTGCCCCAGTCAACTGTAAGTGCTGTTGTTGTGAAGTGGAAATGTCCAGGAGCAACAACAGCTCAGCTGCGAAGTGGTAGTCCACACAAGCTCACAGAACAGGACCGCCGAATTCTGAAGCGCATAGCGCAGAAAATTGTCTGTCTTCGGGTTGCAACGCTCACTACCGAGTTCCAAACTGCCTCTGGAAGCAACATAAGCACAAAAACTGTTCATCTGGAGCTTCATGAAATTGGTTTCCATGGCCGAGCAGCCACACACACAAGTCTTAGATCACCATACGCAATGCCAAGCATCGTCTAGAGTGGTGTTAAGCCCGCCGCCATTGGACTCTGGAGCAGTGGAAACGTGTTCTCTGGAGTGATGACGCACGGACAACTCTACCTGCCAGAATGCATAGTGCCCACTGTAAAGTTTGGTGGAGGAGGAATAATGGTCTGGAGTTGTTTTTTATGGTTTGGGCTAGGCCCCTTAGTTCCAGTGAAGGTAAATCGTAAGGCTACAGCATACATTCAGTTTGACATTCTAGATGATTCTGTGCTTCCAACTTTGTGGTAACAGAGCTAGACTGGCCTGCACAGAGCCCTGACCTCAACCCCATCAAACACCTTTGGGATGAATTGGAACGCCGACTGCGAGCCAGGCCTAATCGCCCAACATGAGTACCTGACCTTACTAATACTCATGGCTGAATGGAAGCAAGTTCCTGCAGCAATGTTCCAACATCTAGTGGAAAGCCTTCCCAGAGGAATGGACGCTGTTATAGCAGCAAAGGCAAACTCCATATTAATACCCATTATTTTCGATTGAGATGTTTGATGAACACGTGTCCACATACTTTGGTCATGTAGTGTATATAGTCTAAGGAACAAATCAAATCACATTTAATTTGTCACATGCGCCGAATACAACAGGTGTAGACCTTACAGTGAAATGCTTACTTACAAGCTCTTAACCAACAATATAGTTAAGGAAAAAAATCTAAATCAAATTCAAATTTAACAAATAATTATGGAGCAACAATAACAATAAGGAACAAGTTTCATGAAATCGATAACTTGCTATTAACCATTGACACTCATATATACTGACCATCTCTGAAACTCACTTAGATAATACCTTTGGTGATACAGTGGTTGCAATACATGGTTATAACATCTACAGAAAATACAGAAATGCCAACGGGGGTGGTGTTGCGGTCGATATTCAGAGCCACATTCTAGTAAAGCTTAGAGGATCTCATGTCAAGTAATGTTGAAGTAATATGGCTACAGGTTAATCTGCCTCACCTAAACCCCATTCTTGTAGAAAGCTGCTATAGACCACCAAGTGCTAACAGTCAGTATTCGTTATAAGTCAACCTACCAGCGTGTTTACGAACAGCACAGGAATGAAATCCACATGTATTGATTACGTCTTTACTAATGCGGCAAAAATGTGCTGTAAAGCAGTTTCCAAATCCATCTGATGTAGTGATCACAATATGGTATCCATAGCTAGGAAAACCAAAGTTCCAAAGGCTGGACCAAATATTATGTATAAGAGGTCCTACAAGAGGTTTTGTAGTAATTCCTATGTTGATGATGTAAATAATATTTGCTGGTCTGTGGTGTGTAATGAGGAGCAACCAGACGTTGCACTTGAAAAATTTAAGAAATTGCGTACACCAGTTACTAGTAAGCATGCACTATAAAAACTGTTACATCCCAAAGGATTTGATGAGGATTTGAAAAATGTTATGGTTGAGGGGGATGAGGCAAAACGAATGACAAATAAGTCTGACTGCATAACTGATTGACAAAACTACTGCAAATTGAGAAATCAAGTGACTAAACAGAAAAAAAGAAGAAAAAAAAGCTATACTATGAAACAAAGATAAATTATATAAAGAAGTATAGTAAAAAGCTTTGGAGCACCTTAAATAAAAATGTTGTACAAAAGGCAAAAAGCTCCATCATTCATTGAATCAGATTCACTGTAAAACCCACAAATATTGCCAACTACTTTAATTATTTTTTTAATTGGCAAGATTAGCAAATTAAGGCATGATATGCCAGCAGCAAACGCTGAATCTACACACCCAAGTATATCTGGCCAAGTTATGAAATACAAGTATTGTAATTTAGAATTCTGTAAAGTGAGTGTGAAAAATATGAAAAAATTGTTGTATATCAACAATGACAAGCCATCCGCGTCGGACAACTTGGATGGAAAATTACTGAGGATGATAGACAATATTGCCAATCCTATTTGCCGTCTCTTCAATCTAAGCTTACAAAAAAGTGTGCCCCCTCAGGCCTGGAGGGACGCAAAAGTAATTCCGCTACCCAAGAATAGCCGACCAATCAGCCTGTTACCAACCCTTGGTAAACTTTTGGAAAAAATTGTGTTTTGGCTGGATACAATGCTATTTTACAGTAAATAAATTAACAACAGACTTTCAGCACGCTTATAGTGAAGGGCATTCAAAATGCATGGCACTTATACAAATGACGGATGATTGGCTGAGAGAGATTGATAATACAAATATTTTGGGAGCCGTTTTGTTTGTCTTCAGTGCAGCTTTTGACATTATCAATCATAGTATGCTGCTGGAAAAACTTAGGATGTAATGGCTTTACGACCCCTACTATATTGTGAATTGAGAGTTACCTAACAGAACACAGAGTGTTTTTCTTTAATCTTTAATGGTAGCCTTTCCAACATAATCCAGGTAGATTCAGGAATTCCCCAGGGCAGCTGTCTAGGCCCCTTACTTTTTTCAATCTTTACTAATGACATGGCTGAGTAAAGCCTCTGTGTCTATGTATGCGAATGACTCGACACTATACACGTCAGATACTACAGCGAGTGAAATCACTGCACCACTTAACAAAGAGCTGCAGTCAGTTTCAGAATGGGTGGCAATAAATAAGCTGGTCCTAAATATTTCAAAAACTAAAATAATTGTATTTGGGACAAATCACTCACTAAACCCTAAGCCTCAGCTGAATCTTGTAATGAATAATGTGGAAATGGATTGTAAATTGTCATTGTTAAAACATATTAATGCAACATTAGCTAAGATGGGGAGAGGTCTGTCCATAATAAAGCGCAGCTGTACCTTCTTAACAACAATATCAACAAGTCAGGTCCTACAGGCCACAGTTTTGTTGCAATAAAGAGGGACTTGGACAAATTACAACTGGTCCAGAACAAGGCAGCACGGCTGGCCCTAAAATGCACACAGAGCTAACATTAATAATATGCATGTCAATCTCTCATAGCTCAATGTAGAGGAGAGATTGAATACACAGAACTCTATTCCACATCAAGTAACTCACGCAGCACGCACTCCTCTTCCCTGTAACTATTACCCAGGTCATTGCTGTATATGAGAATGTGTCCTCAGTCAACTTACCTGGTAAAAAAAAAGGTTTAATAAAACATTTAAAAAAAGCAGTAAAATATATTTTTTTAACGATACAAATACACCTTATGGAAAAGCGAGGACTGAAGAGTCACACACACAGGTACAAACACACATAACATACACACTACTATACACACACAGGTACAAACAAACACACATAACATACACACTACTATACACACACAGGTACAAACACACATAACATACACACTACTATACACACACAGGTACAAAACACACATAACATACATACTACTATACACACACAGGTACAAACACACATAACATACACACTACTATACACACACAGTTACAAACACACATAACATACACACTACTATACACACACAGGTACAAACACACATAACACACACACTACTATACACACACAGGTACAAACACACACAGGTACAAACACACATAACATACACACTACTATACACACACATACAAACACACATAACATACACACTATTCACACACTATACACTGGATTGTGTGTTGTAGTAGTGTAGTGGCCGGAGGGCACACACTTAATGTATTGTGAAATCTGTTGTAAAATGTGAAATCTGTTGTAAAATGTATTTAACATGTTTATCATAATGTATACTACTGCCTTAATATTTGCTGGACCACAGGAAGAGTAGCTGCTGCCTTGGCAGGAACTAATGGGGATCCATAATAAATGCAAATACCTGTGAGATACCGGAGTTATGGAGAAAGTGGGGAAGGACCTCCCTCTCTTGGTTTTTATTGACCCACATAGCCACACAAACACACGCACTCGTACTGTTAAGTAATCTAATATGTCTTCCTTTTGTGTTCCAGCCCTCAGCTGCAAACTGGACTGACAAAGGAGTTTTACAATGTGAGAATTTGTCAGTCATCAACTTTTAGTGGGAACTATTTTATTTGAAAACACACACACACACACATTAGGCTTGGATAACTTGGCATAGCTGTTAGCATTGTCAATAAGGTATACATGTAACACAGAATGAGAGTACACAGACTGCACCCTCAGAATTACACTTACAATGGAAATATGAACCTACAGCATTCTCACTACAATGCAAGGAACAATGCTGATTCTCACACATACACAACCATGGCATTCTATTGTGTTTCCATATTGGGTGGACAGTGTAATATCGTGATCCGGCAGGCCTTACTTTTAGATGAGTTGTTCTTTATCTTGTAGTAGAGGAACTGGGAGATGAGCAGGAGATCAGTGAATATGTAGAACACTACTGTCACAATCTGAGAGAGAGAGAGAGAGAGAGAGAGAGAGAGAGAGAGAGAGATGAGGTGGAAACTGAGCTGCACTTCCTAACCTCCTGCCCAATGTATAACCATATTAGAGAGACATATTTCCCTCAGATTACACAGATCCACAAAGAATTCGAAAACAAATCCAATTTTGAAAAACTCCCATATCTACTGGGTGAAATTCCACAGTGTGCCATCAGAGCAGCAAGATTTGTGATCTGTTGCCACGAGAAAAGGGCAACCAGTGAGGAACAAACACCATTGTAAATACAACCCATATCTATGCTTATTTATTTTATCTTGTGTCCTTTCAAATTTGTACCTTGTAAAAACACTGTATATATATATATAATATGACATGTTCAATGTCTTTATTGTTTTGAAACTTCTGTATGTGTGATGTCTACTGTTAATTTTTATTGTTTACCTTACTTGCTTTGGCAATGTTAACACATGTTTCCCATGCCAATAAAGCCCCTTGAATTGAATTGAATTGAGAGAGAGAGAGAGAACAATAAAATATGATTGACAGTGGCACCCTCTGCTGGTAAGCATAGGAAAGGGTCAGGGAAAAGTTAAAAGGAAAACATGCCTTTGGGATAGAATGTAAATGCAGTGACACCAACTCCATTGTGCTTCAATGCAGCAGCTATTCAATGCAGCAGCTATTCAATGAATCAGGGCATGCCTGGGCAGAAAGCGATATAGTAATCAAAACAATAATTCCCTTATGCCTCTGCCCATACTCATACGTTGCAGATAAGACCAAGTTGAAGTTGTGCCTGTTGATAGATACCTGGATGGGCAGCTGGCTGGTCAGGATGCAGCCTATTAGACTGCTGAGGTCCCCACTGAAGAGGAAGAGCAGAAAGCCAAACGACATGGCCTCCTCCACTTTACCATTGCGATAAGCCTCATAGATTTGTCTGTGGGGAGGGGGGGGGGGGCAACAAGATATTAAATGGAGGCAGAGAAGGGGTAAGAAAAAGGAGAGTGATGTGGCATGTAAACAGATACTTGGATTAGATCTCTTGGATTAGAGGTCTCATAAACTGGTTTTGCAGAGCCACACAGACTCTCTCTCATTGCTATGGTAATAGATCATTAATGGGCTAATTCATCTGTCATTGGAGGTCAGAGAAACGTTGATCACAACATCTGTGATAATTTATTTTAATTAGTATTACAAAGACAATATAATTTTTCCTTATATAACGCCTTCCTACTGCAGTAGTGGAAAACTTACGGTAGAGTAGACAGCAAGAAACAGAACATTGAGATCAGCCCGATGACTACGCTCCAGTATTCCCACACATTCTCCACGCATTGCTCGAACAGATAGAGGATCCAGGGCGTCCCATTAGAGCACAGTGGTCGACCCAGCACCGGGGAAGTCAGGTTAGCAGCCACGTTTGCAGTCCTTCCCGGGAAGCGGGCGTGGGCCATGGGGGCGTCCCACCTTCAGTCCCTCTGCCTCCGTGGAAGAATCCGAGCGCGATGATGTGGAACTTTTCGTTTGTTGACACAAAACGCCCTCGAGCCCACCATCGGATGCACACACCTAGGCTACAGGCGTGTGGCGCTTTCCGAAATAGATATAATTTGATCAATCTGCAAGACAATATACATGACCATGGATAGAATTACGAATTGGCAGTGGAGATTAGGAGGAGTGGTGTCGGGAGAAGTAAGACATTAAATGCATTGTTACTGCGCTTTTGGTTTCAGCAACAAAATGCAACTCTGATACAATGTTGATACTTTCTATATATATATATATATATATATAAGACAATTTTTGCATATTGGTCATAAACTTTTGTTTCGGTTGCATATGCCTACAATGCTGCAATTTGATAGACCAGAAGGCAATCCGTCGCTTCTCATCAAATTAATGTTGGTCTGGTGGCCTCATAATAAAACAGACAATGGGAATGGATGGCAAATCCATAACAGCGACAGTCACAGACCAACCAACGTTGTGAACAAAGCAAATGCAGCTCATCTCTCACCTGGTGTGTTGATTTCTCGACCTTCGTGTTACTGTGCGACGGCTCTCCATCTCAACACGGCTGTCGTGATGATTTGATTGAGCGATATATTCCGCTTGTCTATTTAATTTCCTATTAATTTTATTATATTGTAATATATAAATTCAGGTTGCCTATTCCTGTCCTCCGGAATGGCATCAAATTCCGTTATTTCACTTCCGCATTTTCTGGCAAAAACACAGAACTGAGAACCACAAGAATAAGGATTTAGCACCATCTGCTGGGTGTTATACAGTGATGTGATAAGCACCATACAGAGAGCCAACGTCCAGCCCATAACTAATTGAGTTGAAGTCTTTTCATTATCATTAACTTGGATACATTTAGGGTAGCCTACAACCTATTATAGTTTGGAGAACGTTATTTGTCATTTTACATATTTTGTTGGTTTGTCTAATAGGCTATATGCATATCATTATAGTCAATAGGCTATATGCATATCCTTATAGTCAATAGGCTATATGCATATCCTTATAGTCAATAGGCTATATGCATATCCTTATAGTCAATAGGCTATATGCATATCCTTATAGTCAATAGGCTATATGCATATCCTTATAGTCAATAGGCTATATGCATGTCATTAATTCTTTCCTTCCTCGCTCCTTCCTTCATTGTTTAGACAGTCCAACCTCAACAGTTGCTTTGCTCTTGTCCACCTCTAGTCCACCAGATTCCTTAAAAAACAAACATTTTTTTACCCCTTTTTCTCCCCAATTTCATGGTATCCAATTGTTAGTACAATTTTGTCTCATCGCTGCAACTCCGTACAGACTCGGGAGAGGCGAAGGTCGAGAGCCGTGCTTCCTCCATAACACAACCAACCAAGCCGCACTGCTTCTTGACACAATGCCCACTTAACCCTTAAGCCAGCCGCACCAATGTGTCAGAGGAAACACCATACACCTGTTGACCATGTCAGCATGCACTGCGCTCGACCTGCCACAGGAGTCGCTAACCCGGACGACGATGAGCCATTTGTGCGCCGCCCCATGGGTCTCCCGGTCGCAGCAGGCTGCGACAGAGCCTGGACTCGAAACCAGAATCTCTAGTGTCACAGCTAGCACTGCGATGCAGAGCCTTAGACCACTGGTGCCCGTTGTCCACCAGATTCCTGAAGACCATGCAAGACCCTGGCCCCAGCAGACATCACCACAAGAAACCCCAAGGATTCATCTGACGCTCTTCTTCTCCTGGTGGGAAGCAATACCTCACTCACTCATGTTTCAGTGCCAGCTGGTGGAGGGAGAGATGGGGAGGATGTGTTAAAAACTTGGTCTAAAGTCCCAGATACCCATCTCATAAACGGTGGTGAGATAAGATACATTAATTATGTCAGACTAATTTTCAATGGACTGTCATAGCTCCACATTAAAACGATGTCATGGTAAGTTGTGAAGACAATCAGAAATACTTTTAGACTGTTTTTCAATTGCCTGCCCCAATTAAGAGAGTAAACATTGCCTGTTAATTACATATTTGTTTTCATATGGTTGGGGTCGTGAGAATTTTTATATATCAAAATGGGGTCGTGGGCCGAAAAAGTTTGCGAATCCCTGGGGTAGAGTATTGTAGAATTAGGATTATCTTTAAACATTTATTCATAATTTCCCCCAAAAGCCATTTACAAAGTTGTTTGAATTTATGAAGAGAAATGAGAATGGAGATGTGGAGGTGGACAGGAGTGTGGGTGATGAATGGCGTGTGCATGTGGCCATCCTTTCAACAGAAGATACTGGAATCAACTCTGAAGCTTTGAGACAACTGCAGTGGTTAAGATTAGCGACGGCATCGCTTTGGTAATGAACATCCTTCTGTCTCAGGACAAGGTTTATGTTAATTATTGGGAGTATGAACACAAATAGTATTTCTTTAACTACCCTATTCACTCTTGTGAGCTTGGAATATATGTGGTAACCAACCACTATCCGAATCTAAAAAGCATTGAATTTAATGAAAATGTACGGAAGCATCTCAAGTGAGGGAGACAACTGCTGCGAGAGGGGCATATTTTAGGGTGGAGAACGGTATGTGCCACCTGTTGGAGGGAGAGATGGGGAGGATGTGTTAATTTGACACTGAGGATAGACACATCTTCCCTTTCAACACACAGGTAGACTTCTCAGGGATTGTTATTATAAATATATTGTTCTTACTTGAATAACTGATGGTGTACTTTGTAAAAATGTTTAAATAAAATGTTCCCGAATAGCAGACACAGAATTGTATCAGAGTATCTGACAACAATTTGGTGAGTAGAGTTGTTTTAATGCTGGATTAGCTGGTTTAATGCTGGTTTATCTGGTTTAATGCTGGTTTAGCTGGCTTAATGTAGCCTGCATCTTGTCCATATTTGGACTGGGGACCTAGGCGGGAAGTCAACCATACCTTTGTGCAGTATGTGGGCCAGACCTGGGGCGCATCTTTCTGTTTTACAATAATTTGTTTCAGATCTGTGCCATACCTTCAACAATGAATCATTCCATGTGTGGGTCAGAGCGGGGTCACACCATTCCAATTTGATGGTTTACGGTGTGTGGGCCAGATCTGTGCCTGACATTTTAAATCTGATGGTAATGCAGTATGCATGCCAGTTTTGGCCTGGGTGGGGAAACAGGCATATACCTGGCCCAGAAAATAACACAAAGTATGTAGCCCACAGTTGCCGGAATCATTTAGCTAACATAGTTTAAAGGCCTATAGGCAAGTGCACTTTTAGTCACTGATAATGTCTAACGTGTAATGGATTTATAAACCGTTTGTAAACTAGTTTTACTATATAATATAATCTCGTACAAATTGTCCAAATTCCCTGGGAATTGATGAACAAATCCACCTGTTGCCCCGAGCGCGAATCTTTACCACCGGATGGCGCGCTTTTCACAGCGCACGAGGACTGTAGAGAGGAGAAACCGTCTCGTGGGACCGCGCGTGAAGTCTATACGTTTAGTCGGTTTTTAACGGATTTTAAAAGGCTTCTTTCTTTCCCCCACAAAACTGACTGACGTCTACAGAATAAAGGGTGAGCGATTTAAAATGTTATTACCGGGATTTGTGCCGTTGTTGTTGTTTAGTAATGCCCGGTTAAACACGATAGCATACCATGGAAATGTGTGACATCTCTTGCTATGTCGGAAAAGTTTAAGGACACCGAGTGTGTGTCATCAAATGGATATTATAGGGGTCAAGAAATCATACATAAAGGTCTGTAAATGTGGAATTGTTGAATGATAATGTAACAAAACTCCTGTAACGAAACATGCTGTTTCATATGGAGGGAAACAAGTACATCCAGACAGAGGCGCCGGGTTTGTTTTGTAATTAGACGGCGCATTTGTATACTCGGCCATTTGAGAGAACGTCGATATAATGGTGTAATTGGTATGACCTACCATTTCTATTGTATAGATCTAATGTTTTAATTGTTTAAAAAAATATATTTTTAATGCGGAATGATGCTTGCGTTTCCATGGGTGGTATTTGCACCCCCCCTCTCTTTCGCTGTCACTGCTGCCTGAGTGTCCCATTAATTTTCATTTTTCTAGTGAGACCTAAAGGGCTCCATGCCATAGCTATGGAATGCCTCTCAGCCTCTCAGACATGGGGAATGAACCTTCCTGTGTTGTGTCATGCAGAGTTTCTGCATCCCCTCTCCTGAGTGGCTGGCTCACATTCCAGTCTCTGCTCCTCAAGGTCATGGAGTTCTGAGCAGTGGAGTGGAGAGGGACACATTGCAGAGTGCACTCTACATTAGAGCACCAGCAGTGCTCAAAACCGTCTAGGTTTACCATACATACTTCTGCTTTTAGGCTAAGCTGCAGCCTGAATCCAGAGGCTTAAATAATTTATGTGTGTGTTTGTGTGGATATATAGGCAGTTGCTCTACCACCCCCAAAACACTAGATCTCTCTCTCTCTTTCTCTCTCTCTTTCTTTTTCTCTTTCTCTCGCTCTTTCTCTTTCTCTCACTCTATCGTTATTTCTCTCTGTCACACTCTCTTTCTCTCTCTCACTCTCTCTTTCTCTTTTCTTCTCTCTCTTTCTCTCACCCCCCCCCCCTCTCTCTCAATTCAAGGGACAGATGATGTAACCCTCACTGCCTGCTTGACTTATGATGAAATGGGCTGCTGGTATCAAATAGTATGTGTGAGAGACATGGTGGCTTGTGAATGTCTTATGTTGTTTTATCTCTGTGTGTGTATGTTAGGTATTCTGGGACCCCTCAGTTGTCTCTGTTGTGACTGAGGTGGATAAATGGGGTTTGGGGGAGCATCTTCAAACGAGATTTGCTTAGAATTCCGTGGGATTATTTTATAGTATGAAGAATACAATCAAATGATATTTCCCCAAATTATTTGAGTGAGTGCGCACGTGGCTATTCTGTGTTGAGCGGTTACCAAAGAAACAGGTACAACTATATGTTTAATTTAGAGTTATTTATGTAACTTTAGTTGTGATACAAATGTTGGCCAAATGTACATGTTTTGATTTTAGTAAATTTTAAGGCTGCATGATGGGACTCTAATGATGTTTTGAAAAAAGTCGAATGAAAGGCATGAGCTTTACTGTGTTATTTTTTCACAGGCTGTACACAGTTCACTAATCTCTCATTAACAATTTGACAAGCACTTGATAATGCCTCGAATTTCCCAGCTGCATCCCCATTGTGTGGCCATAATGCCCTCTAAAAATATCCATGCATTTTGCGGGGCAGTGGTCGTTTTGCCCTTGGGCTAAATGTACTAATTATAATTTCCTTCTCTCGGCTGCGTGCCGAAGCACCTCTGACTCACATGGCTCTCCGTCATGTGATTGGGTCTTTCTCACAGGCTACAAGTGAAGACTGACACATCGGGGACGCAACTTTGTGGCGCATATTGAATATATTGGAAGAACTGTCATTTACTTTTCGTCAGCCAACAAGATGAGTATGTCTTACGAACAACAAAAGCACTAGCCTATATCAATCTACCCTCCCCCATAGTACAAAAGTTGATCTATTCTATTCTGTGCTAGAAATAAATATTCTAAACATAGTCTGGGACAGTTGTGGGATGCGATAGATCCCAAAATAATACTAGCATAAAAAACAGTTTTAAGCAATGAGCCCGACGCAATAGATCAGAGCGTTTAGCTTAAAATGTTGATAAACTATTAGGCTATTTCTTAACATTATAAGCGCAACAATCCACAGACGGCAGTAGGCTAGAAGCATGAATATTCCATTAGCAGGAAAACATCATTCTCAGAAGTGACCGCAAATGCGATTATGCATAAAATGCTTTTAATATAAAGGTGCATTTTTATGGTGAAAATGATCTTCCCCAAACTTGAAAATCACGCGCTGCTTATGTATGCCAGTTAAGCTCTACTGTCACGACTTCTGCCGAAGCCTCTCCTTGTTCGGGCGGTGCTCGGCAGTCCACGTCACCGGTCTTCTAGCCATCATTGATCCATTTTTAATTTTAAAAATACATTAGTAAGTGACTGTTATCTATACATATGAATATATCTTATAAGAGTTCAATTCGGGAGATAGTAACTCGTTAAATAAGTTTTCCTGCGGTGTCCCAAGTTACTGAGTTAATTGTTACATTATTAATATAATCACGTAATCTTAAACATAGTTCATTGATTTAATAAGATAACCATCATCGCATTAATGATAGTCACGTCACGACAGCAGTTTCTTGCCTTAAGCTGGGCATCATTCACATGTGATAGGCTAATATTGTCACCCATCAGACTATTATTGATTTAATCTTGTCTTTACATATGCGAAATAACATACGTGTGAAATTTGTTTGGATTTAGAATGGACTATTATCATGCGCCTGTCTTGAAACAGGGTCGCTGTTTCAGCTTCGCTGTTTCAACATCTATGCAATTAAATAGTGAATGAAGGACGCTTTTCCTATAGTTCATTTTCATGCCAGCCAGGTACACTATATTCCTGTTGTAAAGAGAAGCAATCTGCTTAATATTAGGAAAGTTGAGAAATAAATATAGTAGACCTAGCCTATAGAAAGCTGATGGGATCCTCCTCTTTTTAGTAGAGGCCATCACTCTGTTTTCTCACACAATTGCGCAGCCTATAGAAATGTTGTGCAACATGCGGTCATGGGCTCTCATGAAGTGTTTGATTCGATTTGCGACACATTTGCATTGATGTCAGAGTGATTAGAGGGACAGTAGAGTGCTGAGTACCAGGCAGTTAGCAAGTTTGGCAGGCTACTAATGACCATCAGAGCTTGGAGATTACCGTGACTAAACGGTCACGTGGAATTTGACTCCGGTCATGACTCGTGACCGCCCGTGTGGCGGTAATATGCCCTACTCTGTGCTCTGTTGCTGTAGCTGGGCTTACTCACCACAAGTGCTCTCCCTCTCTCTCTCTCTCTCTCTCTCTCTCTCTCTCTCTCTCTCTCTCTCTCTTTCTTGCTCTGTCACTCTCTCTCTGTCACTCTCTCTGTCACCCTCTCTCTGTCACTCTGTCTCTGTCTGTCTCTCTTTCTCTCAGTCACTCTGTCAATCTCTGTCTTTCTCTCTCTCTTTCTCTGTGGCTGAAGATGCTGGCCTCTAAAAGTGATGTGTTGCTTGTATGTGTCACC
Organism: Oncorhynchus masou masou; assembly: GCF_036934945.1. Classification (NCBI taxonomy): domain Eukaryota; kingdom Metazoa; phylum Chordata; class Actinopteri; order Salmoniformes; family Salmonidae; genus Oncorhynchus; species Oncorhynchus masou. The sequence continues at coordinate 87,706,021 of NC_088224.1, forward strand.
TGTGTGTGTGTGTGTTTGTGTGTTATACTCTCTCAGTATACTCATCCCCTGTCCTGACCGATAATTTCTTGTCATTTCTCCCTCTTGCTGCTCCACAGCTGTGTAACTGCAGGACATAAATAATAAAGACTGCCGAAGCATCCCTAAGTACGTACACACACACAAACACACACACACTCCCATGGTTGTCTACTCGTGCAGTTCTGCAGCGTTTAAAAAAATAGCTTTTCTTCTATTCATTCATCCTGCGATGCTGCTATTGTCAGGATAGCCCCTAGGAGGTCTACTCTCAGTGACTTTGTCTTTAGTAATTAATGAGACTCACACAATCAGTCACAACAAGTGCTTTACACAATTGTTGCGGAATTTGGCTTATTGTGTCAAAACTAGAGGTCGACCGATTACGATTTCTCAACGCCGATATCGATTATTGGAGGACCAAAAAAAGCCGATACCGATTAATCTGACAATTAAATTTTTTTTTATTTGTAATAATGACAATTACAACAATACTGAATGAACACTTATTTTAACTTAATATAATACATCAATAAAATAAATGTAGCCTCAAATAAATATCTCTATCTCAAGGCCATCAGACTGTTAAACATCCACCACTAACATTGAGTGGCTGCTGCCAACACACTGACTCAACTCCAGCCACTTTAATAATGGGAATTGATGGGAATGATGTGAAATATATCACAAGCCACTTTATTAAACAATGCTACCTAATATAATGTTTACATACCCTACATTATTCATCTCATATGTATACGTATATACTGTACTCTATATCATCTACTGCATCTTTATGTAATACATGTATCACTAGCCACTTTAACTATGCCACTTTGTTTACATACTCATCTCATATGTATATACTGTACTCGATACCATATACTGTATCTTGCCTATGCTGCTCTGTACCATCACTCATTCATATATCTTTATGTACATTTTCTTTATCCCCTTACACTTGTGTGTATAAGACAGTAGTTTTGGAATTGTTAGTTAGATTACTTGTTGGTTATTACTGCATTAGTCGGAACTAGAAGCACAAGCAATTCGCTACACTCGCATTAACATCTGCTAACCATGTGTATGTGACAAATATAATTTGATTTGATTTGATTTGAAACATGTTCAATTTGGTTTAAATAATGCAAAAACAACGTGATGGAGAAGAAAGTAAAAGTGCAATATGTGCCATGTAAGAAAGCTAACGTTTAAGTTCCTTGCTCAGAACATGAGAACATATGAAAACTGGTGGTTCCTTTTAACATGAGTCTTCAATATTCCCACTTAACCTCTCTAGGGTATGTGGGACGCATCCAATGAGATTGCAGAGCGCCAAAATCAAATAGAGAAATACTCATTATAAAAATTCAGAAAAGATACAACTATTTCACATAGGTTTAAATATTAACTTCTTGTGAATCCAACCATGGTGTCAGATTTCAAAGATGCTTTACGGTGAAAGCATACCTTACGATTATTTGAGAACATAGCCCAGCAGACAAATCATTACAAACAGTAACCAGCCAAGTAGAAGAGTTACACAAGTCAGAAATAGAGATAAAATTGATCACTTACCTTTGATGATCTTCATATGTTTGCACTCAGAAAACATTAATTTATTCAATAAATATTCCTTTTGTTCGATAAAGTCTCTCTTTATATCCGGAAAGCTCAGTTTTGTTCGCACGTTTTCTTCAGTGATCCACAGGCTCAAACGCAGTCACAACAGGCAGACAAACCAATCCAAATTGTACCCGTAAAGTTCATAGAAACATGTCAAACTATGTTTATTTTCAATCCTCAGGTTGTTTTTAGCCTAAATAAACAATAATATTTCAACCGGACATTAACGTTGTCAATATAAAAGGTAAACAAGAAAGGCACTCTCTCGGTCGCGCGCATGAAAAAGCTCTGTGACATGGCAGGGTCCACTCATTCAGACTGCTCTTACTCCCTCATTTGACAGAATACAAGCCTGAAACAATTTCTAAAGACTGTTGACATCTAGTGGAAGGCATAGGAACTGCAATTTTAGTTCTAAGTCAATGGATACTGTAATGGCATTGAATAGAAAACTACAACAACAAAAAAATCCTACTTCCTGAATGGATTTTTCTCAGGTTTTCGCTGCCAAATCAGTTATGTTATACTCACATACATTATTTTAACAGTTTTGGAAACTAGAGTTTGTTCTATCCAGATCTACTAATTATATGCATATCCTATCTTCTGGTCCTGAGTAAAAGGCAGTTTAATTTGGGCATGCTTTTCATCCAAAATGTCTAATGCTGCCCCTTACCCTAGAGAAGTTAAGAAGTTTTAGGTTGTAGTTATTATAGGAATTATAGGACTATTTCTCTCTATACCATTTGTATTTCATATACCTTTGACTATTGGATGTTCTTATAGGCACTTTAGTATTGCCAGTGTAACAGTATAGCTTCCGTCCCTCTCCTCTCCCCTACCTAGGCTCGAACCAGGAACACATCGACAACAGCCACCCTCGAAGCAGCGTTACCCATGCAGAGAAAGTGGAACAACTACTCCAAGTCTCAGAAAGAGTGACGTTTGAAACGCTTTTAGCTCGCTCCCCGCTAACTAGCTAGCCATTTCACATCGGTTACACCAGGCTAATCTCGGGAGTTGATAGGCATGAAGTCATAAACAGCTCAATGCTTGAAGCATTGCGAAGAGCTGCTGGCAAAACGCACGAAAGTGCTTTTTGAATGAATGCTTACGAGCCTGCTGGTGCCTACCATCGCTCAGTCAGACTGCTCTATCAAATCATAGACTTAATTATATCACAATAACACACAGAAATACGAGCCTTAGGTCATTAATATGGTCGAATCCAGAAACGCTCACCTTGAAAACAAGACGTTTATTCTTTCAGTGAAATACTGAACTGTTCCGTATTTTATCTAACAGGTGGCATCCATAAATCAAAATACTCCTGTTACATTGCACAACCTTCAATGTTATGTCATAATTACGTAAAATTCTGGCAAATTAGATGGCCCAAACTGTTGCATATACCCTGACTCTGTGTGCAATGAACACAAGAGAAATGACACAATTTCACCTGGTTATAATTGCCTGCTAACCTGGATTTATTTGAGCTAAATATGCAGGTTTAAAAATATATACTTCTGTGTATTGATTTTAAGAAAGGCATTGATGTTTATGGTTAGGTACACATTGGAGCAACGACAGTCCTTTTTCGCGAATACGCACCACATTGATTATATGCAACGCAGGACACGCTAGATAAACTAGTAATATCATCAACCATGTGTAGTTAACACATAATATAAGTTTAATGCTAGCTAGCAAATTACCTTGGCTTTCTGCATTTACGTAACAGGCAGACTCCTCGTGAGGCAGGTGGTTAGAGCGTTGGACTCGTTAATTGTAAGGTTGCAAGATTGAATCCCCGAGCAGACAAGGTAAAAATCTGTCGTTCTGCCCCTGAACAAGGCAGTTAATCCACCGTTCCTAGGCCGTCATTGAAAATAAGAATGTGTTCTTAACTGACTTGCCTAATTAAATAAAGATTTAATAATGGTGTAAAAAATTAAAAATAATAATAATTGACCAAATCGGTGTCCAAAAATACCGATTTCCGATTGTTTTGAAAACTTGAAATCGGCCCTAATTAATCGGCCATTCCGATTAATCGGTCGACCTCTAGTCAAAACTCTGCACACAACACTTGTAGATAAACATCTCACTTCTATGTCAAAATGAAACTGCAATCAAAACCTAACAATCCTTTTTCAAAATGTCATTTTTGCAACAAAATGATACACACATACACCATTTGAATTACTCTTTCAAAGCAGCAACACACTGATGTACTTTATACAAAACACTGTCTGTCTTTAGTACTTTGTATACCTTTTACATTTTCTCATACAAGCTTCTGTGAAAGATTGTTCCAGTACAGTACATCTACTCATATTTCAATTAACACAAAAATAGAAAGGCTTCAGAAAAAAATATATACAGCTTATTTTGTTTGCCATTGCAGGTTTTTATAACAACCTAAAACACAAAGAAAAGTAGAATTACAGTACTCAATACAAAATGTTACTGTATGTAAACAAAATAATTACAGTAAAAGTACAGTGCAATGGTAAATAAAAAATATGGTTTATGGATCCCGTCTTCTATTAGGATCTGGCACATCACCTCATCCACATCACAAGCAATGTCATCCCTGGCTAGGCAGCGGGGTAAATATTGCATTGCGTACCGTATCCAACCCTGGAATGACCCCACCTCAATATCTCCGCATGCCTCTTCCATTGCTTGCAATAGAGGCAGGCGGGCATGTGATTGGGGGTCATACACTTTCCAACGCCAAGCCGAAAATAATTCCTCAATCGGATGGAGAAATGGGGAGTAAGGGGGCAAGTATACAACTTTGAAGTTATTGTGGTTGGTGAACCAGTCCCTGAACAGAGCAGCTCGGTGGGAACTAACATTATCCCAGATGACAACAAACCAGGGCTGCTCTGGTCCGTCCTGTACAACTGCATTATGTAGTGCATCCAGAAATATGATAATATGTGCAGTATTGTAGGGACCTTATGGTGGCATGGTGATGGAGAACTCCTTGCACACTAATGGCGGCACAAAAGGTGATATTTCCCCCGCGCTGCCCAGGGACATTCACAATGGTTCTTTGTCCTATAACATTTCGGCCCCAACTCCTGATTTTAGCTAAATTGAATCCAGCTTCATCAATGAAAATTAACTTATGAGGCTGTGCAGCTGCATCAAAGTTGAGACTCTCTGTAACAGAAAATGCATACACTGTACTGTGAATATGGTGTAACTCAAAACATAGGACTACAATGTCTTCATTTTCACACAAGGATGGGGTTGGGGGTGGGGGAGTGGGTTGGGTGAGACACATTCAGTCAAACTACAAGCTACTGGTAAGGCACATGCCCCCACAGAACTGTCTGGCAGTTCTATAGAAAATGCATATGATGTCATTGGTTAGGTTATTTTTTACATACTGTACACAGTAACATTGAAACTGTATTACATGTACTTCACAGCACTATATCAATTTATTTTTTGTTCACTGAGGAGCATAGACATAATATTGAAGGACTGCAGTGTAATGTACTGTGATGCAGAATGATGTGCAACAATTACATAGGTACAGTCTAGTGTAGAATTTGAAGACATACCTGTTCTCCAGTTTAAATGTCTGTATTATGGATGCTACCGTGTAGCGACTCAGGTTGGGCTGGCTCTCTGCCCAGCCTCCCTCATCGTCATGCCATGATTTATGACATGGTCCACCAAAGTGGCCCTAATGTCGTCGGAAATATGTTTCTGTCTATTGCCTGGTCCCCTTCTTTATTCTTGTCCTCGTCCTCCTCCTACTCCTCTCACTCTCACTGCCTCCATGTTTGCATAGTTCTGAGGTGATCTTACCTGAGGTCTATTTGTAGTGGTAAGGCTCAGACTAATTGGTGTTCAATTACTGTAGAAGTGTTTTCATGTGTGTGTGTGTGTGTGTGTGTGTGTGTGGGGGGGGGGGTGTTACCAATTTCAGGTATGTTTTGTTTTGCATTTTGAATAGAAGTGTTTTCCCAGAGATTTCATTGTTGAACGAAGTGTCAAATGTAAGAAACAGAGTGTAGTGTTTTGCAAGGTGTGTTGCAGAATTGCAAACAAAGTGCAAAGCAGAAAATGTGTTTGTACTTTTGGTGCCTTTGATTAAGGCATGGTTGCAAAAGTTAAGGGTTTGATGCTTTTGTCTAAGCATTCACTTTCAGTGTGTAAGCAATCAGCAAAAACATATTATGCCAAAATAATAATGCAAAACAGTCACACAGGTGGAGCTCTGCCATTCTGATCCTACGGTGATTAACAGTAGAGCTATTCGAAGGGTGGGAAAGTGAATATTTATCTGGTTTCGTTTGGTCTTTTAGTTGAGTGAATTCTGGAATTCAAACACTCCTTGTAAACATTCCCTGGAATAGAAACTAAGCTCCCTCCCTCATCCCCCTCTCTTGCTGCCCCATATCACAAAGCCACGCCGTAATTATGTGCATAACTAAGAGTGAGTGTGTGTGTGTGTGTGTGTGTGTGTGTGTGTGTGTGTGTGTGTGTGTGTGTGTGTGTGTGTGTGTGTGTGTGTGTGTGTGTGTGTGTGTGTGTGTGTGTGTGTGTGTGTGTGTGTGTAGACCCCAGGCAGCATTCTGCCCTGTTCTAATTCCAGTATACCAGGATGTGATATTCTTCCCACACGCACAAGCACACATTCCTGTTATAGGACTGAGAGACAACATGACTGAGCAACATACATTAGTCAATGTGAAAACATGCAGGAGATAAACATGTAAACTATCCATTATTACCAAACAGTCACTGCCCTCTCTGTGCAGGAGATAAACATGTCAACTAGCCATTATTACCAAACAGTCACCGCCCTCTCTGTGCAGGAGATAAACATGTCAACGAGCCATTATTACCAAACAGTCACCGCCCTCTCTGTGCAGGAGATAAACATGTCAACGAGCCATTATTACCAAACAGTCACTGCCCTCTCTGTGCAGGAGATAAACATGTCAACTAGCCATTATTACCAAACAGTCACTGCCCTCTCTGTGCAGGAGATAAACATGTCAACTAGCCATTATTACCAAACAGTCACTGCCATCTCTGTGCAGGTGATAAATATGTCAACTAGCCATTATTACCAAACGGTCACTGCCCTCTCTGTGCAGGAGATAAACATGTCAACTAGCCATTATTACCAAACAGTCACTGCCCTCTCTGTGCAGGAGATAAACATGTCAACTAGCCATTATTACCAAACAGTCACTGCCCTCTCTGTGCAGGAGAAAAACATGTCAACTATCCATTATTACCAAACAGTCACTGCCATCTCTGTGCAGGAGATAAACATGTCAACTAGCCATTATTACCAAACGGTCACTGCCCTCTCTGTGCAGGAGATAAACATGTCAACTAGCCATTATTACCAAACGGTCACTGCCCTCTCTGTGCAGGAGATAAGCATGTCAACTAGCCATTATTACCAAACGGTCACTGCCCTCTCTGTGCAGGAGATAAACATGTCAACTAGCCGTTATTACCAAACGGTCACTGCCCTCTCTGTGCAGGAGATAAACATGTCAACTAGCCATTATTACCAAACGGTCACTGCCCTCTCTGTGCAGGAGATAAACATGTCAACTAGCCGTTATTACCAAACGGTCACTGCCCTCTGTGCAGGAGATAAACATGTCAACTAGCCATTATTACCAAACAGTCACTGCCCTCTCTGTGCAGGAGATAAACATGTCAACTAGCCATTATTACCAAACAGTCACTGCCCTCTCTGTGCAGGAGATAAACATGTCAACTAGCCATTATTACCAAACGGTCACTGCCCTCTCTGTGCAGGAGATAAACATGTCAACTAGCCATTATTACCAAACAGTCACCGCCCTCTCTGTGCAGGAGATAAACATGTCAACTAACCATTTTTTCCGCTCTTTCCTGTCTATGGAGGGTAGAGAAGGAAAAGGATGTTATGTTATAACATAAAGATGTTATTCAGCAGGTGCATATCACACAGAGACATGGCTGAGTGAGCACTGAGACAGAGTTGGGTGGGGCACCTATAGAGCACACAAAAGGACCAGTGTTCTTTCTTTCTTTCTTTCTTTCTCTCTCTATCTTTCTCTGTGCCTGTCTGTCTGTCTGTCTGTCTGTCTGTCTGTCTGTCTGTCTGTCTGTCTCTTTCTCTCACAATCTCTCGCTCTGTCTCACTCTCTCACACTCTCTTTCTCTCTCTGTCTCTCTCTCTCTCTCACACACACACTCTCTCTCCCTCCCCTCTCTCTCTCTCTCTCTCCCCCTCTCTCTCTTCTCTCTCTTCTCTTCTCTCTCCCCTCCCCCCTCTCTCTCCCCCCCCCTCTCTCTCTCTCTCTCTCTCTCTCTCCCCCTCTCTCTCTCTCTCTCTCTCTCCCCCCCTCTCTCTCTCTTCCCCCTCTCTCTCTCCTCCACCTCTCTCTCTCTCTTCCCCCTCTCTTTCTCTTCCCCCTCTCTCCCCCCCCCCTCTCTCTCTCTCAATTCAATTCAATTCAAGGGCTTTATTGGCATGGGGAACATGTGTTAACATTGCCAAAGCAAGTGAGGTAGATAATATATAAAGTGAATATATAAAGTGAAATAAACAATAAAAATTAACAGTAAACATCACACATACAGAAGTTTCAAAACAATAAAGACATTACAAATGTCATATTATATATATATATATATATATATACAGTGTTTTAACAATGTACAAATGGTAAAGGACACAAGATAAAATAAATAAGCATAGATATGGGTTGTATTTACAATGGTGTGTGTTCTTCACTGATTGCCCTTTTCTCGTGGCAACAGGTCACAAAACTTGCTGCTGTGATGGCACACTGTGGAATTTCACCCAGGAGATATGGGATTTTTTCAAAATTGGATTTGTTTTCGAATTCTTTGTGGATCTGTGTAATCTGAGGGAAATATGTATCTCTAATATGGTCATACATTGGGCAGTAGGTTAGGAAGTGCAGCTCAGTTTCCACCTCATTTTGTGGGCAGTGAGCACATAGCCTGTCTTCTCTTGAGAGCCTTGTCTGCCTACGGCGGCCTTTCTCAATAGCAAGGCTATGCTCACTGAGTCTGTGCATAGTTAAAGCTTTCCTTAATTTTGGGTCAGTCACAGTGGTCAGGTATTCTGCCGCTGTGTACTCTCTGTGTAGGGCCAAATAGCATTCTAGTTTGCTCTGTTTTTTTGTTAATTCTTTCCAATGTGTCAAGTAATTGTCTTTTTGTTTTCTCATGATTTGGTTGGGTCTAATTGTGCTGCTGTCCTGGGGCTCTGTAGGGTGTGTTTGTGTTTGTGAACAGAGCCCCAGGACCAGCTTGCTTAGGGGACTCTTCTCCAGGTTCATCTCTCTGTAAGTGATGGCTTTGTTGTGGAAGGTTTGGGAATCGCTTCATTTTAGGTGGTTATAGAATTTATCTGCTCTTTTCTGGATTTGGATAATTAGTGGGTATCGGCCTAATTCTGCTCTGCATGCATTATTTGGTGTTCTACGTTGTACACGGAGGATATTTTTGCAGAATTCTGCGTGCAGAGTCTCAATTTGGTGTTTGTCCCATTTTGTGAAGTCTTGGTTGGTGAGCGGACCCCAGACCTCACAGCCATAAAGGGCAATGGGCTCTATGACTGATTCAAGTATTTTTAGCCAAATCCTAATTGGTATGTTGAAATTTATGTTCCTTTTGATGGCATAGAATGCCCTTCTTGCCTTGTCTCTCAGATCGTTCACAGCTTTGTGGAAGTTACCTGTGTCTCTCTCTATCTTTCTTTTTCTCTTACTCTGTCTTTTTCTCTCCCTATCTCTGTCACGTTCTGACCTTTATTTCCTTTGTTTTGTCTTTATTTAGTATGGTCAGGGTGTGAGTTGGGATGGGCAGTCTATGTTTGTGTTTCTAATGTTTGGTTTCTGTTTCGGCCAAGTATGGTTCTCAATCAGAGGCAGGTGTCGCTAGTTGTCTCTGATTGAGAATCATACTTAGGTAGCCTGGGTTTCACTGTTGGTTTTGTGGGTGTTTGTTTCCTGTGTCAGTGTTTGTGCCACACGGGACTGTTACGTTTAAGTTCACCTTGTTATTTTGTATTCTGTCGTGGTCAGTTTTTCTATTAAACCATGGACACTTACCACGCTGTGTTTTGGTCCGATCCTTGCTACACCTCTTCAGATGAAGAAGAGGAAATAATCCGTTACAATCTCTCTCTTGTCCTGACATACCCCGTACCCTATGGCTGGGGAGCACGCCAGGGTCCCTCTGGAGCTAATGCACAGTCACCTGCCTGTGTCCAGCCTCTCTTTCACACATGTCTCAGTATGTGTTTCAGTCTGTGTGTTTAAAGGCTGCATTCCTGAGCTTGCTGATCTGTAGCTGGGTGATTAATAGTAACTAGCTGATTGTTTAAGAGCTGAATTCCTCAGGCCTGCTCTTACACACAAAGAACTGACTGGTCAACCACAACACATAAATACCAGACAAACATGTTGTTTCTTATGTGGGATATTTCAATTATACTGTACCAAATATACAAGTGTATGATGAGTTCTGGGACTGTGTGTTATAGTCTGGGCTGTGTGTTATAGTCTGGGACTGTGTGTTATAGTCTGGGGCTGTGTGTTATAGTCTGGGGCTGTGTGTTATAGTCTGGGACTGTGTGTTATAGTCTGGGACTGTGTGTTATAGTCTGGGGCTGTGTGTTATAGTCTGGGACTGTGTGTTATAGTCTGGGGCTGTGTGTTATAGTCTGGGGCTGTGTGTTATAGTCTGGGACTGTGTGTTATAGTCTGGGACTGTGTGTTATAGTCTGGGACTGTGTGTTATAGTCTGGGGCTGTGTGTTATAGTCTGGGACTGTGTGTTATAGTCTGGGGCTGTGTGTTATAGTCTGGGGCTGTGTGTTATAGTCTGGGGCTGTGTGTTATAGTCTGGGGCTGTGTGTGTTATAGTCTGGGGCTGTGTGTTATAGTCTGGGGCTGTGTGTTATAGTCTGGGCTGTGTGTTATAGTCTGGGACTGTGTGTGTTATAGTCTGGGGCTGTGTGTGTTATAGTCTGGGCTGTGTGTTATAGTCTGGGGCTGTGTGTTATAGTCTGGGGCTGTGTGTTATGGTCTAGGGCTGTGTGTTATAGTCTGGGGCTGTGTGTGATTCTGGGACTTTAAGCAGAGTTAGGAGATCAGAGGCAGAAGCTGCTGGCAGAACTGTCATAACTATTTCAGTCACACTGCTCACACTGTGTGTGTGTGTGTCTCTGTGTGTGAGTGTGAGTGGACCTAGTGCAGACAGAAGGCATTCAGGTGGAATAATGGAAGCTCAGTGTGTGAGGGGTCTGCAGGTTACACCAGGAATTCAGGACACTGAAATACTATCCACCTCTCTCTCTCTCTCTCTCTCTCTCTCTCTCTCTCTCTCTCTCTCTCTCTCTCTCTCTCTCTCTCTCTCTCTCTCTCTCTCTCCTCTCTCTCTCCTCTCTCTCTCTCTCTTTCTCTCAATGTTCAATTCAATTCCAAGGGCTTTATTGGCATTGGAATCTTGCCAACGCAAGTGAAATACATGATAAATAAAAGTGATATAAACAATCAGAAATGAGCAGTAAACATTACACTCACAAAAGTCTCAAAAGAAAGAGACATTTCAAATGTCATATTATGGCTATGTACAGTGTTGTAACAATGTGTTGTAATACAAAAGGGAAAATAAATAAACGTAAATATGGTTTGTATCTACACTACCGGTGTCACACACCCTGACCATAGTTTATTTGTATGTTTCTATGTTTTGGTTGGTCAGGGTGTGATCTGAGTGGGCATTCTATGTTGGATGTCTTGTTTGTCTATTTCTATGTCTGGCCTGATATGGTTCTCAATCAGAGGCAGGTGTTAGTCATTGTCTCTGATGGGAACCATATTTAGGTAGCCTGGGTTTCACTGTGTGTTTGTGGATGATTGTTCCTGTCTCTGTGTTTGTTGCACCAGATAGGGCTGTTTCGGTTTTCCACGGTTTTTGTATTGTTTGTGGTTCATCTTCATTAAAGATGTATCTAACTAACCACGCTGTATTTTGGTCTGATCCTTGTTCCACCTCTTCGTCAGAGGAGGAGTTAGAAGAAACCCGTTACAACAGGTCAAAAGTTATAGAACACCTACTCATTCAAGGTTTTTCTTTATTTTACTATTTTGTACATTGTAGAATAATAGCGAAGACATCAAATCTATGAAATAACACATGGAATCATGTAGTAACCAAAAAAGTGTTAAACAAATCAAAATACATTTTATATTTGAAATTCTCAAAATAGCCACCCTTTGCCAATGTAGAAAATAGTAAAAATGAAGAAAAATCATTGAATAAGTAGGTGTTCTAAAACGTTTGACCGGTAGTGTACAATGTTAGTTCTTCCCTAGTTGCCCTTTTCTTGTGGCAACAGGTCACACATTTTGCTGCTGTGATGGCACACCCTTTTGGGAGTTAATCAAAATTTGATTTGTTTCAAATTATTTTTTGGGTCTGTGTAATCTGAGGGAAATATGAGTCTCTAATATACATTGGGCAGGAGGTTAGGAAGTGCAGTTCAGTTTCCACCTCATTTTGTGGGCAGTGTGCACATAGCCTGTCTTCCCTTGAGAGCCAGCTCTGCCTATCTCAATTGCAAGGCTATGCTCACTGAGTCTGTACATATTCAAAGCTTTCCTTAATTTTGGGTCAGTCACAGTGGCCAGGGATTCTGCCCGTGTGTACTGTGTTTAGGTCCAAATAGCATTCCAATTTGCTCTGTTTTTTTGTTAATTCTCTCTCTCCCCTTTCCACACACCTACTGTCGTCACAGGTGACAAAAGACACTTTGATTAATGGTACTCTAATAGTGTCAGTGTCACAGTGAAATATCTAATTTAAAACCTATAGTGATTGTTCCCTATCAAGTTGTATCCAGCCTTACTGCCAGGAGAGATAAAGCCAACTCATCCCTCTGTGTTGATGGCTGTGTGGTTGTTTGGATTCAGAACTGGCATTGGCCAATGAGCATTCCCGCCTCCGTATCCCGACGATGTGTTGCCATGGACTCTATGGGCAGGAATTGGGTTTGATAGTGAACTGTAGTCTCCTCCACATTAGCTCTTCAACGTAGTAAAACACTCAACAGAGGATTTCAGAAATTGCGCCAAAAAAGTAATTTATACTGAACAAAAATCGAAACGCAACATGCAACAATTTCTAAGATTTTGCTGAGTTATAGTTCATATAAGGAAATCAATCAATGAAAATAAATAAATTAGACCCTAATCGATGGATTTCACATGACTGGACAGGGGCGCAGCCATGGGTGGGCTTGGGAGGGCATAGGACCGACCACTTGGGAGCCAGGCCCACTCACTGTAGAGTCTGTTTATCCCCATAAAAGGGCTTTATTACAGACAGAAATTCTCCTTAGCAACCCCCCTGACAATCCCGCAGGTGAATAAACCGGATGTGGAGGTCCTGGGCTGGCGTGGTCTGCGGTTGTGAGACCAGCTGGACATACTGCCAAATTCTCTAAAATTGCATTGGTTTATGGTAGAGAAATTAACATTAACAACAGATTTGTTGGACATTCCTGCAGTCAGAACACCAATTGCACGCTCCCTCAAAACTTCTGTGGCATTGTGTTTGTGTGTGTTCTTGCGTCCGTGTCTGATAACACACAGTCAGAATAATCAATAATCAATCGTCCCTGACCCATGTGTGTACAGTACAGCTGAATATGGTTACCCCCTTTGTACCTCTCTGAGTGTTATTATTTCCAGAGAGGGCTGGAGGAGCTCAGGTGAGGGGGGTAAATGGTTACCCTTTTAAATGAGCAAACTCACCGCTCCTGGGAGCCTCCCACACCTTCATTCATGCAGCCGACTCCTCTGCTGTGCTGATATGTGGTGGTGTTTGTCCTTGTCAGGCAGTGTCGGTGGAGCGCTCCATAAAGTGTCACATATTAGTGTGGTGGGGAGATACACTGGTCACAGATTAACTTCATTAACCACACCTGTGGAACTACAGAGGAGAGGATTATGCCTACAAGGCTCTCTCTCGCCTACACTCTACATATTAAAACAGGAGACGCTGATAACTCGTAATTAAGAACCCCCTTCTTTCTTTCTCTCTCTCTCCCTCTCTTTCTCTCTCAGGAGTCTGATGTGTAGCAGAAACCATGCATCAGCTGTTAGGCCTGGTGCTGGGCAAGAGGGACCTGTCCCGGGCTGGAGACCTCTTCTCCCTGGAGGACTCTGAGATAGAGGACGGTCTCTCACAGGCCCTGGAGGAAATCAAGGCTATCTCCTGCTCCCCTGTGAGTACACAAGCACACAAGCACACACGCGCACACACACACACACACACACACACACACACACACACACACACACACACACACACACACACACACACACACACACACACACACACACACACATGCACCCATACACACGCATCCATGCACACACAAATAGATGACTGTCTCTTTGAATCACTGGAGATCCAAGCTATCTATTGCACTCCTGTGAGTTGCCTATGCAAGCACACAAACATGCACACATGCGAAGCCACGTCCACACACACACACACACACACACACACACACGCACGCACGCACGCACGCACGCACACACGCACACACGCAGACATAGCATCACCTCACCAAACACACCTGTCATGTCCATGCTGACTGCACACTCCCATTGGGATAGCAGCTTATGGCAGGTGTGTCTCTTGGGACTGTTCCCTGGGATAACAGATATGATACGATTCTCATCACTCCAGGTCCCACATGTCCTCATTTCCCATCCAACACAGTCAGTTTCTCAGTCATCATCAATCTAACCCAACAGCTTATTCAGACACAGTCTAGATGGGGCCATAGTTTGAATGAACATTTCCACCTCAACATGGAAAAAGTCAAGAGTATTTTTCCTTTGATAATTTGAGTGTCAAGGGATAGCTAACACCAAAAGGTATTGCAGCCTTGAGGCTTGGGTCTGTATGTTAGATTCCTAAATAGAGTAAAACTCACAGGCAACTAGTGAAGCTCAAACCAAGTTTATTCACCTACTGGGTCTCACAGCTGCATAAGACAAAGACATGTTTACACAAGCCCATATATGTATACCTTCCTGCCATGCCGAGTCTCCTCCTTACACATCTGGATAGCCAACACATCTCTGTTGCTAGACGGGATTTTAGCGATGCCTGTTCTTTCTCTCTTCATCTGAGATGACCTCGGCCCAAATTCCTCACTCACCCCCAACTCACGGCTGTCCTTGTTGACTTGTACCAGATGTTAGCCCTTCTCCTCACCGTAGGATACCTGATGTGTAACAATAACATGTTCTGACAGAATGTGAACTTCCTGCATCCCTCTCTCTCACTCAGTAGATTTCCATACCCTCGGTTCTAATATTATAACATGAACGAGGATATTTCATTTTTCAAGTTTAGAAGTTAGTACCCAACATGTGTTAGATAGCTTTCAGGTTGACTGCATTTGAAACTATATTAAAAACAAGCATGCTCTTTCCTCATTGTTCCTTGATCATGATTGGCTGATCTGTACTCGTCTCCCCTCTGATTTGCTGACTGCAGGACTACCTGACCAATGACAATGACCAGGCTGTGGTGGAGATCTGCATCACGCGTATCACCACGGCAATCAGGGAGACACGGTCCATCGAGCGCCATGGGGGGGCACTGGTGGGTCTGTGGGAGTCCTGTCTGGAACACAACCTCACCCCCCAGGGTAAAGATGAAGACACACCCCATGCCAAGATAGCCTCTGACATCACCAGTTGTATTCTGCAGGTACACTACACCACACACACACACACACACACACACACACACACACACACACACACACACACACACACACACACACACACACACACACACACACACACACACACACACACACACAGACACAGACACAGACACACACAGAATACCCCTGTATCAAGTTCGGACAGGTCTGGGCACACATTCCAACACAGCATGTGTTCACGAGTATCCAAATGCATCCAGGGCTCCTGAGTGGTGCAGAGGTCTAAGGCACTGCATAACTCTTCTTGTTGGTCAAATAGCCCTTACACATCCAGGAGGTGAGTTGGGTCATTGTCCTGTTGAAAAACAAATGATGTCCCACTAAGCGCGAACCAGATGGGATGGCGTATCGCTGCAGAATGCTGTAGTAGCCATGCTGGTTAAGTGTGCCATTATGCCATCCCACAGGGTTTGTGCTTAGTGGGACTATAATTTGTTTTTCAACAGAACAATGACCCAACACACCTCCAGGCTGTGTAAGGGCTATTTCACCAAGAAGGAGAGTGATGGAGTGCTGCATCAGATGATCTGGCCTCCACAATCACCCAACCTCAACCCAATTGAGATGATTTGGGATGAGTTGGACTGCGGAGTGAAGGAAAAGCAGCCAACAAGTGCTCAGCATATGTGGGAACTCCTTCAAGACTTTTGGAAAATCATTCCAGGTGAAGCTGGTTGAGAGAATGCCAAGAGTGTGCAAAGCTGTCCTCAAGGCAAAGGGTGACTACTTTGAAGAATCTAAAATATAAGAATATTTAACACTACTTTTGGTTAATACTTGTGTTATTTCATAGTTTTTATGTCTTCACTATTATTCTACAATGTAGACAATAGTCAAAATAAAGAGAACCCCTTGAAATGAGTAGGTGTGTCCAAACCTTTGATTGGTTCTGTAATGTGTGTACCCTCACATTCCTGAGACATAACCTGTATCGACACACCTGCGTTCACATACCTGTACATGTCACATGATTTACAACACAGCAGCTACAGGCACACAGGCAGCATACATAACATCACACCTGCCTGCTGATCTGTACATGTACATGCCTACGTACAGTACAATCGCATACTGTGCATGTCCAGGTATTTGTTATCATGGTGGTAGGTACACTTCCAGGTATGTGTTATCATGGCGGTAGGGACATGTCCAGGTATGTGTTATCGTGGTGGTAGGGACACTTCCAGGTATGTGCTATCATGGTGTTAGGGACACTTCCAGGTATGTGTTATCATGGCGGTAGGGACACTTCCAGGTATGTGTTATCATGGCGGTAGGGACACTTCCAGGTAGGTGTTATCATGGCGGTAGGGACACTTCCAGGTATGTGTTATCATGGCGGTAGGGACACTTCCAGGTATGTGTTATCATGGCGGTAGGGACACTTCCAGGTATGTGTTATCATGGCAGTAGGGACGTGTCCAGGTATGTGTTATCATGGCGGTAGGGACACTTCCAGGTATGTGTTATCATGGCGGTAGGGACATGTCCAGGTATGTGTTATCATGGCGGTAGGGACATGTCCAGGTATGTGTTATCATGGTGGTAGGGACACTTCCAGGTATGTGTTATCATGGCGGTAGGGACACTTCCAGGTATGTGTTATCATGGCGGTAGGGACACTTCCAGGTATGTGTTATCATGGCGGTAGGGACACTTCCAGGTATGTGTTATCATTGCGGTAGGGACACTTCCAGGTATGTGTTATCATGGCAGTAGGGACATGTCCAGGTATGTGTTATCATGGCAGTAGGGACGTGTCCAGGTATGTGTTATCATGGCGGTAGGGACACTTCCAGGTATGTGTTATCATGGCGGTAGGGACATGTCCAGGTATGTGTTATCATGGCGGTAGGGACACTTCAAGGTATGTGTTATCATGGCGGTAGGGACACTTCCAGGTATGTGTTATCATGGCGGTAGGGACATGTCCAGGTATGTGTTATCATGGCAGTAGGGACATGTCCAGGTATGTGTTATCATGGCGGTAGGGACACTTCCAGGTATGTGTTATCATGGCGGTAGGGACATGTCCAGGTATGTGTTATCATGGCGGTAGGTACACTTCCAGGTATGTGTTATCATGGCAGTAGGGACACTTCCAGGTAGGTGTTATCATGGTGTTAGGGACACTTCCAGGTATGTGTTATCATGGTGGTAGGTACACTTCCAGGTATGTGTTATCATGGCAGTAGGGACATGTCCAGGTATGTGTTATCATGGCAGTAGGGACGTGTCCAGGTATGTGTTATCATGGCGGTAGGGACATGTCCAGGTATGTGTTATCATGGCGGTAGGGACACTTCCAGGTATGTGTTATCATGGTGGTAGGGACACTTCCAGGTATGTGTTATCATGGCGGTAGGGACACTTCCAGGTATGTGTTATCATGGCAGTAGGGACACTTCCAGGTATGTGTTATCATGGCGGTAGGGACACATTTAACATTTACATTTAAGTCATTTAGCTCCTTGTCTGGTTAGTCTTCCTTAGTGAGCTTCTTGTCTGGTTAGTCTTCCTTAGTGAGCTCCATGTCTGGTTAGTCTTCATTAGTGAGCTCCTTGTCTGGTTAGTCTTCCTTAGTGAGCTTCTTGTCTGTTCTGGAGCTTGAGTCTGATGGCTGAACTCCTCTGAGTCTCTGGATGAGCTCCTTTAATCTGAGAGCAGCCTGATATTACTGTGACTCACTCTAATAGGACTGCATGGCTGTGCGTCTGTGTGTGCGTCTGCGTCTGCGTGTGTGTGTGTGTGTGTGTGTGTGTGTGTGTGTGTGTGTGTGTGTGTGTGTGTGTGTGTGTGTGTGTGCGTGTGTGCGTGTGCGTGCGTGCGTGTTTGTGTTGGTTCCTCGTATCAACAGAGAGAGGACGGTGCTGTTGTTTTTAGTAAGACTCTTCGAAAGCCTTGCCTGCACTGCCACCTGTTGGAAGTACAGAAGTATGACACTTTTCTAGCCATAAATATGAGTTGAGCATTAATCCCTTATAACAACACTGTACGGTAGCTCATCAGCTCTAATGGTAATACACCATGTGTTTTATTTTATAGTTGTTTTCTGATAGAATATAGTATAGTTGTTTGGGTATGTTTCAGTGTTTGTCTTATGGCGATAGAAGATAGTAGCTCATTGGTCACCAAATCGGGTTTTGGTCACCTTCAGACCATAGGACTCATGCATTAACACAACTGATTTTAAAAAGTCTGGATACAATGTAGTTCTTCAGGAGAAAAGTTGGACAGTACTTTTGCCCATGTCAAGCCCTTCTAAATGTTCCCAAACCATCCCCTTGGGGGTGCTAGTGGATGTTAAGTTAGGCCTTGGGACACCACTGTCTACATGCAGAGAAACATACACTCTCCCCTTGAGCTCAGAAATGAGTCTTTATGTAAAGAGAGCCATCTGTTTATCCTCCGTTCTGTTCTATTCTTTCTGTTCTGTTCTGTTGTGTTCCCTTAAATTGTCCATGTACATCACTAAGGGTTCATATACTGTAGGCCCTAAATCGGATGGACACACACACACACACACACACACATCATACATATTTGAGATCTGTGATGTAACTGGTGAGAACGTCTATGTTCTACTCCAGTCCATTATTCTGATCAGCACATTCTGATCTGTTATTGTTACTCAGATACCGTGGTTCTAATGTCCCAGTTGATTGGAGTGTGATACCTACATGCCGACACTGTGGCATGGTATAAACCAGAGCTGTTATAAAAGGGACCCGGGGCCACATTATATTATTGGGTTCATGAGTGAATATACACTGAGTATATCAAACATTAGGAACACCTTCCTAAAATTGAGTTGCACCCCCCCACCCCACCCCTTTTGCCATCAGAACAGCCTCAATTTGTCTGAGCCTCAATTCTCTCTCACACACACACACACACACACACACACACACACACACACACACACACACACACACACACACACACAATCTCTGTCTCTCTCGCACAATCTCTGTCTTTGTCTTTCTTCTCCCTGCCTCTGTCTCCTACAGAACTACAGTCGTCCCCAAGTGATGGCTCTAGCAGTGCCGGTGGCAGTGAGGTTTCTGCAGAGAGGCAACAGAGAGCTCAGTAGAAACATGTCCAGTTATCTCTCTCTGGCTGCCATGGCTAAGGCTGAACTACTGGCAGAACACACAGAGGCTATCACCTGCAGCGTGCTGGGAGGTAGGACACACACACACACGAACACATACACACACACACACCCGCACACACACACAGAGGCTAATACCTGCATCGTGCTGGGAGGTAGGACACGCGCACACAGACACATACACACGTCCGTGCACACACACACACACGCATGCACGCACGCACGTACACACACACACACACACACACACACATACATACATACATACATACATACATACATACATACATACGCACACACGCACACTCGCACACTCGCACACACACACACACACACACAGAGGCTATTACCTGCATCGTCATGCTGATTGAATTCGAATAACAGACTGGAAGCTTCAAAAGGAGGGTGGTGCTTGGAATCATTGTTCTTCCTCTGTCAACCATGGCTACCTGCAAGGAAACACGTGCCGTCATCATTGCTTTGCACAAAAAGGGCTTAACAGGCGGGGATGTTGCCGACTGCTGAGGACTGGAGTAAAGTCATTTTCTCTGATGAATCTCCTTTACGATTGTTTGGGGCATCCGGAAAAAAGTTTGTCAGGAGAAGACAAGATGAGCGCTACCATCAGTCCTGTGTCATGCCAACAGTAAAGCATCCTGAGACCATTCATGTGTGGGGTTGCTTCTCAGCCAAGGGAGTGGGCTCACTCACAGATTTGCCTAAGAACACAGCCATGAATAAAGAATGGTACCAACACATCCTCCGAAAGCAACTTCTCCCAACCATCCAGGAACAGTTTGGTGACGAACAATGCCTTTTCCAGCATGGTGGAGCACCTTGCCATATGGCATATGGCAACTAAGTGGCTTGGGGAACAAAACATCGATATTTTGGGTCCATGGCCAGGAAACTCCCCAGACCATAATCCCATTGAGAACTTGTGGTAAATCCTCAAGAGGCGGGTGGACAAACAAAACCCACAAATTCTGACAAACTCCAAGCATTGATTATGCAAGAATGGGCTGTCATCAGTCAGGATGTGGCCCAGAAGTTAATTGACAGCATGCCAGAGCGGAATGCAGATGTATTGAAAAAGAATGGTCAACACTGCAAATATTGACTCTTTGCATAAACTTCATGTAATTGTGAATAAAAGCCTTTGACATTTATGAAATGCTTGTAATTATACTTCAGTATTCCATAGTAACATCTGACAAAAATATCTAAAGACAATGAAGCGGCAAAACTTTGTGGAAATTAATATTTGTCATTCTCAAAACTTTTGGGCACAACTGTACCCACACACACACAGACGCATTTAGTATTTCACACTTAGATAGACATGTTCCACAACCATAGAGGGATGTGATTGTTTCTGTTTTGTTAAAGGGAAACCTCCCCTATATTAAATAATCTGACAGGGTATCAGTGTTCCTGATTGGAGGATCTTGGCTGAGATCCGTTTAAAGAGACAGATTGGTGTCTGTTTTTTCATTCCTTGCCCAATACACAATTCAGTGATATTAATAAAATAATATCAGAGGAGGCAGTTGAAAGAGTTGATCAGTTTGTGTCATGTCTCACTTGCCTTGTTAAGCCCTTTCATTCCTCAGGCCAGACAGAGCAGCATGGCTTCCAGCCTGACTGTGGGTTCGAGCTGAGGGATCACTCTTAAGTGGCCCTCAGATCTGTGGCTTAGGTTTACAGGCCCACCCCAGGCTACAGCTGAACACAGCTGTCTCATGTTTTAGAGCTGGAAGGCTCTCAAAAGGCTGTGTAGCCCGGGCCCCATTGCCCTGGATAGATAAGGATCTCCCAGCAGCGCTGTAGCCATTACTCCCTATATAAGACTCAGGAGAGAGAGTCAGGGAGGTGTGTGTGTGTGTGTGTGTGTGTGTGTGTGTGTGTGTGTGTGTGTGTGTGGGGTGGGGGTGGGGGTGGGTGGGTGGGGGTGGGGGTGGGTGGGGTAGAGGGATAGGGGAGGTTTCATAAGGACCCCAGCGGTCCAGTCTCATTTAGACTGTTTGTGCAGGTTCATATGAATGTTTCTATTATACTTTTGGGTTGAGGTCAGCTAGTAGACTGTACTGATAAAACTGAAGAGGTACATCAATTTTTTCCCTTCGTGATATCCAATTGGTAGTTACAGTTTTGGAACATTGCTGCAACTCCCATACGGACTCGGGAGAGGCGAAGGTCAAGAACCGTGCGTTTGCTGAAACACTACCCTGCCAAGCCACACTGCCCACTTAACCCGGAAGCTGGCCGCACCAATGTGTCGGAGGAAACACCGTCCAACTGGCGCCCGGCCCGCCACATGGGTTGCTAGAACGCGTTGCGCAAAGGACGTTCCGGCTGGCCGAACCCTCCCCTAACCCGGACGATGCTGGGCCAATTGTACGCCGCCACATGGGTCTCCCGGTCTCGGCAAGATCTGGTACAGCCCGGGATCAAACCCGGAACTGTTGTGATGCCTTTAGCACTGCGATGCAGTGCCTTAGACCGCTGCGCCACTCGGGAGGCCTGAAGAGCTACACTCTTAGAAAAAAAGGTGCTCTTTCGAACCTAAAAGGGTTCTTCAGTTGTCCCCATAGGATAATCCTTTGAAGAACCCTTTTTGGTTCCAGGTAGAACCTTTTGGGGATCCATGTAGAACCTTTTCCACAGAGGTAGTAGCAGAAGTAGTGGTAGTAGTCGTAGTAGCAGTAGTCTAGTCGTAGTAGTAGTAGTCATAGCAGTAGTAGTAGTAGCAGTAGTAGCAGCAGTAGCAGTAGCAGTAGCAGCAGTAGTAGCAGCAGTAGCAGCAGTAGCAGTAGCAGCAGTAGGAGCAGTAGCAGTAGCAGCAGTAGCAGTAGCAGCAGTAGCAGTAGCAGCAGTAGGAGTAGCAGCAGTAGTCGTCCTCGTTGTAGTCGTATTAGAATTTATATTATTAGTAGTAGTAGCAGTAGTAGTAGCAGCAGTAGGCGTAGCTGTAGTAGTAGTCATAGTAGTAGCAGAAGCAGTAGTAGTAGTAGTAATAGCAGTAGTAGTAGTAGTGTTAGTAGTAGCAGTAGCAGTAGTAGTAGTAGTAGCAGTAGTAGTTGTAAAAGTAGTAGTAGCAGTAGTCGTAGTAGTAATAGTAGTACTAGCAGAAGTAGTTGTAACAGTAGTATTAGCAGTAGCAGTAGTAGTAGTACTAGTAGATGTGGTAGTAGTAGTAGTGTTAGTAGTAGCAGCAGTAGTAATAGTAGTAGCACTAGTAGATGTAGTAGTAGCACTAGTAGATGAGGTAGTAGTACTAGTAGATGTAGTAGTAGTGTTAGTAGTAATACTAGTAGCATTGTTATGGTAGTGGCTGAGGCTACATTTTCCTGGGAACAGATGGTTTTCATTATAACTTTGTAGATAAGCTCTGACTTTGAAGATAAGCTCACCTAAAGCTGTTTTTTTTCTGAAGCTGGTTATTACATACTAAAACATACATAGTAATAAATCACTGATAGGTACTAAGGACATCAGCTTTGAGGAGCACTAAGTAAGATGCCTAGTTAGGGGGCTCTTTTCCACACTCCCTTAGGGTTTGTCATTATGTTGCCTCCTCCAGGATCCCAGTTGGAGCACCTTGTTACCCTCTTAAACATGGTTAGACCTCGTTAGTGGTTCTCCTCAGGGACCGTCATTAGTTTTGATCATTAGGGATCTGTTTACCCCCCCCAGGCCTCAAACCCTCTAGTGGAGCCTGAGTGATGACAGTTTTCCACAACTGTTTCCACACGTTTGCTGAATCTTTGGCCCATTTTTCCGAAACTCTAAACACAGAACACAAAACCACAAACACAAAATGGAAAACTCTACAAATCTCTAGCAAAAGCAAACACTGCATTCAAACTGTTTTATCTCTTTCCAAAATGTTTTTGATGACACACACACCCATCATATGAATACATCTGTCTACCAACCAACAACACACTGATGTGCTCAACACAAAACACTATTATGAATATCCCATCAGTAGTTTTCTGCCTTTTGCATTTTCAGTTTTACACTGTAGCCGGTTATAAAAGATTGTTACAGTAATGTATACCTACTCAAATATACATAAATAAACACACACATGCAATAAAGTAACAAAAACAGTGTCATTTATTTCCAAAATGCTGTATTTTTGAACACTTGTTCAAAAATAAAAAATGAAAGTGTCTCATTCTTTCACAACTCTAAACAAAAAAAGACAAAAACACATGAACATTAAAAAAAAAAAAAAGACATTAGGCAGCATCCTGCCTCCTATTTTGGTCTGGCCCCAGCACCTCATCGACATCACAAGTGATGTTCTCCATGGCAACACCCGGGGAAAGAATCATCTGGAGTGACGGATCCAGCCGCAGAAAGCCACCACGTCAACTTCACCACATGCATCCTCCATTGTCTGGAGAAGAGGGTTGCGTGTGAGGGGATGGCGGTCATACACCTTCCATCGCCATGCCGAGAAGAACTATTCAATTGGGTTTAGGAATGGGGAATATGGTGGGAGGTATAGAACAATACATTCTGGGTAATCGATGAACCAGTTGCGGACCAGAGCAGCCCGGTGGAAACTCATGTTGTCCCAGATGACAATATACCTGGGCTGCTCTGGTCCACCCCTCTGCTCGCCTGGAATGAGGATGCCATGTAGTGTGTCCAGGAATGTGATGAGAAGGGCAGTGTTGTAGGGACCAAGGTTGGCATGGTGGTGGAGGACGCTGGATGCTGGCTGGTGATATTCCCTCCACACTGTCCATGGACATTCACAATGGCACGGTGGTCAAAAATGTTCCGTCTCCATTCCATTTTTGTTGGATAGGTTGAAGCCTGCCTCATCAATGTAAATATAAACGTGCTGAATTGCAGCGGCATCCAGCTCCACGACTCTCTGAAACAGACAACAAGAAAATATGTGACATAGACCTAGAGCAGTCAATATGGTGAGGTACAATACACTGGATTACAGTACTGTAATGTGTCTATACAGTGCTGATATGATAGAAAATTCACATTTAGTACTTACTTGCACATATTCGTAACACTGTTCTTTAACCCTCTCTGACTTTCGTTCAAATGCACCTTGTAGACCTGCTTCATCTGGATTCAGTTGCTCTGTAATACACGGTCCAATGTAAACAAGCCCACCTGGTGGATGTTATTGAATATTGTGTCTGCAATTATGTGGTTCTGGATTTCTTGTAGTCTAATGGTAATTGCTTGCCACCACCATGTTCACATTGTGTGTGTGTGTGTGTGTGTGTGTGTGTGTGTGTGTGTGTGTGTGTGTGTGTGTGTGTGTGTGTGTGTGTGTGTGTGTGTGTGTGTGTGTGTGTGTGTGTGTGTGTGCGCGTGTGCGTGTGTGTCTGTTTGTGTGTTTGTGTGTGTTTTTCATACAGGTCTAATGACACAGCGTGTGGGTAGTCTACTACAGGGGAGGAGAACCTTTGAACAGGGCCTTTCCTGTTGTAAAGGGACTAGAAGGATCCATAGGTGTGTGTGTACGTGCCTTCAAGGAGCATACGTATGTCTGACCCCCATCCTGGGCCCCCTCTCTCCAACCTCCACGACCTGTCATATGAAATCAAGCACTCAGTGTTAACCATTTGTTTATCCTGTAAATGATCCTGGAACGTGTGTGTGAATAGCTCACACACTTCATGACCTGTACGGTCAGCTGACACTTCACACACATTATGACATTGTGTTTGTGTAACTCACCTCATCCAGCTTTAGTGTGTGGCGGCCACCTGGGTGATGCAATGCACTGTGGCCATGTTGTGAACACCATTTTGTGAACACTCATCACATAATCAGTTACTGCCGTGCTAAGGTAAATGACTCCTGTACAGTATAAACATATCCCCTCTTATCGAACCGTTCAACTGTTTTTATGTTCTCACGTACCTAATCCTCTTTTGTGAAATGACTGCAATGATCCTCCTCCATTTCGTCCTTCCCTTGACCAGATTTGATGCATTAATGGAAACCATATTGTGCTAGACCAATCACCCGCAGCTTAGGCAGTTGCACTCCTGCCCTGGAGAGTCTCAGTGGTGTTGTGGCAGCTGAGGCACTTCCTGCTTTGGGGGGGTCTGTTCTCCGGGCTCAAGTATAAACACTGCCACGGTCCAAAGCCGAGAGTGGGTAACAGGCCAGTCCAACACACGTACACACGTACACACGTACACACGTACACACGTACACACGTACACACACACACACACACACACACACACACACACACACACACACACACACACACACACACACACACACACACACACACACACACACACACACACACACACACACACAGAGTTACATAACAGCGTATTGGGAAATGGCTCTTGACACCCCCCAGTTAAAACTGGCATGGTTAAGTCTCATGTTTTATTGGTTTGGGGTGCCTGCTGCTGTGAGTCAGCTAGTGCTGGTGATTTACTGTATATTGTCTGTGTTTAAGGCATTTTAACATACCCTATGTCAAGTTCAAATGTAGTTTTATCGACTGTTTTAGTTTGCACTTTTTGGCACATCCACCGTGTGCTTTGCTACTCTGGACAAATATTTGGGGGATGGGGACGGGGTGATGGGGGGTGGAAAAAGAGGAAGAGGGGAGAGGGAGACATATAGGGTACAGGAAGTGGTGAGAGAGTTGAGGGAGAAAGGGAGAGGAGAGTAGAAAGGGGATATGTAAACAAACATTAAACAGAGACTCTCCATTGTTTTAGCTGGAATAGAGCATTTATCAGAATTGTATTTTTATTTTACCTTTATTTAACTAGGCAAGTCAGTTAAGAACAAATTCTTATTTTCAATGACGGCCTAGGAACAGTGAACTGCCTGTTCAGGGGCAGAACGACAGATCTGTACCTTGTCAGCTCGGGGATTTGAACTTCCGGTTACTAGTCCAACGCTCTAACCATTAGGCTACCCTGCCGCCCCAATGGAGAGAGAGACTGAACGGGACAATGAAAGAGAGACAGGGAGACAAAGATGGAGATAAGTAAGATGCCTAGTTAGGAGACAGAGATGGATATATATATATATAATACTGTATATATACAGTACCAGTCAAAAGTTTGGACGAATCTACTCATTCTATGGTTTTTCTTTATGTCAAAGACCGCAGAGTGAAGGAAAAGCAGCCAAGTGCTCAGCATTTGTGTGAACTCATTCAAGAGTTGGAAAAACATTCCGGGTGACTACCTCATGAAACTGGTTGAGAGAATGCAAAGCTGTCATCAAGGCAAAGGGTGGCTACTTTGAAGAATATATTTTGCTTTGTTTAACATTTTTTTGGTTACTACATGATTCCATATGTGTTATTTCATAGTTTGATGTCTTCACTCTTATTCTACAATGTAGAAAATAGTTAAAATAAAGAAACTATTGAATAAGTAGGTGTGTCCAAACTTTTGACTGGTAATGTATATACAGTCGTG
This sequence comes from Oncorhynchus masou masou, assembly GCF_036934945.1. Taxonomy (NCBI): domain Eukaryota; kingdom Metazoa; phylum Chordata; class Actinopteri; order Salmoniformes; family Salmonidae; genus Oncorhynchus; species Oncorhynchus masou. The sequence goes on from NC_088224.1 coordinate 87,733,060, forward strand.
GCCAAAAGTTTTGAGAATGACACAAATATTAATTTCCAAAAAGTTTGCTGCTTCAGTGTCTTGATATATTTTTGTCAGATGTTACTATGGAATACTGACGTATAATTACAAGCATTTCATAAGTGTCAAAGGCGTTTATTGACAATTACATGAAGTTCATGCAAAGAGTCAAAGTATTCGGCCCCCTTGAACTTTGCGACCTTTTGCCACATTTCTGGATTCAAACATAAAGATATAAAACTGTATTTTTTTGTGAAGAATCAACAACAAGTGGGACACAATCATGAAGTGGAACGACATTTATTGGATATTTCAAACTTTTTTAACAAATCAAAAACTGAAAAAATGGGCGTGCAAAATTATTCAGCACCTTTACTTTCAGTGCAGCAAACTCTCTCCAGAAGTTCAGTGTGTAAAAATTCCCTGTTTTAGGTCAGTTAAGATTGCCACTTTATTTTAAGAATGTGAAATGTCAGAATAATAATAGAGAGAATTATTTATTTCAGCTTTTATTTCTTTCATCACATTCCCAGTGGGTCAGAAGTTTACCTACACTCAATTAGTGTTTGGTAGCATTGCCTTTAAATTGTTTCACTTAGGTCAAACGTTTCGAGTAGCCTTCCACAAGCTTCTCACAATATGTTGGGTGAATTTTGGCCCATTCCTCCTGACAGAGCTGGTGTAACTGAGTCAGATTTGTATGCCTCCTTGCTCGCACATGCTTTTTCAGTTCCACCCACAAATGTTCTATAGGATTGAGGTCAGGGCTTTGTAATGACAACTCCAATACCTTGACTTTGTTGTCCTTAAGCCATTTTGCCACAACTTTGTAAGTATGCTAGGGGTCATTGTCCATTTGGAAGACCCATTTGCGACCAAGCTTTAACTTCCTATCTGATGTCTTGAGATGTTGCTTCAATATATTCACATCATTTTCCTTCCTCATGATGTCATCTATTATGTGAAGTGCACCAGACCATCCTGCAGCAAAGCACCCCCACAACATGATGCTGCCACCCCCGTGCTTCACGGTTGGGATGGTGTTCTTCGGCTTTCTTTTTCCTCCAAACATATCGATGGTCATTGTGGCCAAATAGTTATATTTTTGTGTCATCAGACCAGAGGACATTTCTTCAAAAAGTATGATCTTTGTCCCCATGTGTCATGCCCTGGCCTTAGTTATCTTTGTTTTCTTTATTATTTTGGTTAGGTCAGGGTGTGACATGGGGGATTTATGTGTTTTGTCTGGTCTAGGGGTTTTTGTATGTTTATGGGGCTGTTTCCTTTCTATGTAGTTTGTATGTCTATGGTTGCCTAGATTGGTTCTCAATTAGAGGCAGCTGTCTATCGTTGTCTTTGATTGGGAACCATATTTAGGCAGCCATATTCTGTGGGTACTTTGTGGGTGGTTGTCTTTGTGTCTATGCACCAGATAGGACTGTTTTCGGGTTTTGCCACATTTGTTGATTTGTAATTGTATTCATGTTGAGTTTCTCATATTAAAAACCATGAACTCTAACCCTGCTGAATTTTGGTCCTCCTCTCCTTCGACGGAAGAAAGCCGTTACAGAACCACCCACCAAAACAGGACCAAGCAGCGTGGTGACAGGCAGCGGCAGGAGGAGCAGCGCAATCAGGACTATTGGACTTGGGAGGAGATCCTAGACGGGAAAGGACCCTGGGCACAGCCAGGAGAATATCGCCGCCCCAAAGAAGAGCTGGAGGCAGCGAAGGCAGAGAGACGCTGGTATGAGGAGGCAGCACGGAGGCACGGATGGAAGCCCGAGAGTCAGCCCCAAAAATGTATTGGGGGGGGGCACACGGGCACCGTGTTATGCTGTGGAGCGCACGGTGTCTCCAGTGCGGGTGCATAGCCCGGTGCGATACATACCAGCTCCTCGTATCGGCCGGGCTAGAGTGGGCATCAAGCCAGGTGCCATGAAGCCGGCTCTATGCATCTGGTCTCCAGTGCGTCTCCTTGGGCCGGCGTACATGGCACCAGCCTTACGCATGGTGTCCCCGGTTTGCCAGCACAGCCTAGTGCGGGCTATTCCAGCTCGCCGCACTGGCAGGGCGACCTGGAGCATTCAACCAGGTAAGGTTGGGCAGGCTCGGTGCTCAAGAGCTCCAGTGCGCCTGCACGGTCCGGTCTATCTAGTACCACCTCCATGCAACAGCCCTCCGGTGGCAGCCCCCCGCACCAGGCTGTCTCTCCGTCCTTTGTCTACAGGTGATCCCGCCTGTCCAGCGCTGCTAGAGCTTTCCTCCTCTCCAGCGCCGCCAGATTCTCCCATCTCTCCAGAGCTGCCAGAGTCTCCCATCTGTGCAGAGCTGCTAAAGTCTTCAGCCTGTCCTGAGCTGCTGGAGTCTCCCGCCTGTCCAGAGCTGCTGGAGTCTCCCGCCTGTCCAGAGCTGCTGGAGTCTCCCGCCTGTCCAGAGCTGCTGGAGTCTCCCGCCCCTCCAGAGCTGCTGGAGTCTCCCGCCCATCCAGAGCTGCTGGAGTCTCCGGCCTGTCCAGAGCTGCTAGTGTAACAGTCCTCTTCTTGCGTTGTGTACAAACAGTCATCGACACGGAACTCCAACATGTAGCACCAGTCATGTAGATTTATTCTGATAGGAACGGCACAAAATTGCACGTCATGCGATGCACATCTCACCATCCAACTCTGCACTCACGCACGCTGGTTTGGTGCTTGTTCACTGGGGTAGTTACCAAAATAATACAATTACAATATACAATATAATATCTTTAACAATGTACCTGATAGGAACGGCACAAAATTACACGTCATGCAATGCACATCTCACCATCCAACTCTGCACTCACGCACTGTACAAAATATATGAACCCCCCCCCCACCAGACACAGTAAGTTGCTAGCTCGTACTGGTGGGAATTCTTTACAACAAAATGCACAACAAATATTCTCCAAAAACCGCTGCATCTTATGTGTGATGTTCGAATAACATTTACAAACAATTTGATATAAATTGTACATTTAAATCATCACTTGAGAGTATAAAAATCACTTTTGATGTACTGTGCTTTGCAACCAACAACTTACCGCTGGTTTGGTGCTTGTTCACTGGGACGATTCTAACTGGAACATCCCCCCCTCGTAAGCAAGCCACGCAAACCAGCCAATAAGATGCCATGTTGAGTAGGTGAAGGCAAGACAAACTCAAACCAAAAACCCATTGGCTTAACAATAAAGTGGCAAGGGGAATCACCAATATAACCCTGTTACACTAGAGTCTCCCGCCTGTCCAGAGCTGCTAGAGTCTCCCGCCTGTCCAGAGCTGCTAGAGTCTCCCGCCTGTCCAGAGCTGCTAGAGTCTCCCGCCTGTCCAGAGCTGCAAGAGTCTCCCGCCTGTCCTGAGCTGCTAGAGTCTCCCGCCTGTCCTGAGCTGCTAGAGTCTCCCACCTGTCCTGAGCCGCCAGTCTGCAAGGATCCTCCAGAGCCGCCATAACCGACTTGCCAGAACTATAGTTTGTTAACAATAAATTTGTGGCGCGGTTGAAAAACAAGTTGTAGTGACTCCAACCCAAGTGTATGTAAACTTCTGATATATACGACCGATTATGATTTTTCAACGCCTATACCGATTATTGGAAGACCAAAAAAAGCCAATCGTAATGACAATTACAACAATACTGAATGAACAATGAACACTTTTATTTTAACTTAATATAATACATCAATAAAATCAATTTAGTCTAAAATAAATAATGAAACAAGTTCAATTTGGTTTAAATAATGCAAAACAAAGTGTTGGAGAAGAAAGTAAAAGTGCAATATGTGCTATGTAAAAAAGCGAATGTTTAAGTTCCTTGCTCAGAACATGAGAACATATGAAAGCTGGTGATTCCTTTTAACGAGTGATTGTGTTAAGATTGATTGTTTTTTATAAGATACGTTTAATGCTAGCTAGCAACTTCACTTCACTTGGCTTCTTGCTGCACTCGCATAACAGGTAGTCAGCCTGCCACGCAGTCTCCTCGTGGAGTGCAATGTAATCGACCATGGTGTCCAAAAATGCCGATTACCGATAGTTATGAAAACTTGAAATTAATTAATTGGCCATTCCGATTACTCGGTTGACCGCTAATATACGTGTATATATATATATATATATATATATATATATATATATATTGGCTTATGCTGCTATGTTTGTGCTGAGAAATACAGGTAACTACCAAAATAAAGGAAAAACTTGAGTAAATGAGGGATACAATGTATTTTGAAAGCAGGGGCTTCCACACAGGTGTGGTTCCTGACCTAATTAAGCAATTATAATCCCGTCATGCTTAGGGTCATGTATAAAAATGCCCAGTTGACCATTATTTTGGCTACTATGGCTATAAGAAGAGATCTCAGTGACTTTGAAAGAGAGGTTTCAAAGGAGCATAGAGGGTTTAAAGGGTGTGTGTTTGTCTCTTTCATCAGATCTCACCCCAATTGAATTCTGGAGTGGTGCCCATCAAGTGGGGCAAAGTGTTAAGGTTTTACAGGCAACTACAGTAAATCCCACAGGCCTACCTCATTATCAGATATACACTACATACAGAACTCAACCCCCCGACCTCACCCGAACCACATTATATCATCCTACTTCCTGAACTGGTGGCTGCTGGGAGGAGAGAGGTCATTTATTATTGATTCTCTGGGCTACGGGACAGGGGGTGGACTTAACAATCAGCATATGCTGATACAGTACCATGTCTTGGGGAAATAGAGGGAGAGCAAGGCAGTTAACCCACTGGTCCCCCGGTAGGCCGTCAAGAATTTGTTCTTAACTGACTTGCCTAGTTAAATAAAGGACAAAAATAGTCCATCTATAGATGCGCGACAAACCATATGTAGGCTATCTGCAGCATGTCAGTAATATTTCAATAGTATATCTGTCAGTAATATTTCAACAGTATATCTGTCAGTAATATTTCAACAGTGTATCTGTATCATGTCAGTAATATTTCAACAGTATATCTGTCAGTAATATTTCAACAGTATATCTGTCAGTAATATTTCAACAGTATATCTGTCAGTAATATTTCAACAGTATATCTGTCAGTAATATTTCAATAGTATATCTGTCAGTAATATTTCAACAGTATATCTGTCAGTAATATTTCAACAGTATATCTGTCAGTAATATTTCAACAGTATATCTGTCAGTAATATTTCAACAGTATATCTGTCAGTAATATTTCAACAGTATATCTGTCAGTAATATTTCAATAGTATATCTGTCAGTAATATTTCAACAGTATATCTGTCAGTAATATTTCAACAGTATATCTGTCAGTAATATTTCAACAGTATATCTGTCAGTAATATTTCAACAGTATATCTGTCAGTAATATTTCAACAGTACATCTGTCAGTAATATTTCAACAGTATATCTGTATCATGTCAGTAATATTTCAACAGTATATCTGTATCATGTCAGTAATATTTCAACAGTATATCCCATCTACGATCAACAAACATTCAGGGGACTACTGGCTTACAAATGGCTCATTCATCCTCCCCCCTGTAACTATTCCCCAGGTCGTTGTAAATGAGAATGTGTTCTCAGTCAACTAACCTGGTAAAATAAGGGTAAAATAAATAAAAATATAACCAGCATCTCAACTGCGTATCAGTTTAACAGCATATTTGTTGCCATTCTAGTAACTATATGTAGATATGCTTTGGGACTATCCAAATAAAGTGAAACAAGTTGGGCTTAGTTGGCAGTCTACCTCACATTCAACTATACTACATGACCGAAAGTATGTGGACACCTGCTCGTCGAACATGTCATTCTAAAATCATGGCCATTAATATGGAGTTGGTCCCCCCTTTGCTGCTATAACAGCCTCCACTCTTCTGGGAAGGCTTTCCACTAGATGTTGGGACATTGCTGTGGGGACTTGCTTCCATTCAGCCACAAGAGCATTAGTGAGGTCGGGCACTGATGTTGGGCTATTAGGCCTGGCTCGCAATCGGCGTTCCAATTCATCCCAAAGGTGTTTGATGGGGTTGAGGTCAGGGCTATTTGCAGGCCAGTCAAGTAATTCCACACTGATCTCGACAAACCATTTCTGTATGGACCTCGCTTTAAGGCATGGGGGTATTGTCATGCTGAAACCAAACTGTAGCCAAAAAGTTGGAAGCACAGAATTGTCTAGAATGTCATTGAATGTTGTAGTGTTAAGATTTCCTTTCACTGAAACTAAGGGGTCTGAACCATGACAAAAATACCCAGATCATAATTTATCATCCACCAAACTTTACAGTTGGCACTATGCATTCAGGCAGGTAGCGTTCTCCAGGCATCTGCCAAACACAGATTCATCCATCGGACTGCCAGATGGTGAAGCGTGATTCATCACTCAAGATGACGCGTTTCCACTGAGCGGCAGTCCAATGGCGGCAAGCTTTACACCACTCCAACCGACGCTTGGAATTGCGCATGGTGATCTTAGGCTTGTGTGTGACACATTTCATGAAGTTCTTGTGCTGACGTTGATTCCAGTGGCAGTTTGGAACTCGGTAGTGAGCTTTGCAACCGAGGTCAGATGATTTTTACACGCTACGCGCTTCAGCACTTGCCGGTCCCGTTCTGTGAGCTTGTGTGGCCTACCACTTCGCGGCTGAGCCGTTGTTGCTCCTACACGTTTCCACTTCACAATAACAGCACTTACAGTTGACCGAGGCAGCTCTAGCGGGGCAGAAATTTGACGAACTGACTTGTTGGAAAGGTGGCATCCTATGCGGTGCCACGTTGAAAGCCACTAAGCTCTTCTGGAAGGCAATTCTACTGCCAAAGTTTGGCTGCAGAGATTGCATGACTGTGTGCTCAATTTTATACACCTATCAGCAACAGGTGTGACTGAAATATCCGAATCCACTAATTTGATGGTGTGTCCACAAACTTTTGTATATATAGTTTATGTATCAGTTGATGAGCAAGTTCAGTGCATTTACTAACACTCTAGTAACCCTCTGTAGTTATGCATTGGGACTATCTAAATAAAGTGAAAGACTGTTGAATTAAGTTAATATGCAATAATCACTCAAAACATCCAAATCTGCAACTGTTGTTGGGATGATTGAAATGACCTTCTAACACCTTCTAGCACCTTGTCTTTCCTGTTTGTGAGGAAGAAACGCATCAGAAGCTTAATGTTAACATGTCATTTTATTCTCGTTTCTCGTTTATTCTCCATTTTTAGTCATACTGTATGCCAAAAAATATTTATATACAAAATACATTCATTTTTACTTCTTGACAAAAACACAAAACAATTTACAATATGATACACATTGCCTACTACGTTAACAAAGAGCAGAGATCGTTGTAACAGATTCTGTAAGAATTGTCCACAGTTCCGCTTTTCAGATCAAGTGTTTCTGTCTCAAATGAGATGCAAAACAAACAGGGACTAAGGATACCCATCTGGGTGTATGGAAAGCCCTCTGGGTGTATGGATACCCCTCTGGGTGTATGGAAAGCCCTCTGGGTGTATGGAAAGCCCTCTGGGTGTATGGATACACCTCTGGGTGTATGGAAAGCCCTCTGGGTGTATGGATACCCCTCTGGGTGTATGGAAAGCCCTCTGGGTGTATGGATACCCCTCTGGGTGTATGGAAAGCCCTCTGGGTGTATGGATACCCCTCTGGGTGTATGGAAAGCCCTCTGGGTGTATGGATACCCCTCTGGGTGTATGGAAACCCCTCTGGGTGTATGAATACCCCTCTGGGTGTATGGATACCCCTCTGGGTGTATGGAAAGCCCTCTGGGTGTATGGATACCCCTCTGGGTGTATGGAAAGCCCTCTGGGTGTATGGATACCCCTCTGGGTGTATGGAAAGCCCTCTGGGTGTATGGATACCCCTCTGGGTGTATGGAAACCCCTCTGGGTGTATGAATACCCCTCTGGGTGTATGGAAACCCCTCTGGGTGTATGGAAAGACCTCTGGGTGTATGGATACCCCTCTGGGTGTATGGAAACCCCTCTGGGTGTATGGAAAGACCTCTGGGTGTATGGAAACCCCTCTGGGTGTATGGATGCCCCTCTGGGTGTATGGAAACCCCTCTGGGTGTATGGAAAGACCTCTGGGTGTATGGAAACCCCTCTGGGTGTATGGAAAGACCTCTGGGTGTATGGAAACACCTCTGGGTGTATGGAAAGACCTCTGGGTGTATGGAAAGACCTCTGGGTGTATGGAAAGACCTCCGGGTGTATGGAAAGCCCTCTGGGTGTAAGGAAAGACCTCTGGGTGTATGGAAAGACCTCTGGGTGTATGGAAAGCCCTCTGGGTGTAAGGAAAGACCTCTGGGTGTATGGAAAACTAAGCAAAATACAAAACAACAAAAATATTATGTTTTTCACATCTGAATGTAAACACTTTGATAAATACAAAGTTGGAAACAACGTTTGGATTTTTTTTTACTTTTGCCGGAAGCATAAGATTATAAGGTAATAGAATGATTAAAACCTCCTATGGCAGCTTACAGATAGTTGTCACTACGTAGCCATGCTAGAGAGGACAAAGATAAAGTGTTTTTTTAGCCAGAAATTCCACTTTAACAACTAACCCAAACCTCAACCCTTTCCCATTTACCTTACCCCTTAACCCTAACACTCTATTAATAACAAACAGCTAATGTACTTGCACTGCTGATGATATAGCCATCAGCAGTGCAAGTCCTCTAGCATGGCCATCTAGTGATGACACTTGCAGACTGGTTTTGTGCCAGTTGGCCCAAAGCATATTTTTGTCTCTCTCACCTCTGTTCTTTCCTTTTCATTTTTCTCTTTATATCTGTGGTAAATGATGTTTGTTCCACTTCTACTCCTTAGACTATGTATACTAATGCTTCTCACCGTGTGTGTGTGTGTGTGTGTGTGTGTGTGTGTGTGTGTGTGTGTGTGTGTGTGTGTGTGTGTGTGTGTGTGTGTGTGTGTGTGTCTGAGTGTGTGTGTGTGTGTGTGTGTGTGTGTGTGTGTGTTACCACTGCTTCTCTTAATGGGAAACACTCCTCTAACAGGGCACATTCTTCTCCAGTCTCTTTAGCCATTGAAGAGAGCTGGTGTTGTTGTTCATGTTCACATTGTTGTTGCAGTCTCAGCCGGTCGGGCTGTTCTGCACTGCAGGTCTTAGGGCAGCAGAGTTAGTTTATAATGGTGACGACGAAGATGATGATAGTTAATTTAAATGCTGAAAGTTCATTTACATGATGAAAACGATGGTTCATTTAAATGATGACGATTAGGATGAAGATGATGAGAATTATGATGATAGAGTTCGTTTAAACGATGATGATGATGATGATGAAAACGTCATCAGAGTTAGTTGATGAACTGAGCACCCCCGTGAGGCACAATCTCCGTCAAGCCCCACCCAACTACATTCCCCCTCTGCTCACACCCCTCACCGTCTTGCAAAGCCAGCTGGGATATCTCCTCCTCCGTCAGCACACGGTCCCACATGTTCACCCCTGTCATCTTCCCAGCGAATGCCAACTTGGCATCGAAACCTCCCTCAAACCCAGGCATCTGACTCCCACTGCCACCTGACCCTCCAGAGACCCCACCGTCGTTCCTCTCCTGCCCCAGCTGGAGTGAGCCTCCATCCGGTAACATGTGGCCCTCGGCCACCCCGGGTGTGAATGCCACTCTGTGTCCATCGGCCCATAGTGACGCTATGCCCTGCTCAGAGCTCCAAGCCCCACATAGGTGGGTCCAAACTCCTCCTCCTTTCACCACTCCCCGTGCCTCCACCAGGTGAGCCTCTCCTCCCACGGTGAAGAGAGCCCTTGTTCCGCTAAGAAGGAGCTGTATCTCATAGGGGTTCCGTTTGGTTCCGTAGGAAAACAGCACGGTTCTGTTGGAGACGGAGACGGGCTTGGCCCACAGGCACACGGTGAAGGAAGAGAGGGAGAGAGGGAGGTCTGGTGTCACTGACGAGAAGATACGAGGGGAACGCATAGGGAAGAGAAGAGCGGTCTCACAGCCTGCGAGAGAGGAGGGAGGGAGGAGAGGATGAGAGAATAGCTTTAGTCATTTTGCGGTTATTATTGATCTGAAAGATGACAAAATAAGGAGAGAAATCAAGTGGGAGATGGAAAAAGACCCTGTATGCTGTCTCACAGGGCTTCGTCAGGCCTAAGCTCTGTTCTCAGAAGCACTACAGATGACCAGATCATATTGTCTTTATCGCAAGTCAAGAAACACTTCACTAGATATTAGTTATGTATATAATGTACAATGTTTCCGCTGAAGTCATTGCCACCACGCCCCAAAAAATAAGTTACATGAAAAATTATGTCTGCCGAGGCCGAGGTGCACTTTGAATGTGCTAGATCAATCCACATGTACTTTTCCTCTGCAAACAAAACGACTAATGAATATAAGAATCTGCCAAGCCATAGTAGAATAGTTGATCTATTTGTCTATCAAATTCTTCAATAGGAACCTCACTAGTTAAAAGATCACATTTGAGATCCAGCTAATAATTAGCCCAATAGGGTAAATACAGGTAGGCAACCCCATGCTTCAGCCTATTCATTTATAGCCACTATGCTGCATCAGTTGGGCTACAGGTGATCATTGTTATTGCTAATAGCATACATGTTAATATGAACCGTGTGTAGGCTATATGCGTTACAATAATTGTACCAAATAATTTTACCATTATGTTATTGGGTTCATTTCTGGAGGTGGAAATTATATATATTCATTTTGGAGTAGAATGTTATTTTCAAGTCACCTTCACCCCACCCCTAACCCCACCCTTAACCCCACCCCTAACTCTACCCCTAACCCCACCCTTAACCCCACCCCTAACCCTACCCCTAACCCCACCCTTAACCCCACCCCTAACCCCACCCTTAACCCCACCCCTAACCCTACCCCTAACCCCACCCTTAACCCTAACCCTACCCCTAACCCCACCCTTAACCCCACCCCTAACCCCACCCCTAACCCCACCCCTACCCCTAACCCTACCCCTAACCCCACCCGTAACCCCACTGCTACACATTTTTGTAATGTAACCAGATTATTTTATTATCCCTGTGAGAGATCTCCGTTAGCGACATTGTTCTACCCAATATGACTATAGAATTATATATATACTGTATAGGAGGATCTCTATGGTTGAACCTTTAACAGTCGTGCCAAGGATCTCTATGGTTGAACCTTTAACAGTCGTGCCAATGGAGCAGTTGGGTGTTTGAGGTTCAGGCTGCGGTCAGTGGTAATGATGTCATAGACCAAAAGTTTTTCCCTGTCTTTTCCCACTCGGTGGGCGCAGTCATCTCTCTCTCTCTCTCTCTCTCTCTCTCTCTCTCTCTCTCTCTCTCTCTCTCTCTTTCTCTCTCCTTTAGGTGATGAAAGAGTAAACTGTATGCTCACCATGTCTGTTTCTTATCACACAACCCACTCTTTCATTTGCTTGTGCACAAGTAAGCCTGTGCGTGTGTGTGTGTGTGTGTGTGTGTGTGTGCGTGCGTGCGTGCGTGCGTGCGTGCGTGTTTCTGTGTGTATGACTAAGTGGGTTTTGAATCAGTGTGGACAGCTCCCTTTCCCCTCTCTCTGCAGCAGCAGCAGCATTCTGATAGCTAGGTTATGACACTGAGACTCCTCCTACCAGACCCTAAATGTTGACGTTACATTTGTCTCAGGTTTCTCTCCGGGGGTAACCTTTCCCATCTGGTTCTGCTTCCCAGGGTGTTTTGCTGTGGTTGCTTTGTCGACCTGCTAATGATTATACCTCCTTCTGCTCAGTATCCAGGTTTACAGGGCGGATGATATAGACAGTGTGTGTGTGTGTGTGTGTGTGCGCAATGTAAAAAGCATTGAAGTTTTATCTGATTAATGCTGGGAACTGGAGCTGGCTCACTGAAAGACCTGGAGGCTATATATATATATGAACAGACTTGATTCAGAGAGACTCCTCTTTATAGAACAATAGCCTTGTTGCTCTCTGGGCTTATTGTAAGTCCTCAAACTCATTTTGTTTTTGATTGAATTTCAACAGAGTAAGTAGGTAGAGGTCTGAACTGGGCCTATAGGTGTATTTCAGATGCAGAGACTGGGCTTGGAACACGGAAAGGCACTCTAGTAAGAATCAATTTTATTATTCTTTAAAAAATTGTTTTACCAGAATTGTTGTTTATATTCATAATCTCTAAGTATATATTTCCTATTTTCATTATTTCAAGAATGATGGGTTGTTAATGATCACATTGCCTGGAAGGGATGTCTGGTGTGATTCTGGTGAGAGGAGTGCTGTATTACCTGATGGTGTCTAAACATCTTCTACATTATGTAGAGCAAGGCTTGTCAACCTGGTTACTGTACCACCAAGTACATGTTGCTCTGCCTAGAGTACCACTGAAATACCCCCTCATGTGCAGTTTACCAGTAAGTCTACTGTCTCATAAGTCTTTTCAAGTTCCCCATGTGGATAGGTCTGGTACTAGTGCCTCTGGTTGGGTCAAGTTTCCCATGTGGATAGGTCTGGTACTAGTGCCTCTGGTTGGGTCAAGTTTCCCATGTGGATAGGTCTGGTACTAGTGCCCCTGGTTGGGTCAAGTTTCCCATGTGGATAGGTCTGGTACTAGTGCCCCTGGTTGGGTCAAGTTCCCCATGTGGATAGGTCTGGTACTAGTGCCCCTGGTTCTGTCAAGTTCCCCATGTGGATAGGTCTGGTACTAATGCCCCTGGTTGAGGACCACTGATGTAAAGGATGGCAGGATGTATAGACAGGGACACAGGAAGAGGTGTTCTCACCTGCAGGCAGGTGTCGTTGCTGTGCCGACTTGAGCGCGAGTTCTAGCACTGCCCTCGTCTTCGCCAGCTCTGTCACCACGGCAACCAGCATCTCTGCTGATGCCACTTCCTGCTGCAAGTTTTCCCCCTTAGCCTCTGGATTATTCAGGCAGATGTTTTCCAGCTTGATAAGTCGGATAGCCTGTGTCCTCGCTGCAGTTAGAAGCTGCTGTAACAGCTTTTCCTGATGGCTATTCCCAGCTGAATTCCCAGCGTCAGTGCTTCGATCCTGTCTGAGATGCTCCATGCTCTCCCTGAGGCGAGCCTCCATCTGCATGGACATCCTCCGCCCAGCGGTCTCCACCGCAACGCCACAGGCCCCTCCGTACTGAGCCACGAACCTGTGGTGAGGAGAAGAAGGATTAGAGAGGGATTACATCACAGACCAGGAAGTACAGTACACATGGGAGCCAAGCTAGCCAACTGCACCAGTAGTTTATTACGCCCAATTCCACATGGACTCCTGTCGGATATACACAGGTGTACAGAGGTTAGGGAGGTAAAGGTCGATTTCGGATTGCTGGTTATGATCCATTGGCTGAGAGTTCCATTTATAATGAACAAAAAAATAAGCGCAACATGAGTTACAGTTCATAAGGAAATCCGTCAATTTAAATAAATGTATTAAGCCCATTAGACTCATTAGGCAGGGCACAGCCATGGGTGGGCCTAGGAGGGCATTAGCTCACCCACTTGGGAGAAAGATTCACCCACTGGGGAGCCAGAATGAGTTTTTCGCCACAAAAGAGCTTTATTACAGACAGAAATACTCCCCAGCACAAGGTGCACCTGTGTAATGATCATGCTGTTCAATCAGCTTCTTGATATGCCACACCTGTCTGGTGGATAGATTATCTTGGCAAAGAATAACTGTTCACTAACAGGGATGTAAACACATTTGGCGATAAATCAGCTTTTTGTGGGTATGGAAAATGTATGGGATTTTTTTAAATTTCAGATCATGAAACATGGGACCAACACTTTACACGTTGCGTTTATATTTTTGTTCAGTATATATACAGTACCAGTCAAAAGTTTGGACACACCTACTCATTCAAGTGTTTTTCTTTAGTTTGACTATTTTCTACATTGTAGAATAATAGTGAAGACATCAAACTATGAAATACACATATGGAATCATGTAGTAAGCAAAAAGGTGTTAAACAAATCAAAATATATTTTATATTTGAGATGCCACCTGTTTCCTTGATGACAGCTTTGCATACTCTTCTTATTCTCTCAACCAGTATCATGAGGTAGTCACCTGGAATCCATTTCAATTCACAGATGTGCCTTGTTTAATTTGTGAGATTTCTTTCCTTAATGCGTTTGATGCCAATAAGTTGTGTTGTGACAAGGTAGAGGTGGTATACAGAATGATATGATATATTTGGTAAAAGACTAAGTCCATATTATGGCAAGAATAGCTCAAATATACACAGAGAAATACATGAAGGTCAGTCAATCCAGAAAATGTCAAGAACTTTTAAAGTTTCTTCAAGTGCAGTCGCAAAAACCATCAAGGGCTATGATGAAACTGGCTCTCATAAGGCCCGCCACAGGAAAGGAATACCCAGAGTTTCCTCTGCTGCAGAGGATACATTCATTAGAGTTACCAGTCTCAGAAATTGCAGCCCAAAAAATGCTTCACTGAGTTCAAGTAACATCGCAACATCAATTGTTCAGAGGAGACTGCATGAATCAGGCCTTCATGGTCAAATTTCTGCAAAGAAACCACTACTAAAGGACACCAATAATAATAAGAGACTTGCTTAGGCCAACAAGCACGAGCAATGGATATTAGATTGGTGGAAATCTGTCTTTTGTTCTGATGAGTCCAAATTAGAAATATATTTTTTTAATGAGACGCAGAGTAGGTGGACAGATGATATCTTCATGTGTGGTTCCCACCGTGAAGCATGTAGGAGTAGGTGTGATGGTGTTGGGGTGTTTTGCTGGTTCCACTGTCAGTGATTTATTTATAATTCAAGGCACACTTAACATGCTACCACAGCATTCTGCAGCGATACACCATCCCATCTTGTTTGAGCTTAGTGGGACTACCATTTTTTTTTCAACGGGACAATGACCCAACACACTTCCTGGATGTGCAAGGGCTATTTGACCAAGAAGGAGAGTGATGGAGTGCTGCATCAGATGATCTGGCCTCCACAATCACCCAACCTCAACCCAATTGAGATGATTTGGGATGAGTTCGACCGCAGAGTGAAGGAAAAGCAGCCGACAAGTGCTCAGCATATGTGGGAACTCCTTCAAGACTTTTGGAAAATCATTCCAGGTGAAGCTGGTTGAGAGAATGCCGAGAGTGTGCAAAGTTGTCATCAAGGCAAATGGTGGCTACATTGAAGAATCTAACATCTAAAATGTATTTTGACTTGTTTAACACTTTTTTGGTTACTACATAATTCCATATGTGTTATATCATAGTTTTGATATCTTCACTCTTATTATACAATGTAGAAAATAGTAAAACTTAAGAAAAAACCTTGAATGACAAACTTTTGTCTTTGTATAAGTTCATATAATATAGCACAGACTTTCTTCTCAAAAACCAACCTTAGCATCTCTCCACGCAGCGACCCCAATTCCACCTTGATGATGTCATCGGAGAACTGCAGAAGCATGTTCTCCCTCATCTGAGAGTTCTCCAGCATGGAAAAGAGCTTGTCCCATTTAGTCATGTCTGTAGCCTTACAGGGTCCTGGGGCTGGGGTAGCTGTGGCTGAGAGAGGGAGAAAGAAAGAGAGAGAGAGAAAGAGAGAGAGGAGAGAGAGAGGAGGGAGAGAAGAGAGAGAACGAGAGAGAGGAGAGAGAGAAGAGAGAGAGAGGAGAGAGAGAACGAGAGAGAGGAGAGAGAGAAGAGAGAGAGAGAGAGAGGAAGTGAAATTAATGAATACAAGCCATCTAACATGCATGCCTGTATGAACTGCTCCACCTCTCCTTTCCACTCAATTGAATTGAATTAAATTAAATTGAGTGGGAAAGAGAGGCTGGGTATGTTAGAGAGATTTTTATTCATACATTTTAAGTCAACACTGAGATGTCTCAATAATCATTCACTTCCTATCCTTTCTCCTGTCAACTGTCCATCTCTCTCTTAGTTTGCCCCTTTCTCCTGTAAACTGTCCATCTCTCTCTTAGATTGCCCCTTTCTCCTGTAAACTGTCCATCTCTCTCTTAGATTGTCCCTTTCTCCTGTAAACTGCCCATCTCTCTCTTAGATTGTCCCTTTCTCCTGTAAACTGTCCATCTCTCTCTTAGATTGTCCCTTTCTCCTGTAAACTGCCCATCTCTCTCTTAGATTGCCCCTTTCTCCTGTAAACTGTCCATCTCTCTCTTAGATTGTCCCTTTCTCCTGTAAACTGCCCATCTCTCTCTTAGATTGTCCCTTTCTCCTGTAAACTGCCCATCTCTCTCTTAGATTGCCCCTTTCTCCTGTAAACTGTCCATCTCTCTCTTAGATTGTCCCTTTCTCCATCCAACTACTTTTTTCTCTCCCTTTGCTTGAAACAGTATCAATCTATTCCCGCTCTGTTCCTCTCTTTCTCTTTCCGTGTCCTGTATCCTTGCAATTTGAGTTATTGTCACAGTGTCTTTCTCTGATGTGGTAATGTGTTATGTTACTCTCTAGTGTTTGTTTGGGCCGCTTCATATTTGGTAATGTAAAATCACATTACAAACTGCCCTGAGCAAATGTACTGTTGGTTATGGTTTTCTGTATGAGTACCAAGCATATGCACGCACGCACGCACGCACGCACGTATGCACGCACACACACACACACACACACACACACACACACACACACACACACACACACGAGCCTGCCTTCCGAAATAGCTGAGAGAAGAATTTCCCAATTAAATAGTATTTCTTTGATCAATGACCAGTCATTCATAATGGTCTTTTCCCAATAGGAGGCTAAAAGCTCCGGTCTCCTCTCGCTCAACTTACTCTCTGACAGAGAACATCTCTGCCCAGACTTTCCCAGCCAATACTGACAGAACACATTGAGAAACACTCCCTCAGCCACAACTACTGGAGACAGATTGACTGACAGAGCACAGCTAGATCAGTGATTCCCAAATGTATGTTGCTTTATAACCCACCTAAAGTTTTTGTAAATGTATGAACCGCTGAATTGGAAGTGACTCACCATTCAGTAAACACTGGTCCAGATTATTTACATTATCTATGTACTGTACGTACTTAATGTACTCTGGCAGAGAAGAGAGAGAGAGAAGAGAGAGAGGAGAAGAGTGAGAAGAGAAAAGAGAGAAAAGAGGAGAGAGGAGAGAAGAGAGAGGAGAAGAGAGAAGAGAAAAGAGGAGAAGAGAGAGAAAAGAGAGAAGAGAAGAGAGAGAAGAGAAAAGAGAGGAGAGAAGAGAGAGAAAAGAGAGGAGAGAGGGAACATGTCCAGATGTGCTCAGCACTAACACAGTCAGTGCTCACACTCTCTATGATTAGTCTTTGCGCGTCATATCCAGAGACGAATAACTTGACAAAGACCAACACTGGACAGAGTACATCTAGACATACTTTTATAACCCACACAAACAGAGCACAATGATTCTAAAAATCAAACTCTTTTAGTATGATATCTGGACACACACACACTGGCTGAACACAGCCATACAGATGTCTGAAGATACAGGGGTTGCCTTAACGCAGAATTCGTCATTTTTACGGAGAAAAATAAATTAACGCAGAAGAAATATCAAAACACAGATCTAGTGATTCAGTTACACTTCTTCACTTGGATAAGACATTTTTTTCTGTGGTAAACAGAAGAAATCTGATGGCCATGCATCATTTTTGCTTTGTTTTAAAATACCTTGCTCTTTCATTCTAAGCTAATTTAAGCTAATTTACTGATGAGTGGCTTCTAACTAACTAGCGTTGGATTTCTAATGTCATCTGATGAAATCTAAGCTATTTTCTGTGGAAGGTTTTGCATACATTTATTTTGTTTGATGAACAACTTCAGTTGCCTTGCCCAATATCACTCTATTGAAGCAAAAAACATGGTTTTCTTTCAATATAAAACGCAGGCAAAATGTTTTTTTTTTAATGCTTTTTTTTTTAACATGCAGATTTCTAAAAGCTAACTCTATTTCTGGACTTTTTGACCAGTTGATTTAAGTCATGAACAAGCCTGACACTAAAACCTTCATTCAATTATGACTGGCATTCAGTGGGCTGTGACTGAACAAAGTCAATTCACTAATGTTACGTGAAAATCCTACTTGAGACAAACACACTGAGACAGTCTGTTTCATTCAGTTCAAATTGTTGATGAACGTGATGTTCCACAAATGAACATCACAGATGTATTTAAAAGCTTAACACATTTCATATATTATAAAGCCTGGTATGAGAGGCTAAGGAACCGTTGGGCCATCGACATGCCAAAAGCATGGACAGAAACAATGATGGGTTAATCCCATAGAACATGAGACATATTCCTTACTCAGCATTCAGAGCTCTCACACACACACACACAGACACACACACACTTGACTTACGCTCCAGTGGCTCTCCCTCTGTGATCTCGTTGTAGTAGCTGTCACCATAGTTCACCTCTATATCGTCTTCGTACCCAAGAGTCAGCGACACACACACCAACACCAGGCACGCTGCCTGGGGGAGCCGCCACAGAAACATGCTGCCTGCCGTCCGTGTCTCAGAGAGTCTGTCTGTCTGTGTTGAGGTCTATCTATCTGTCACAGACTTTGTGTGGTGAGTTTTGTCTGCTTTCTCTCTGTCTCACAATGTGTGTGAGTATGTTGAGAGAGAGGTAAATGTGAGTATGTTGAGAGAGAGGTAAATAGGAGTGTGTGTTAAATATCTCAGACCTATTTCTTCAACTCTTTCTTTCTCTCTCTCTCTGTCTCTCTCTCTCTCTCTCTCTCTCTCTCTCTCTCTCTCTGTCTCTCTCTCAACCTCTTTCTCTTTCTTTCAATCTCTATCTTTCCTCCTATGTGTCCCTGTTGACCACTCTATCTCTGGCTTCCTCTATATGTGTATGTTCTCTTTCTGACTCTATCGCTCTCTGTTTTCTCTCTCTTTCTCTCTGTCTCGCTCTCTCTTTCTCTCTCTTGTTAAATGCTAAACAATCCCTTGCCAGCGGTCCTGGTAGGGTTGTATTCTCTGGCTTAGAGGGAATGGGCCAGAGAGCGGGTTTGCCTGGGCTATATAAACACACTCAGATCCTACCCCTAGTTCTGCACAGCCCAGTACACAGCCAAGCCCGGCACCAGCCCCCAGCCCATCCTATCCTAGCTCTGTCCCAGCCTTAGCCCAGCCTATACCATGCCCCAGCCTGAGTCACACACACAAACACACACACACACACACACACACACACACACACACACACACACACACACACACACACACACACACACACACACACACACACACACACACACACACACACACACACACAGAGAGAGTCCAGCCAGTGGAGCTAGGCAGTGAGTAATTCTTCGTTGGAGGTAGCATATGCCGGGTGTGGATGTGGTGGTGGTGGTGGTGGGGGGGTAGGCTAGGGGTGTGTGTGTGTGGGGGAGGTAGGGGTGAATGGAACCCAGACTTTAGGGGCTTCTAAATGGGGATATTGTTCTCGCTCTCACTTTTGTTTATTTATTTATTTTCCCAACTGACTCAACGTGTGTATGTATGTGTGTGTGTGTGTGTGTGTGTGTGTGTGTGTGTGTGTGTGTGTGTGTGTGTGTGTGTGCGCGCGCGCATGTGTGTATTCAGTGGGGATGGCGTAATTACTTCCTCATGGGATTTTTAAGGATTTGCCTCCACCCCTGCCACCCCCACATGCCCTCTCTCCTGCTGCCTCTGTCTTTCTCCCTTCCCCATTCTGTCTGTCTTTCTCTCTCTCTCTTTCTCTGAGGCAAGCGGGTGGACGTGCTACCTTGGGCTTTAAACACAGCGTAGCACCAAGGGCATGAGGTCTTTAAAAAACATGAAAGCACTTTCTGCTTTATTTAATTACACATGGGAGAGGGGAAGTGACCTTCCTATCTTTGACCTGCTAACACACAATTTAACAGAGAAGTCACTGAGAGAGAGAGAGAGAGAGAGAGAGAGAGAGGTTCCTCACGTGTTGTGTGTGTGTGTACAGATGTGGTTACCAAGCCGCCTTTATGGAGCCTACCTGAGGTCTATATTACACCAACAGGAAACACATGATGTATACTGCTCTCACCACATGAGACAGAGAGCGAGTGTACAGCAGTACAACTCTTTACAGCAGTTCTTTACTGTGTTGTTTAAACAGCGGCTCTTTACAGCAGTTCTTTACTGTGTTGTTTAAACAGCGTCTCTTTACAGCTGTTCTTTACTGTGCTGTTTAAACAGCGGCTCTTTACAGCTGTTCTTTACTGTGTTGTTTAAACAGTGGCTCTTTACAGTTGTTCTTTACTGTGTTGTTTAAACAGCGGCTCTTTACAGCAGTTCTTTACTGTGTTGTTTAAACAGCGGCTCTTTACAGCTGTTCTTTACTGTGTTGTTTAAACAGCGTCTCTTTACAGCTGTTCTTTACTGTGTTGTTTAAACAGCGTCTCTTTACAGCTGTTCTTTACTGTGCTGTTTAAACAGCGGCTCTTTACAGCTGTTCTTTACTGTGTTGTTTAAACAGTGGCTCTTTACAGTTGTTCTTTACTGTGTTGTTTAAACAGCGGCTCTTTACAGCAGTTCTTTACTGTGTTGTTTAAACAGCGTCTCTTTACAGCAGTTCTTTACTGTGTTGTTTAAACAGCGTCTCTTTACAGTTGTTCTTTACTGTGTTGTTTAAACAGCGGCTCTTTACAGCTGTTCTTTACTGTGTTGTTTAAACAGCGTCTCTTTACAGCTGTTCTTTACTGTGCTGTTTAAACAGCGGCTCTTTACAGCTGTTCTTTACTGTGTTGTTTACACAGCGTCTCTTTACAGCGGTTCTTTACTGTGTTGTTTAAACAGCGTCTATTTACAGCAGTTGTTTACTGTGTTGTTTAAACAGCGGCTCTTTACAGCTGTTCTTTACTGTGTTGTTTAAACAGCGTCTATTTACAGCAGTTCTTTACTGTGTTGTTTAAACAGCGTCTCTTTACAGCAGTTCTTTACTGTGTTGTTTAAACAGCGTCTCTTTACAGCTGTTCTTTACTGTGTTGTTTAAACAGCGTCTCTTTACAGCGGTTCTTTACTGTGTTGTTTAAACAGTGGCACTTTACAGTTGTTCTTTACTGTGTTGTTTAAACAGCGGCTCTTTACAGCTGTTCTTTACTGTGTTGTTTAAACAGCGTCTCTTTACAGCTGTTCTTTACTGTGTTGTTTAAACAGCGTCTATTTACAGCAGTTCTTTACTGTGTTGTTTAAACAGCGGCTCTTTACAGCTGTTCTTTACTGTGTTGTTTAAACAGCGTATCTTTACAGCTGTTCTTTACTGTGTTGTTTAAACAGCGTCTATTTACAGCAGTTCTTTACTGTGTTGTTTAAACAGCGTCTATTTACAGCAGTTCTTTACTGTGTTGTTTAAACAGCGTCTCTTTACAGCTGTTCTTTACTGTGTTGTTTAAACAGCGTCTCTTTACAGCGGTTCTTTACTGTGTTGTTTAAACAGTGGCACTTTACAGTTGTTCTTTACTGTGTTGTTTAAACAGCGGCTCTTTACAGCTGTTCTTTACTGTGTTGTTTAAACAGCGTCTCTTTACAGCTGTTCTTTACTGTGCTGTTTAAACAGCGGCTCTTTACAGCTGTTCTTTACTGTGTTGTTTACACAGCGTCTCTTTACAGCGGTTCTTTACTGTGTTGTTTAAACAGCGTCTATTTACAGCAGTTCTTTACTGTGTTGTTTAAACAGTGGCTCTTTACAGCTGTTCTTTACTGTGTTGTTTATTAAACAGCGGCTCTTTACAGCTGTTCTTTACTGTGTTGTTTAAACAGTGGCTCTTTACAGCAGTTCTTTACTGTGTTGTTTAAACAGCGTCTCTTTACAGTTGTTCTTTACTGTGTTGTTTAAACAGTGTCTCTTTACAGCTGTTCTTTACTGTGTTGTTTAAACAGCGGCTCTTTACAGCTGTTCTTTACTGTGTTGTTTACACAATGTCTCTTTACAGCTGTTCTTTACTGTGTTGTTTAAACAGTCTCTTTACAGCCATACATACAGTAGTGCTGAATGTTGACCTCAGCTGAGCTCCTTTTGGCTAGTTGTGTGAGTGATTCAGACTAGCATAGGTTAACATTACTGCATAGTGATTCAGACTAGCATAGGTTAACATTACTGCATAGTGATACAGACTAGCATAGGTTAACATTACTGCATAGTGATTCAGACTAGCATAGGTTAACATTACTGCATAGTGATTCAGACTAGCATAGGTTAACATCACTGCATAGTGATACAGACTAGCATAGTTTAACATTACTGCATAGTGATACAGACTAGCATAGGTTAACATTTACTGCATAGTGATACAGACTAGCATAGGTTAACATTACTGCATAGTGATACAGACTAGCATAGGTGAACATTACTGCATAGTGATACAGACTAGCATAGGTGAACATTACTGCACAGTGATACAGACTAGCATAGGTTAACATTACTGCATAGTGATCCAGACTAGCATAGGTTAACATTACTGCATAGTGATACAGACTAGCATAGGTTAACATTACTGCATAGTGATACAGACTAGCATAGGTTAACATTACTGCATAGTGATACAGACTAGCATAGGTTAACATTACTGCATAGTGATACAGACTAGCATAGGTTAACATTACTGCATAGTGATACAGACTAGCATAGGTTAACATTACTGCATAGTGATACAGACTAGCATAGCTTAACATTACTGCATAGTGATACAGACTAGCATAGGTTAACATTACTGCATAGTGATACAGACTAGCATAGCTTAACATTACTGCATAGTGATACAGACTAGCATAGGTTAACATTACTGCATAGTGATACAGACTAGCATAGGTTAACATTACTGCATAGTGATTCAGACTAGCATAGGTTAACATTACTGCATAGTGATTCAGACTAGCATAGGTTAACATTACTGCATAGTGATACAGACTAGCATAGGTTAACATTACTGCATCGTGATACAGACTAGCATAGGTAAGTCGCTCTGGATAAGAGCGTCTGCCAAATGACAAATGTAATGTAAATGTTAACATTACTGCATAGTGATACAGACTAGCATAGGTTAACATTACTGCATAGTGATACAGACTAGCATAGGTTAACATTACAGCATCGTGATACAGACTAGCATAGGTTAACATTACTGCATAGTGATACAGACTAGCATAGGTTAACATTACTGCATAGTGATACAGACTAACATAGGAGCATAGCTTAACATTACTGCATAGTGATACAGACTAGCATAGGTTAACATTACTGCATAGTGATCCAGACTAGCATAGGTTAACATTACTGCATCGTGATACAGACTAGCATAGGTTAACATTACTGCATAGTGATACAGACTAGCATAGGTTAACATTACTGCATAGTGATACAGACTAGCATAGGTTAACATTACTGCATAGTGATACAGACTAGCATAGGTGAACATTACTGCATAGTGATACAGACTAGCATATGTTAACATTACTGCATAGTGATACAGACTAGCATATGTTAACATTACTGCATAGTGATACAGACTAGCATAGGTTAACATTACTGCATAGTGATACAGACTAGCATAGGTTAACATTACTGCATAGTGATTCAGACTAGCATAGGTTAACATTACTGCATGGTGATACAGACTAGCATAGGTTAACATTACTGCATAGTGATACAGACTAGCATAGGTGAATATTACTGCATAGTGATACAGACTAGCATAGGTTAACATTACTGCATAGTGATACAGACTAGCATAGGTTAATATTACTGCATAGTGATACAGACTAGCATAGGTTAACATTACTGCATAGTGATACAGACTAGCATAGGCGAATATTACTGCATAGTGATTCAGACTAGCATAGGTTAACATTACTGCATCGTGATACAGACAGGCATAGGTTAACATTACTGCATAGTGATTCAGACTAGCATAGGTTAACATTACTGCATAGTGATACAGACTAGCATAGGTTAACATTACTGCATAGTGATACAGACTAGCATAGGTTAACATTACTGCATAGTGATACAGACTAGCATAGGTTAACATTACTGCATAGTGATACAGACTAGCATATGTTAACATTACTGCATAGTGATACAGACTAGCATAGGTTAACATTACTGCATAGTGATTCAGACTAGCATAGGTTAACATTACTTCATAGTGATACAGACTAGCATAGGTTAACATTACTGCATAGTGATTCAGACTAGCATAGGTTAACATTACTGCATAGTGATACAGACTAGCATAGGTTAACATTACTGCATAGTGATACAGACTAGCATAGGTGAACATTACTGCATAGTGATACAGACTAGCATAGGTTAACATTACTGCATAGTGATACAGACTAACATAGGAGCATAGCTTAACATTACTGCATAGTGATACAGACTAGCATAGGTAAGTCGCTCTGGATAAGAGCGTCTGCCAAATGACTTAAATGTAATGTAAATGTTAACATTACTGCATAGTGATACAGACTAGCATAGGTTAACATTACTGCATAGTGATACAGACTAACATAGGTTAACATTACTGCATCGTGATACAGACTAGCATAGGTTAACATTACTGCATAGTGATACAGACTAACATAGGAGCATAGCTTAACATTACTGCATAGTGATACAGACTAGCATAGGTAAGTCGCTCTGGATAAGAGCGTCTGCTAAATGACTTAAATGTAATGTAAATGTTAACATTACTGCATAGTGATACAGACTAGCATAGGTTAACATTACTGCATAGTGATACAGACTAGCATAGGTTAACATTACTGCATCGTGATACAGACGAGCATAGGTTAACATTACTGCATAGTGATACAGACTAACATAGGTTAACATTACTGCATCGTGATACAGACTAGCATAGGTTAACATTACTGCATAGTGATACAGACTAGCATATGTTAACATTACTGCATAGTGATACAGACTAACATAGGAGCATAGCTTAACATTACTGCATAGTGATACAGACTAGCATAGGTTAACATTACTGCATCGTGATACAGACGAGCATAGGTTAACATTACTGCATAGTGATACAGACTAACATAGGAGCATAGGTTAACATTACTGCATAGTGATACAGACTAACGTAGGTTAACATTACTGCATAGTGATACAGACTAGCATAGGTTAACATTACTGCATAGTGATACAGATTAGCATAGGTTAACATTACTGCATAGTGATACAGACTAGCATAGGTTAACATTACTGCATAGTGATACAGACTAGCATAGGTTAACATTACTGCATAGTGATCCAGACTAGCATAGTTTAACATTACTGCATAGTGATACAGACTAGCATAGGTTAACATTACTGCATTGTGATACAGACTAGCATAGGTTAACATTACTGCATAGTGATACAGACTAGCATAGGTTAACATTACTGCATTGTGATACAGACTAGCATAGGTTAAAGGGGAACTAAAAATAAAAAGCAAACATTCCAATGTATATTATCGATATAAAGTATATATATAATGTGTTTATAGGAGTCTCAAGACACAGAAATGTTGAAATTCCAAAATATTTTTTTTTGCAGATGGGAATTCCAATGTCTGCTGTATATGGGACATGGATGGTATGGACTCAGTCCCGGGTGAAGTTATTCATGAAATCCATAGGATACACATTGAAATGTTTGGATCAGAAATGTCTCCAAACCACACTAGTCACGTGTTTCTTCTGAGCTCGGTATAGTTCTAGTCTTTCCATAGAAGTGAGTTTAATGTTTGGCCCAATGCTGTAGTATTAATGTTTCTGATGCTAGACATTGTTTCTGGAGGGTCACAATACAATGAACAAGGTTTTCTTGAATCCTGGCATAAATTATGATTTATTAAATACAGTTATCGCATCACATTGACATCAGATCCTTGTTGGGATCTGGACCCTATGGGATATGGGCCATATGGCATCTAGACCCTATGGAATCTGGGCTTTATGGGATCTGGGCCCTGTGGGATCTGGGCCCTGTGGGATCTGGGCCCTGTGGGATCTGGGCCCTATGGAATCTAGACCATATGGGATCTAGGCCCTATGGGATCTAGACCCTATGGGATCTGGACCCTATGGGATCTGGGCCCTATGGGATCTGGGCCCTATAGGATACGGGCCCTAGCATGTCCCAGCAACCCTGTCATTTGATACTATGCTCCTACCACCAGCACTCTGAAGTTAATCGTATGAAGTCCCTGCTGCCAACACATTTGTTTCAGGGGCAACTGACCTTAGGTCTCTAGGAGTTTGACGTCACTGCACGAGGCTAAGGCACTGCACTGTAACTACCAGATTTACATAATGTACTGTACACCCACAGTTCATTTCCAGAATATCATTAGCATACCTCAGTGGTGAGGTGTTAACATGCCTTTCTAGCCTCCACTGTAGGTGTTTATGTTCATTCAGACTGCAGTGTCCTGGAAGACCGCTGTGAAATGTTTTCTTTGTTTACTAAAGAATAGAAGGTCAGTCCTTGTTAGAGTTTAGGGTGTTTTTTCCTGTGTAGGCTGTCAAAAGAGAGAATTATTAGGCCCTGTATCAGCATTTTGACTGGGGTTGACAGATTGCAAAAGACACCTTGACTTACTGTAAGTGAGACTGCATGTAGTGCTAAGAACATAAAAATAAAAAAATGACTAAGAACACAGCGTGACTATTAATATCTCTAAAGGAAGCATGCTGTGTGTGTGTGTGTGTGTGTGTGTGTGTGTGTGTGTGTGTGTGTGTGTGTGTGTGTGTGTGTGTGTGTGTGTGTGTGTGCGTGCGTGCGTGCGTGCGTGCGTGCGTGCGTGCGTGCGTGCGTGTGTGTGACATTGAGACTCAGGCTGGGGCATGGTATAGGCTGGGCTAAGGCTGGGACAGAGCTAGGATAGGATGGGCTGGGGGCTGGTGCCGGGCTTGTGTGTTTTGAGTGGAGCTCCCACAGCCCATGACTCACACACACAAGAAGTTATGAGAGAGAGAAGGTAAGATGTCTTAACATACATGCCTGTCTCTCCCGCTTCACCTCTCCTTCCTACTTACATTGTTTTACAATCACTTTGGCACTTATTTCGGAACCTTGATGTCATTTTTCAAAACTCTAGACACAAAAATTACAACCAATGATCAAAATGCAAATTTTTTCCAATTGCTTGGATACAATACAAATAAAGCTAAGATCGTTTGTTCATTGAACTAAAATCACCTGTTCAAAATGACATAACATCAAAGTATTACCATTTCAAAATGCAATTCACACATTACATCTGAGATGACTCTCTATTCACTTCATTACAATGATCTAACTATCAATTGATACCAAAATGATAAGTAACTGTTGTGTTACTCTTAATGCATAGTTTTACGCAAACTGACTAACAATATTCCATGTTTAGATCATGAAAGTTTCAGCATAACAAGATCCATTGACACCAATTACCGTGGAACATTAACCAATTGGACTACATTATCTATGGATGTAATATTTCATCATCATTCTTTATCAGACACTGTTTCTATGGTCCCATGTACCACTTTTCCGGACCATGATTTCAGATTTGACATCACTATACCCTCACCGGCCACTTTATTAGGTACACCTAGAGTACTGGGTAGGACCCCCTTTTGCCTCCACAACAGCCTGAATTATTCACGGTGCTGTACGTTAAGAGATGCCCTTCTGCACACCACTGTTTTAAACAGCTGGTATTTGACCATTTGTGGCCTTTCTGTTATCTTGACTGAGTCTGGACATTCTCCTCTGACCTCTCTCATTAACAAGGTGTTTTGCCCACAGAAATGCTGCTCACTGAATGTGTTTTGTTTTTCGCACCATTCTTTGTAAACTCTAGAGACTGCAGTACGTAAAAATCCCAGGAAGGCAGCTGTTTCTGAGATTCTGGAATCACCTTGTGTGGCATCAACAATCATACCACGGTCAAAGTTGCTTAGATTACTCATCTTGCCTGTTCTAATGTTAGGTCGAACAACATCTAAAGCTCTCTACTCTATAGACTCTATATATTGAGTTGCAGGCAGCCACATGATTCGCTGTTCGAAGGTAACCTTCCTTGATGAGCTAAATCAGGTCTGTAGAGCTGATGGCGTGACCTATGTCATTGTGTGGGATAATGTCAGGTTCTACCATGCTCAAATGGTGCAAGCCTGGTTTCAGGCCCATCCACCATTTACCACCCTTTACTTACCCCCATACTCTCCTTTCCTTAACCCCATTGAGGAATTTTTCTCCACATGGAGGTGGAAGGTATGTTATAGGCACCCTCACGAACAAGCCACCCTTCTCCAGGCCATGGATGACGCATGCAATGACATCACGGCAGACCAGTGTCAGGCCTGGATTCGCCTGAAGATTCTTCCCAAGATGTTTGACTAATGAAAACATCCATTGTGATGTGGATGAGAACCTGTGGCCAAATCCACAAGACCGGGTTGATGGAAATATAGAAGTACAGTAATCAATGTTTTGTTTTGCTTTTTACAGTAAGCCAGGTGAGGAACACTACAGTTGACCTTTTCGTTTTTTGTAGCTAATTATTTTTGCTTTGATTCAAAGAAACCTACGTTGTGATTTTATTGTATTTCATCAATAAATTTCATATTTTGTTCAATGATTCCACTGTGTCTGTAGTATTCTCTCTACTAGTCCTTTTACAGTGATGTATTTACGTGTAATGAAACATGCATCACATACTTTGTACTACACTATTTAATGATTGTACGAACAACTACGCAGTGAAACTATCGGTATCTTGTGTGTGGGTGATCTAAATGAATGTTCCTATGGTATTTCATGATAAATGAGTTATTTGAACCAATGATTCTGCAAGTGCAAGGTTTCTTTAATGATATGAATGCACAATGCAATGTTTTGAACACTGGACAGCCTGTGTTACAAGTGATGACCGTTTTGAGTTTTGTGTCTAGAGTTTTGAAAAATGACCACAAGGTTCTGAAATTAGTGCCAAAGTGATTGTTAAAATCTGTAATTGAATTGAATTGAGTGGGAAGGAGAGGTGGAGTGGAGAGGTGGGGTGGAGAGGTGGGGTGGAGGTGGGGTGGAGCATTAGATGTTAAAGGGCTTGTTATTAATGTGAGCGGCTGGTTCTGGTTTTGTTGTGGTCATCTTTAATGGTTTACTGCCCTCTGAGGCATAGATGGATGACTGGTAGACTGCTAGATGGCTTTAGTGTGTTTGTGTGTGTGTGTTTGTGTGTGGGTGTGTGTGTGTTTGTTTGTGCGCTCCTCAGGGCACATGACTAAGTGTGTTCAAACATGGGTGGACACGGAAGCACCGTAAATCTCCCATGGGTCTTTGGTTCTGCAGACGTCTGGCTCCTTGCTTTAACATTCTGCTCCCGACAAACCAATAAATTCTCTCTCTCTCTCACCTTTAGGAATGCTCACTAACTCGCCCTCTTTATGTCTCTCTCATCTCTCTTACTGCTTTTCTTACTCTGGTGTGTGTGTGTGTGTGTGTGTGTGTGTGTGTGTGTGTGTGTGTGTGTGTGTGTGTGTGTGTGTGTGTGTGTGTGTGTGTGTGTGTGTGTGTGTGTGTGTGTGTGTGTGTGTGTGTGTGTGTGTGGAGGCGACTGGGGGTCAGGTAGGAACATCAAAGACTATGTAATAATGAATATTGTCAGGACTGAGCAGCTGCTTGGCGACGGTTGCTCTGTTGATTTGTCTTGGGGTTGTATTAGTGATGTTATCACAGCAGATAGACAGGTCACAACAGACAGGGCCACAGCAGACAGACAGGGCCACAGCAGACAGACAGGACCACAGCAGACAGACAGGACCATAGCAGACAGACAGGACCATAGCAGACAGACAGGTCACAGCAGACAGACAGGACCATAGCAGACAGACAGGACCACAGCAGACAGACAGGACCACAGCAGACAGACAGGGCCACAGCAGACAGACAGGTCACAGCAGACAGACAGGACCACAGCAGACAGACAGGACCATAGCAGACAGACAGGACCATAGCAGACAGACAGGTCACAGCAGACAGACAGGACCATAGCAGACAGACAGGACCACAGCAGATAGACAGGTCACAACAGACAGGGCCACAGCAGACAGACAGGGCCACAGCAGACAGACAGGACCACAGCAGACAGACAGGACCATAGCAGACAGACAGGACCATAGCAGACAGACAGGTCACAGCAGACAGACAGGACCATAGCAGACAGACAGGACCACAGCAGACAGACAGGACCATAGCAGACAGACAGGACCATAGCAGACAGACAGGACCACAGCAGACAGACAGGGCCACAGCAGACAGACAGGTCACAGCAGACAGACAGGGTCACAGCAGACAGACAGGACCATAGCAGACAGACAGGACCACAGCAGACAGACAGGACCACAGCAGACAGACAGGACCACAGCAGACAGACAGGGCCACAGCAGACAGACAGGGCCACAGCAGACAGACAGGTCACAGCAGACAGACAGGTCACAGCAGACAGACAGGGCCACAGCAGACAGACAGGTCACAACAGACAGACAGGGTCACAGCAAACAGACAGGGTCACAGCAGAAAGACAGTTGCCATGGGAGGCAGTGTAAATGTTATCTATTGGACGATGAGTTGCCATGGGAGGCAGTGTAAATGTTATCTATTGGATGATGAGTTGCCACGGGAGGCAGTGTAAATGTTATCTATTGGATGTGCTACCCAGAGCGTGTACACCTTTACCGTTCTGGGAATATCCTCCTAATATTGAGTTGCCTTTTTGCCCTCAGAACAGCCTCAATTCGTCGGGACATGGACTTTACAAGTTGTTGAAAGTGTTCAACAAGGATGCTGGCCCACTCCCGCTGTTGTGTTAAGTTGGCTGGATGTCCTTTGGATGGTGGACCATTCTTGATACGGAAACTGTTGAGGGTGAAAAGTCCAGCAGCGTTGCAGTTGTTGACTCAAACCTCTTATAACCCCCGTGGATTCTGTCTCATAGGTAGACAATAGACATGTACACTACTGTTCAAAAGTTTGGGGTCACTTAGAAATGTCCTTGTTTTCGAGAGAAAATCACTTTTTTTTGTCCATTAAAATAAAAAATAAAAAATTATCAGAAATATAGTGTAGACATTGTTAATGTTCTATATTACTATTGTAGCTGGAAATGGCTTATTTTTAATGGAATATCTACGTAGGCGTACAGAGGCCCATTATCAGCAACCATCACTCCTGTGTTCCAATGGCATGTCGCTTATGGCACAAACCCACCGTCACTGGACCAGACAGGACTGACAAAAAGTGCTCTTCACTGACGAGTCGCGGTTTTGTCTCACCAGGGGTGATGGTCGGATTCGTGTTTATCGTCGAAGAAATTAGTGTTACACCGAGGCCTGTACTCTGGAGCAGGATCGATATAGAGGTGAAGGGTCCGTCATGGTCTGGGGCGATGTGTCACAGCATCATCGGACTGAGCTTGTTGTCATTGCAGGCAATCTCAACGCTGTGCGTTACAGGGAAGACATCCTCCTCCCTCATGTGGTACCCTTCCTGCAGGCTCATCCTGACATGACCCTCCAGCATGACAATGCCACCAGCCATACTGCTTCTTCTGTGCGTGATTTCCTGCAAGACAGGAATGTCAGTGTTCTGCCATGGCCAGCGAAGAGCCTGGATCTCAATCCCAATGAGCACCTCTGGGACCTGTTGGATCGGATGGTGAGGGCTAGGGCCATTCCCCCCAGAAATGTCCAGGAACTTGCAGGTGCCTTGGTGGAAGAGTGGGGTAACATCTCAGAGCAAGAACTGGCAAATCTGGTGCAGTCCATGAGGAGGAGATGCACTGCAGTACTTAATGCAGCTGGTGGCCACACCAGATACTGACTGTTACTTTTGATTTTGACCCCCCTTTGTTCAGGGACACATTATTCCATTTCTGTAGTCACATGTCTGTTGAACTTGTTCAGTTTATTTCTCAGTTGTTGAATCTTGTTATGTTTATACAAACATCTACACATGTTAAAGTTTGCTGAAAATAAACGGCAGTTGACTGTGAGAGAACATTTCTTTTTTTGCTGAGTTTATGACTTGGAAGAGCAGGTGTTCCTATTGTTTTGTACACTCAGTGTAGTTACCAATGTCTATCATTAGGCGTGTTGATATATGACCCAAAACATGCACAGTGATGTGCAGCCAGTCAGGTGTCCCCTTGTGAATCCTTTTGATACAGTCAATCGTCATGCATTAAACTAATTAGTAAATGTCAATGCTAACATTTTAAGTCATGTTAAATCAATCCATTCCAGGTAAGCTGTAGACAGATGTTAGCAAGGACATTGAACTCGTTGATAGGAGTTATGGCCATCAGATTAGTTTTGTGTAGCAGGTAGCAACGCTAGCTAGCAATGCACACACACACACACACACACACACACACACCCATGCACACACACACACACACATTGAAAACTGCTGGCCCACAGTTTTTCACACTCTCACTATTCCTGTTTTCCAACGCATGTTTATTATCCCATGTCTCCATGGGGTACCACCTGTTTCCTTAGCCAATCAGAGTGAGGGCCAACTGCAAATAGAACTCCATTCACAAAATGAGAATCACCTCCGCAGTGTGTGCTCCATTCATAGGATGGTCCCAGGAAGGAACCTAGAGATTGCTTCCAGATGACCCTGTAGATAACGACAGATATTCAGCATGCAGGAAGACTGGAGGGCTCTCTTGTCTCTGACTCTTTGTCTCCTCTGTTGTTCTCTCAGTCTGACACTCTATTTTGGTCTCCTTGTAATCAATTCAATCCAATTCGTTCAAGTTTTATAGGCAGGAAGTACATGTGTTGATTTTACCATAGCAGAACAGTTTTAAACTATTATACAGTAGATGAAAGGACGATCTTTTTCTCTATTGTTCTCTACCCCCCACCTCTCTCTCTCTCTCGGTCTCACTAAGTCCATGTGTCCTTTAGATGATGTGCTTTGACATTGAAAATAAAATAATAACATGCTGGACACAGTCATGCTGTAGGAATTTCACATAGTTTTGTCCCATAGAGTAAATTACATCCAGGTTTACCCCACTCATACTACTGTATTAACTCCAGCCTTTTACTGTGGGGACATCAGCCAATCCCCTTTACTGTGGGGACATCAGTCAATCCCTTTACTGTGGGGACATCAGTCAATCCCTTTACTGTGGGGACATCAGCCAATCCCCTTTACTGTGGGGACATCAGCCAATCCCTTTACTGTGGGGACATCAGTCAATCCCTTTACTGTGGGGACATCAGCCAATCCCTTTACTGTGGGGACATCAGTCAATCCCTTTACTGTGGGGACATCAGTTAATCCCCTTTACTGTGGGGACATCAGTCAATCCCTTTACTGTGGGGACATCAGCCAATCCCTTTACTGTGGGGACATCAGCCAATCCCCTTTACTGTGGGGACATCAGTCAATCCCTTTACTGTGGGGACATCAGTCAATCCCTTTACTGTGGGGACATCAGTTAATCCCCTTTACTGTGAGGACATCAGTCAATCCCTTTACTGTGGGGACATCAGTCAATCCCTTTACTGTGGGGACATCAGCCAATCCCCTTTACTGTGGGGACATCAGTCAATCCCTTTACTGTGGGGACATCAGTCAATCCCTTTACTGTGGGGACATCAGTTAATCCCCTTTACTGTGGGGACATCAGTCAATCCCTTTACTGTGGGGACATCAGTCAATCCCTTTACTGTGGGGACATCAGTCAATCCCTTTACTGTGGGGACATCAGTCAATCCCTTTACTGTGGGGATATCAGTCAATCCCTTTACTGTGGGGATATCAGTCAATCCCTTTACTGTGGGGACATCAGTCAATCCCTTTACTGTGGGGACATCAGTCAATCCCCTTTACTGTGGGGACATCAGTCAATCCCTTTACTGTGGGGACATCAGTCAATCCCTTTACTGTGGGGACATCAGCCAATCCCTTTACTGTGGGGACATCAGTCAATCCCTTTACTGTGGGGACATCAGCCAATCCCTTTACTGTGGGGACATCAGTCAATCCCCTTTACTGTGGGGACATCAGTCAATCCCTTTACTGTGGGGACATCAGTCAATCCCTTTACTGTGGGGACATCAGCCAATCCCTTTACTGTGGGGACATCAGTCAATCCCCTTTACTGTGGGGACATCAGCCAATCCCCTTTACTGTGGGGACATCAGCCAATCCCTTTACTGTGGGGATATCAGCCAATCCCTTTACTGTGGGGACATCAGTCAATCCCTTTACTGTGGGGACATCAGTCAATCCCCTTTACTGTGGGGACATCAGCCAATCCCCTTTACTGTGGGGACATCAGTCAATCCCCTTTACTGTGGGGACATCAGTCAATCCCTTTACTGTGGGGACATCAGTCAATCCCTTTACTGTGGGGACATCAGTCAATCCCTTTACTGTGGGGACATCAGTCAATCCCTTTACTGTGGGGACATCAGTCAATCCCTTTACTGTGGGGACATCAGCCATGAACATCATGAAATTAATATTGACAACAAATGGTGAGACTTGAATCCGTTGTCACGTACACCCTGTCTGTCCGTGTCGTCCCCCTCTAGGTAACCACATGCTCCTACGCGTGCTGCCGTCCGTCTACCCCAAACAGCCCCATACCATCCATCGTCACCTAGGCAACCTGACGGCCATGATGTCACAGCTCGATTCACCGGAGCAACAACACCTGCTGAGGCTGATCCGGATGGTCGCCGAGCAACAGCCACTGGTGTGTGTGTGTTTATGTGTGTGTGTTCACGTACCCGTGTGCCTGTATGAGCATGTGTGTGATGGACTCCGTTCAAAGAACACATTAGTCATGAGAAAGTCCAGAATTCCTACATGTGGGAATGCTGTGCTGCGCTCCAGAGAGCGTGGTCCAGCATGAGGATATTAAGGGGAGAGTAATGGGAGAGGGGAAAGTATGTATGTACATGCTAGATGGATGCTCTCACCCGCATTAAGAGAGAACAAGCTGAGTCATCAGAAACCACGTGCTGAGGGGAATAGTGGGATGTGTCTGGTGAAAAAGAGAGCAGTCATAAAGAAGTGAAAGACCACATTTAGAACACAGTAGGAATCACACACTCTCATATACGTGCTCATTATGAGTGTGTAGAGAATGCATCTGTCATCAGTAATGTCAAATATTTGGACATTTCCTGTCTCTCTCACGCTCATGATGCAAGAGTCCCAACTGATGATCAGATTTATTTATCAGGGAAACTCTAATAAGTCATTCAGCTCATCTCCGGTTTGGAGGAAAGAGAGAGAGAGACCACTGCGACTGACCCAAAACTAAGGAAAGCTTTGACAATGTACAGACTCAGTGCGCATAGCCTTGCTATTGAGAAAGGCCGCCGTAGGCAAAGAAAAGACAGACTAT
Source organism: Oncorhynchus masou masou (assembly GCF_036934945.1). Taxonomy (NCBI): domain Eukaryota; kingdom Metazoa; phylum Chordata; class Actinopteri; order Salmoniformes; family Salmonidae; genus Oncorhynchus; species Oncorhynchus masou. The sequence continues at coordinate 87,768,510 of NC_088224.1, forward strand.
GTGCTCACTGCCCACAAAATGAGGTGGAAACTGAGCCACACTTCCTAACCTCCTGCCGGACCCACAAAGAATTTGAAAACAAATACAATTTTGATAAACTCCCTTATCTATGGGTTGAAAAAACACATTGTGCCATCACAGCGGTTGCCACAAGAAAAGGGTAACGAGTGAAGAACAAACACTATTGCAAATGCAACCTATATTTATGTTTATTTATTTTCCCTTTTGCACATCATATCAAATCAAATCTAACTTTATCTGTCACATGTTTAGACCTTACCATGAAATGCTTACTTACAAGCCCTGAACCAACAGTGTAGTTCAAGAAGGAGTTAAGAAAATATTTACCAAATAAACTAAAGTTTAAAAAAAATGATAAAAGGTAACACAATAAAATAACAATAACGATGCTTTATACATGAGGTACCGGTATCAATGTGCGGGTGTACAGGTTAGTCGAGGTAATTTGTACATGGAGGTAGGGTGAAGTGACTGCACATCGTTAGAACAATGTATAGACATAATATGACATTTGAAATGTCCCTATTATTTAGGAAATTGTGTGAGTGTAAATTGAATTGAGAGAGAGAGAGACAGAGAGCAAGGGAGACCAAGAGAGAGAGACAGAGACAGTGAGAGAGAAAGAGAAAGAGAGTGAGAGAAACAGAGAGAGAGCGAGAGAGACAGAGAGAGGGAAGAGAGAGAAAGAAAGAGAGAGGGGGGAGAGAGAAAGAAAGAGAGAGGGGGAGAGAGAGAGAAAGGGGGGAGTAAGAGATAGAGAATGTGAAAGAAAGACCACAAGAAACAAAAAGTGAGATAAAATCAACAACAAAGGCGACAACATTAAGACCAAGAACAAGCACATCCTACGGTGGGAGGGAGACAAGAGGCCTGGGCTGGTCTGGTCTGGCTAGGACAGATAATGAGGCAAATGGGATTTAGTTTACCCAGTAAGTCCCACAGCAAGGCTACACTATTCAGTACCCCATAGATCACGCGTCTGACCCGCTGACCCATTACAGGGAAAGACATCACATTTCTCCCTGATTGATTGACCAGCACGGCCAGGGGTCAGCCAAGGCGACAGAGGTTGTGTAAGGTTCATAACTCTAACATGTCAACTGACTGACTGGTTTGTGCATGTATGCATGTGTGTGTGTTTCCATGTCTTTGATCGTCTCTCTCTATGGGAACGTGTCATTGATCGTCTGCCTACATTGGAGCATATGTCTTTGATCTTCTGTCTCCATGGGAGACTATGTCATTGATCGTCTGTCTCCATGGGAGCATATGTCTTTGATCATCTGTCTCCATGGGAGACTATGTCATTGAATGTCTGTCTCCATGGGAGCATATGTCTTTGATCGTCTGTCTCCATGGGAACGTATGTCATTGATCTTCTGTCTCCATGGGAATGTATGTCTTTGATCTTCTGTCTCCATGTGAACGTATGTCATTGATCTTCTGTCTCCATTGGAGCGTATGTCTTTGATCATCTGTCTCCATGGGAACGTGTCATTGATTGTCTGTCTCCATGGGAACGTATGTCTTTGATTGTCTGTCTCCATGGGAACGTATGTCTTTGATTGTCTGTCTCCATGGGAATGTAGACAGATGACACAACAGTAGTAGGCTTGATTGCCAACAATGATGGGACAGCCTACAGGAAGGAGATGAGGGCTTTGGGAGTGTGGTGCCAGGAACGTAATCTCTCACTCAACGTAGAAAAAAAAGGAGATGATCGTGGACTTCAGGAAACAGCAGAGGGAGCACCCCGCTATCCACATCGACGGGACAGCAGTGGAGAAGGTGGAAAGTTGCAACAGCGCCTATTCAACCTCTGGAGGCTGACGAAATTTGGCTTGGCACCTAAAATCCTCACAAAATTTGACAGATGCACAATTGAGAGCATGTTGTTGGGCTGTATTACCGCTTGGTATGGCAACTGCACCGCCCGCAACCGCAGGGCTCTCCAGAGGGTGGTGCAGTCTGCCCAACGCATCACCGGGGGCAAACTACCTGCCCTCCAGGACACCTACAGCACCCCGATGTCAAAGGAAGGCCAAAAAGATCATCAAGGACAACAACCACCTGAGCCACTGCCTGTTCACCCCACTATCATCCAGAAGGCAAGGTCAGTACAGGTGCATCAAAGCGGAGGACCGAGAGACTGAAAAACAGCTTCTATCTCAATGCCACCAGACTGTTGAATAGTCATCACTAGCACATTAGAGTCTGCTGCCTATATATATAGACTTGAAATCACTGGCTACTTTAATAAATGGAACGCTAGTCACTTTAATAATGTTGAAATCGGAAGTTTACATAAACTTAGGTTGGAGTCATTCAAAATAATTTTTCAACCACTCCACAAATTTCTTGTTAACAAGTCGGCAAGTCGGTTAGGACATCTACTTTGTGCATGACACAAGTAATTTTTCCAACAATTGTTTTCAGACAGATTATTTTACTAATAATTCACTGTATCATAATTCCAGTGGGTCAGAAGTTTACATACACTAAGTTGACTGCCTTTAAACAGCATGGAAAATTCCAGAAAAGTATGTCATGGCTTTAGAAGCTTCTGATAGGCTAGTTGACATCATTTCAGTCAACTGGAGGTGTACATGTGGATGTATTTCAAGGCCTACCTTCAAACTCAGTGCCTCTTTGCTTGACATCATGGGAAAATCAAAATAAATCAACCAAGACCTCAGAAAAAATGTGCAGACCTCCACAAGTCTGCTTCATCCTTGCGAGCAATTTCCAAATGCCTGAACCGTGTTCATCTGTACAAACAATAGTACGCAAGTATAAACACCATGGGACCACGCAGCCGTCACATCGCTCAGGAAGGAGACACATTCTGTCTCCTAGAGATGAACGTACTTTGGTGTGAAAAGTGCAAATCAATCCCAGAACAACAGCAAATGACCTTGTGAAGATGCTGGAGGAAACAGGTACAAAGTATCTATATCCACAGTAAAACGAGTCCTATATCGACATAACCTGAAAGGCAGATAACATAACATGACATAACTCAGCAAGGAAGAAGCCACTGCTCCAAAACCGCCATAAATAAACAGACTTTGCTCTTTATCTATCTATCTATCTATCTATCTATCTATCTATCTATCTATCTATCTATATATATATATATATATCTATATATTCTATCTCTATCTCTCCTAATCTCTACTCTGCTCTCTCTCAATATCTTCCTCTCTCTCAATCTCTCTCTTTCTCCCTCTCTCTCAATCTCTCTCTCGCCAAATATCAACTCTGCTCTCTCTCTCTCTCTCTCGCTCGCTCGCTCTCCTACTCTCAACTCTACTACCATTCTACCAACACTTCTCTGTCTCATCTTCCTTCTCTTTTACTGCATGTATATGGTTCCATATGTTGTGAGATTCTCTCTCTTTTCAGAACAACTGGTTCTGAGAGATTAGGATCAGGACCTGCAATTGTAACAGTAAGCAACTGTAACAAAATGGATGACTGCAGAGTAGCCTTTGTTATGTTGCATGGATTGCTAAGGCATAAGAATATGAAAGTGTAAATTCTTATTTTAAATGTGTGTAGTTGTGTACCTGTCGCTTCATTTGATGTATTATGTCATTTTATGTAGTTCTGTCCTCCAGCTATTATGTCATGTTTTATGTGGACTACAAGAAGAGTAGCTGCAGCTTTGGCTGTAGCAAATGGGGATCCTAATAAATTCTTAATACTCTCATGCCGGCTTCTAGCCTCTTTTCCATCCTTCAACCCAATGCTGATCACTGCTTTTATCCTCTCCCCCTCTCTCTCCCTCCTCTCCCCCCTCTCTCTCCCCCCTCCCTCCTCTCTCTCCCCCCCCCCCCCCCTCTCTCCCCCTCTCTCTCCCCCTCTCTCTCCCCCCCCTCCCTCCCCTCTCTCCCCCTCCCTCTCCCCCCTCTCTCTCCCCCTCTCTCTTCCCCCTTTCTCTCCCCCCCCCCTCTCTCTCCCCCTCCCTCCTCTCTCCCTCCTCTCTCTCCCCCCTCCAGGTTCTGAGCCCCCTGGTGCCCTCCCTGGTTGGTTACCTAGGCGATGCCTCTCTGAACGAGACTCTACTGGGTGCACTGGTGGACGTGTCACAGGCTAGCCCCGCCTCCATGACCCCATTCCTGCCCGCGCTGAGGGTTGTGGGTCAGCAGTACCCAGTCCTGCTAGGACACGTGGTCAAAATACACAGAGCTGTGGGCTTGACCAGTGAGGTGAGGAGACATCAACATTCACCTTTCTTCTACTCTTACTTCTCTCTCTCATTTCTCTCTCTCCGCCTCTTCTCTCATTCCCCCTCTAATTTCTCTCTTTCCTCTTCTCTCTCATTCCCCCTCTAATTTCTCTCTTTCCTCTTCTCTCTCATTCCCCCTCTAATTTCTCTCTTTCCTCTTCTCTCTCATTCTCCCTCTCATTTCTCTCTTTCCTCTTCTATCTCATTCCCCCTCTAATTTCTCTCTTTCCTTTTCTATCTCATTCCCCCTCTCATTTCTCTCTCTCCTCTTCTATCTCATTCCCCCTCTAATTTCTCTCTCTCCGCCTCTTCTCTCATTCCCCCCCTAATTTCTCTCTTTCCTCTTCTATCCCATTCCCCCTCTCATTTCTCTCTCTCCTCTTCTCTCTCATTCCCCCTTTCTCCTGTCATTGTCAACTTTTATTTCCTCTCTTCTATCTCTCCATCAGTGTTGGGCAGTGCAGCAGTGTTGACACAGACGCCGGAACTCACTGAGCCAGAATCACTTAGTCAGCCTGGCTAGGTCTGTCCATACACACACACACACACACACACACACACACACACACACACACACACACACACACACACACACACACACACACACACACACACACACACACTTATCATGAACCGTCAGTCACCTGCCAGAAATAATCAATCAAAACACAGGGACACAGTGAAACAGATCCTTACATTCCTCATTCCCAATCATCATTTTCCTGAGTTTTCATATGAACCTAATCTTACTCATATAAGGTTTAAGGTGACATTCACAATAAACACTCAGTTAACAGGTCCATAGCTGCAGCTCAGATAACAGGCCCATAGCTGCAGCTCAGATAACAGGTCCATATCTGCAGCTCAGATAACAGGTCCATATCTGCAGCTCAGATAACAGGCCCATATCTGCAGCTCAGTTAACAGGTCCATATCTGCAGCTCAGATAACAGGTCCATATCTGCAGCTCAGATAACAGGCCCATAGCTGCAGCTCAGATAACAGGCCCATATCTGCAGCTCAGTTAACAGGCCCATATCTGCATGCCTGTATAGTTACGCTTGGAACCACAGCATAAAATCTGTCACAGCAGTTTATTTAGCTTATTAATCACAGTATGTTCTGGTATCAAGCCATCTCATGTGGGGGTCAACTCTAACACACGTAGGTAACACGCTTAGGTAACCCGCTATATGCCTGTGTGTGTAAGCACTACATGCTTTTCCAGCACCGTAATGTGGTTTCATTCAGTGGATGTGTTTGTTCAGGTGAACATTGTCTTGGGGCCTTCTGAAGGAACACTGAGAGGAGATGATTATTGAATGGGGCCTTCTGAGAGAACACTGAGAGGAGATGATTATTGAATGGGGCCTTCTGAAGGAACACTGAGAGGAGATGATTATTGAATGGGGCTTTCTGAGAGAACACTGAGAGGAGATGATTATTGAATGGGGCCTTCTGAAGGAACACTGAGAGGAGATGATTATTAAATGGGGCTTTCTGAGAGAACACTGAGAGGAGATGATTATTGAATGGGGCCTTCTGAAGGAACACTGAGAGGAGATGATTATTGAATGGGGCTTTCTGAGAGAACACTGAGAGGAGATGACCCTAACCATAACCCTAACCCTTGCCATAACCCAGCAGCATACCACTTGCCTGCAGCATACCACCCTGCATACCACTGCTGGCTTGCTTCTGAAGCTAAGAAGGGTTGGTCCTGGTCAGTTCCTGGATGGGAGACCAGATGCTGCTGGAAGTGGTGTTGGAGGGCCAGTAGGAGGCACTCTTTCCTCTGGTCTAAAAAAAATGTCTCCCAATGCGCCAGGACACTGTCCTGTGTAGGGTGCCATCTTTCGGATGGGACGTTAATCGGGTGTCCTGACTCTCTGAGGTCATCAACGATCCCATGGCACTTATCGTAAGAGTAGGGGTGTTAACCCCGGTGACCTGGCTAAATTCCCAATCTGGCCCTCAAACCATCACGGTCACCTAATAATCCCCAGTTTACAATTGGCTCATTAATCCCCCTGTAACTATTCCCCAGGTCGTTGCTGCAAATGGGAACGTGTTCTCAGTAAAATAACGGATAAAATAAATAAAAACCTAGCCCTAACCATAACCCTTTTTTATTTTACTAGGCAGGTCAGTGACGGCCTATGAACAGTGGGTTAACTGCCTGTTCAAGGGTTCAACCTTGTCAGCTCGGGGATTTGAACTTGCAACCTTCCGGTTACTAGTCCAATGCTCTAACCACTAGGCTACCCTGCCGCCCCAATGATAACCCTAACCCTCGCCATAACCCTAGCCATAACCCTAACCCTAGCCATAACCCTAACCATAACCCTAGCCATAACCCTAACCATAACCCTAACCATAAGCCTATGGTTATGGCTAGGGTTATGGTTAGGGTTATGGTTATGGTTAGGGTTATGATTAGGGTTATGGTTAGGGTTATGGTTATGGCTAGGATTATGGTTAGGGTTAAGGTTATGGCTAGGGTTAGGGTTATGGCTAGGGTTATGGCTAGGGTTATGGCTAGGGTTATGGCTAGGGTTAGGGTTATCGTTGGGGCGGCAGGGTAACCCTAACCCTATAACCATAACCCTAGCCATAACCCTAACCATAACCCTAACCATAACCATAACCCTAGCCATAACCCTAACCATAACCCTAACCATAACCCTAACCCTAGCCATAACCCTAACCATAACCCTAACCATAACCCTAACCATAACCCTAACCCTAGCCATAACCCTAACCATAACCCTAACCATAACCCTAACCCTAGCCATAACCCTAGCCATAACCCTAACCATAACCCTAACCATAACCATAACCCTAACCATAACCCTAACCATAACCCTAACCATAACCCTAGCCATAACCCTAACCATAACCCTAACCATAACCCTAGCCATAACCATAACCATAACCCTAGCCATAACCCTAGCCATAACCCTAACCATAACACTAACCATAACCCTAACCATAACACTAGCCATAACCCTAACCATAACCATAACCCTAGCCATAACCCTAGCCATAACCCTAACCATAACACTAACCCTAGCCATAACCCTAACCATAACCCTAACCATAACCCTAACCATAACCATAACCCTAACCATAACACTAACCCTAGCCATAACCCTAACCATAACCCTAACCATAACACTAACCCTAACCCTAACCATAACCCTAACCATAACACTAACCCTAACACTAACCCTAACCATAACGCTAACCCTAACCATAACCCTAACCATAACCCTAACCATAACCCTAACAATAACCCTAACCATAACACTAACCCTAACCATAACCCTAACCATAACCCTAGCCCTAACCATAACCCTAACCATAACCCTAACCATAACACTAACCATAACACTAACCCTAACCATAACCCTAACCCTAACCATAACCCTAGCCCTAACCATAACCCTAACCATAACACTAACCCTAACCATAACCCTAACCATAACCCTAGCCCTAACCATAACCATAACCCTAACCATAACACTAACCCTAACCATAACCCTAGCCCTAACCATAACCCTAACCATAACCCTAACCATAACACTAACCCTAACCATAACCCTAACCCTAACCATAACCATAACCCTAACCATAACCCTAACCATAACCCTAACCATAACACTAACCCTAACCCTAACCATAGCCCTAACCATAACCCTAACCATAACCCTAACCATAACACTAACCCTAACCATAACCCTAACCATAACACTAACCCTAACCATAACACTAACCCTAACCATAACCCTAGCCATAACACTAACCATAACCCTAGCCATAACCCTAACCATAACCATAACCCTAACCATAACCCTAACCATAACCATAACCCTAACCATAACCCTAGCCATCACCCTAACCATAACCATAACCATAACCCTAGCCATAACCCTAACCATAACCCTAACCATAACCATAACACTAACCCTAACCATAACCCTAACCATAACACTAACCATAACCCTAACCATAACCCTAGCCATAACCATAACCATAACCCTAACCCTAGCCATAACCCTAACCATAACCCTAACCATAACCCTAACCCTAGCCATAACCATAACCATAACCCTAACCATAACCCTAACCCTAGCCATAACCATAACCCTAACCCTAGCCATAACCCTAACCATAACCCTAACCATAACCATAACACTAACCCTAACCATAACCCTAACCATAACCCTAACCATAACCCTAACCATAACCATAACCCTAACCGTTACCATAACCCTAACCATAACCCTAACCATAACCCTAACCATAACACTAACCCTAACCATAACCCTAACCATAACCCTAACCCTAACCCTAACCATAACCCTAACCATAACCCTAGCCATCACCCTAACCATAACCATAACCATAACCCTAGCCATAACCCTAACCATAACCCTAACCATAACCATAACACTAACCCTAACCATAACCCTAACCATAACACTAACCATAACCCTAACCCTAACCCTAACCCTAACCATAACCCTAACCATAACACTAACCCTAACCATAACCCTAACCATAACCCTAACCATAACCCTAACCATAACCCTAACCCTAACACTAACCCTAACCATAACCCTAACCATAACACTAACCCTAACCATAACCCTAACCATAACACTAACCCTAACCATAACCCTAACCATAACCCTAACCATAACCCTAACCCTAACACTAACCCTAACCATAACCCTAACCATAACACTAACCCTAACCATAACCCTAACCATAACACTAACCCTAACCATAACCCTAACCATAACCCTAACCATAACCCTAACCATAACACTAACCCTAACCATAACCCTAACCATAACACTAACCCTAACCCTAACCATAACCCTAACCCTAACCCTAACCATAACCCTAACCATAACCCTAACCATAACCCTAATCTTGGATTATCATACTTTATTGGGGCCCTTAAGGTGCTGGAACAGGAGCCTGTTCTGGATAGCTTCGGCTCAATTTAACCACTGGTCAATAGTGAGTCACACTTCACCTGTGTCACGAACCTCGCCGAGGATGGTGCCTCTTTCTGTTCGGGCGGGGCTCGGCGGTCGTCGTCGCCGGCCTATTAGCTGCCATCGATTCCCTTTCCGTTTGTTTTTGATTATTGGTTAATTGGGTACACCTGTTTTGTATTAGGGTTTGTTTGTAGGTTATTTAAGGGCACTAGGCCCGCTGGGTATTTGTGCGGGCTTGTTTCTTGTTACTCTGTGTTGGATGGTGTTATTTTGTTCTTGTCGTTATTCGCCGGACTATTTCTGTCCTGTTGTTTGGACTGGCAACTTATATACGCCCTGTGTGTTGGCGTGACCGTTTTTGTTGCGCTGGTGAATAAATTTGACAAACGACTGAACCCTGCTCTCTGCGCCTGATTCCACCCACCACTCCTAGTTATCGTAACAACCTCTCCACTGTCATAACTGACTTCTGGTGAGAGTTCTGGTACAAAATGGCCTCACCCAGGTGGAGGTGGGTGTTACACATGTTGAAACATACCTGTTCTGGAGTTTTCCGCTGAGGTCATCCATTCCATTCCTCTCAACGATAAATCCTGAGTGATTGATGGAGAGAGAGACATGTTACCTAGTGATTATATGACTCCCAACACCTTGTGAAGCAGTGTGAGGTATGTTGTATCCTCCTTCCCACCCTCAACAAACTCTCTCCAACCTCCTCTCTCTCTCCTTCCCTCCCTCAACAAACTCTCTCCAGCCTCCTCTCTCTCTCTCTCCTTCCCTCCCTCAATAAACTCTCTCCAGCCTCCTCTCTCTCTCCTTGCCTCACTCAACAAACACTCCAGCCTCCTCTCTCTCTCCTTGCCTCGCTCAACAAACACTCCAGCCTCCTCTCTCTCTCATTTCCTCCCTCAACAAACTCCTTCCTTCCTTCGCTCCCTACCTCCCTACCTCTCTACCTCAACAAACTAGCTCTTGTGTTTCATTATTCATTGGCATGTTCCCCTAGAAGTTATGAAAAGGCAAAACCCCACGGTGACAGGATAAATGGGGATTCACAGCAGTATTCTGCTCTTTCCGGGAGACAGACACATACACACACTTACACACACACATGCAAACACAGACACACACGCTTACACACACACATGCAAACACAGACACACACACATGCAAACACAGACACACACGCACACACACACATGCAAACACAGACACACACTTACACACACACATACACACACTTACACACACACATGCAAACACAGACACACATACATGCAAACACAGACACACACGCACACACACATACACACACTTACACACACACATGCAAACACAGACACACACTTACACACACACATACACACACTTACACACACACATGCAAACACAGACACACACACATGCAAACACAGACACACACACATGCAAACACAGACACACATACACACACTTACACACACACATACACACACAGACACACACGCTTACACACACACATGCAAACACAGACACACACACATGCAAACACAGACACACACTTACACACACACATACACACACTTACACACACACATGCAAACACAGACACACACACATGCAAACACAGACACACACGCACACACACACATGCAAACACAGACACACACTTACACACACACATACACACACAGACACACACGCACACACACACATGCAAACACAGACACACATACACACACTTACACACACACATGCAAACACAGGCACACACTTACACACACACATGCAAACACAGACACACACGCACACACTTACACACACACATGCAAACACAGACACACACGCACACACTTACACACACACATGCAAACACAGGCACACACTTACACACACACATGCAAACACAGGCACACACTTACACACACACATGCAAACACAGACACACACGCACACACTTACACACACACATGCAAACACAGACACACACGCACACACTTACACACACACATGCAAACACAGGCACACACGCACACACTTACACACACATGCAAACACAGACACACACGCACACTTCCCAGGAGAGGCCGAACGATTTGGCCCTTCAGCTCCAATCACTCCTCTGTTATTGTTCTGACAATACTCCAAACCGATTCGCTCCAGCAGTAGCTTGTGTGTGTCCTAGGTGTGTGTGTGTGTGTGGTGTGTGTGTGTGTTAAATGTTTCTGGGCAGCAGAAACGTGTCATGCTCCAGTTAGGAGCCAGAGAGGGTTTAAATAATGCAACCTGTTTTGCTTCCTCCTTTTCTTTGTCTCCCTGCCTCCTGATTGGACCAGCACACTGATTCCTCTGCTCCCTCTGCAGATGGGATCTGGAACAAAATGTCCTCCTCTCTGTTAATGTAACAAGCCCCCTGGTCCCGCTAAAGGCCCAGATGGGGAGGGGGAGGGGGAGGGGGGGTGCCTGCTGATTCCAACACTGAATCTGATATTCCGCTCTCCTATCTTCTCCGAGTGGATCTCAGGAAAACATCCCTCTGAATCTCCTGTTTCTCTCTAAAATGGCCGCCAGGATGTGTTTATGGTTGTTTATGAGGGTGTTTGTGACCATTGGCATGGAGCCTCTGGCCAGGGGTAGAGATGATTACAGGGTTTTGGGGATGGTTATACTGTTTCAAGGTGAGGCAGATTGACAGTGATTGGGGGACTGGGGATTAAGTGGATGTTGCGCAATGGCAGGAAGATGAATGTAATGACGTGCGTCCTCTCTCTCCCATCTCTCTCCCCTCACTCTCTCTCCCCTCACTCTCTCTCCACTCTCCCTCTCTCTCCCTCTCTTTCCCTCTCTCCCTCCCTCTCTTTCTCTCTCTCCCTCCCTCTCCCTCTCTTCTCTCCTCTCTCTCTCCCTCTCTCTCTCCCTCCCTCTCTCTCCTTCTCTCTCCCTCTCTCAACTCTCTTCCTCTCTCTCCCTCTCTTTCTCTCTCCCTCTCTCCCCTCTCTCTTCCTGTCTCCCTCTCTCCCCTCTCTCCCATCTCTTCCTCTCTTTCCCTCTCTCCCACTCCCCTCTCTCTTCCTCTCTCCCTCTCTCCCCTCTCTCTCCCTCTCTCTCCCTCTCTCCCCTCTCTCTCCCCTCTCTTTCTCTCTCCCCTCTCTCTCCCCTCTCTTTCTCTCTCTCCGTCTCGCCCTCTCTCCCTACTCTTTTCCTCTCTCCCCTCTCTCCTCTCTCTTCCTCTCTCTCTCTCCCCTATCTTTTCCTCTCTCCCCCTTTCCCGCTCTCCCCTCTCTTCCTCCCTCCCTCTCGCCCTCTCTCCCCTCTCTTTTCCTCTCTCCCCCCCTCTCCCCTCTTCCTCTTTCTCCCCTCTCTCTTCCTCTCTATCTCCATCTCTCCCCTCTCTCTCCCCTCTCTTCCTCTCTCCCCCTCTCTTCCTCGATCTCCCTCTCTCCCCTCTCCCTCTCTCCCTCTCTCCCTCTCTCCCCTGTATCACCTTCTCTCTCCCTCTCCCCTCTATTACCCCCTCTCTCCCCCTCTCTCCCCTCTCTCCTCTCTCTCTCCTCCTCTATCACTTTCTCTCCCTCTCTCCCCCCTCCATCACCCTCCCTCTCCCTTTCTCTCCCTCCCCCTTCCCCTCCCTCCCCCAGTGTCAGGCCCGTAGCTCCCTTTGCTCCCGAGTTGCACAGCGGTCTAAGAGGCGTCACTACAGTCCCTGGTTCGTATCCAGGCTGTATCACATCTGGCCGTGATTTGGGTTTGGCCGGGGTAGGCCGTCATTGTAAATAATACTTTTTTCTTAACCGACTTGCCTAATTAAGTAAAGGTTCAATAAAAAAAATGTGAGTGTGTTAACAGGAGTGGAGAACATGGTACTCCCCTGCCATCAACCAGTAGGTCTTAGTGGAGGCATTTCCCAGAATCACTGCTTGTTTTCCGCTTGGTAAGAGAGTGTGGAAAGACAGGGCACTGTGCTTTGGTTGGCAGTTGATTGCATAAAAATACCAAATTTCTTTGTAGCCGCCATATTTTAGTGGTGTGTGTGCATATGTGCGTGTGTGTGCGTTTACATGTGTGTGTTTGAGAAAGTGAGAGGGGAGCCCTCACATCCCATGGCTCACACATAGTCATGACATCTTTTTTATTTTTCTCCCTCTCTCCCCCTCTCTCTCTCCTCTCTCTCTCCCCTCTTCCCCACTATCTCCCCTCTCTCCCCTCCCTGCCCCCTCTCTCTCTCCCTCTCTCCCCTCTTCCCCACTATCTCCCCTCTCTCCCCTGCCTGCCCCCTCTCCCCCTCTCTCTCCCTCTCTCCCCTCTCTCTCTCTCCCCCTCCCTGCCACCCATCTTTCCCTTCTCTCTCCCCCTCTCTCCGTATCTCCCCTCTCTTCCCTCTCTTCCCCTCTCTCTCTCCCATCTCTCCCCTCTCTCCCTCTCTCTCGCCCATCCCTCCTCCCTCTCTCTCCCCTCTCTCCCTCTCTCCCCTCTCTCCCTCTCTCTCCCCCTCCCTGCCCCTCTCTCTCCCCTCTCTTCCCTCTCTTTCCCTCTCTCTCCCCCTCCCTGCCACCTCTCTCCCCCTCCCTGCTCCCTCTCTCTCCCCTCTCTCCCCTCTCTCCCCTCTCTTTCCCTCTCTCTCCCTCTCTTTCCCTCTCTCCCCCTCCCTGCTCCCTCTCTCTCCCCTCTCTCCCCCCTCTCCCATCTCTCCCTCTCTCTCTCCCTCTCTCCCCTCTCTCTCCCCCTCTCTCTCACTCCCTGCCCCCTCTCTCCCCCTCCCTGCCCCCTCTCCCCCTCCCTGCCCCCTCTCTCCCCCTCCCTGCCCCCTCTCTCCCCCTCCCTGCTCCCTCTCTCTCCCTCTCTCTCCCCCTCTCCCCCTCCCTGCCCCCTCTCCCCCTCCCTGCCCCCTCTCTCCCCCTCCCTGCTCCCCTCTCTCTCCCTCTCTCTCCCTCTCTCTCCCCCCCCCTGCCCCCTCTCTCTCCCATCTCTCTCCCCCTTCCTGCCCCTTCTCTCTCCCCTCTCTCCCCCCCTCTCCCATCTCTCCCCTCTCTCTCCCCTCTCTCCCCCTCTCTCCCACTCCCTGCCCCCTCTCTCCACCTCCCTGCCCCCTCTCCCCCTCCCTGCCCCCTCTCTCCCCCTCCCTGCCCCCTCTCTCCCCCTCCCTGCTCCCTCTCTCTCCCTCTCTCTCCCCTCTCTCCCCCTCCCTGCCCCCTCTCTCCCCCTCCCTGCCCCCTCTCTCCCCCTCCCTGCTCCCTCTCTCTCCCTCTCTCCCTCTCTCTCCCCCTCCCTGCCCCCTCTCTCTCCCATCTCTCTCCCCCTTCCTGCCCCTTCTCTCTCCCATCTCTCTCCTTCTCTCTCCCATCTATCTCCCCCTCCCTGCCCCCTCTCTCTCCCCTATCTCTGCTCTCTACCCCTCCCTGCTCCTTCTCTCCCCCAGCGTCAGGCCCGTAGCTCCCTGGTATACCTAGTGTCTCTGCTGAGCAGTATGGATCACAGCTTCCACTACAGTCTGCTGCTGGAGATCAGAGCCCTGACTGACAGATACAGCTCCATCCTGGGAGGCTGTGCCAAAGACACCTACAGGATGGATCACAGCTTCACCTCTATAGCCAGACTACTGGAGACATACACCACCATCAACTGCAGGTAAGGTATGCACACACACGCACTCACGCACATGCACACACACGCACACATACACACACACACACTTATTTTGCCAGACTATAAAAAAATGTATTGTAGACAAACCCCACAAAACTGTACACAAACTCAGCCGCCCCCATGGGAGCATGTCGTAGGGAAATGGGTCATGGAATGGAAAGTGTGGCACTGCAACGATTCACCCCTTTTAACATCCCTAAAACATTGATTTGAATGTGAACCCACATGGACCATTCGCTTTATTACCACCATGTGCGTTCTACTACAGAGGCCGAACCTCTGTTTGTAACCCCTTCGCTTTCTCTGCCCAGCCAACCTACCATGACAAAACAAAATCACTCATCTCATGTTATTCTTTGCAATTACAATTCTGTCAATCAAAAACTTAATAAAAAATGCACTCCTTAAAAATAACGACGTGTGTGTGTGGGGGAGGGAGGGGGGTGGGGGCACATTTGTCTATATGATTGTGTTACTGATGGGTTCTGGCAATGGTACCACAACACGGCCTTCTCCAGGAACATTATGTATCTGTGGCTTCCAGAGGCTTTGCTTGGGGTCTCTCTCTGGAAAATAAAGACTGGGAGAAATGTGGGAGGGTTTATTAGAAAAAAAGTACAGAGAGGATGAGGAGGGAGGCAAACAAAGTGTTCAATCAGGGGACGAGTGGAGGGGTTGACATGGTAGGAGAGAGTAGCCTCTCCCCTGTTCTCTCTCTCTCTCCTCTCTTTCTGTGTGCGTGTGCGCGTGCGTGTGTGTGTGTGTGTGTGTGTGTGTGTGTGTGTGTGTGTGTGTGTGTGTGTGTGTGTATCCAGAGGTGAGCTGGTCTGCCCAGTTCTCTCTCTCTCTCCTCTCTTTCTGTGCGTTTGCGCGTGCGTGTGTGTGTGTGTGTGTGTGTGTGTGTGTGTGTGTGTGTGTGTGTGTGTGTGTGTGTATCCAGAGGTGAGCTGGTCTGCCCAGTTCTCTCTCTCTCTCCTCTTTCTGTGCGTGTGCGCGTGCGTGTGTGTGTGTGTGTGTGTGTGTGTGTGTGTGTATCCAGAGGTGAGCTGGTCTGCCCAGTTCTCTCTCTCTCTCCTCTCTTTCTGTGCGTGTGCGCGTGCGTGTGTGTGTGTGTGTGTGTGTGTGTGTATCCAGAGGTGAGCTGGTCTGCCCAGTTCTCTCAGGTCCGATCTGTCTCTTTCCTCATGTGCAGCATTCCAGCCCAGCACCAGTCCTATCCGGTCTAGTGTGTGACACAGAGAGAGACGGAGAGATAGGGAGAGAAAACACTGGCTAAGACATTTGCTACTTTACACCCCTTCCCGTCTCTGTATGTTTCAGGGTTGTTACTTTACACCTCTTCCTCTCTCTGTATGTTTTAGGGTTGTTACTTTACACCTCTTCCTCTCTGTGTATGTTTCAGGGTTGTTACTTTACACCTCTTCCCCTCTCTCTGTATGTTTCAGGGTTGTTACTTTACACCTCTTCCTCTCTCTGTGTATGTTTTAGGGTTGTTACTTTACACCTCTTCCTCTCTCTGTGTATGTTTTAGGGTTGTTACTTTACACCTCTTCCCCTCTCTCTGTATGTTTCAGGGTTGTTACTTTACACCTCTTCCTCTCTCTGTGTATGTTTTAGGGTTGTTACTTTACACCTCTTCCCCTCTCTCTGTATGTTTCAGGGTTGTTACTTTACACCTCTTCCTCTCTCTGTATGTTTCAGGGTTGTTACTTTACAACTCTTCCTCTCTCTGTATGTTTTAGGGTTGTTACTTTACACCTCTATCTCTCTGTGTATGTTTTAGGGTTGTTACTTTACACCTCTTCCTCTCTCTGTATGTTTCAGGGTTGTTACTTTACACCTCTTCCTCTCTCTGTATGTTTCAGGGTTGTTACTTTACAACTCTTCCTCTCTCTGTATGTTTCAGGGTTGTTACTTTACAACTCTACCCCTCTGTATGTTTCATGGTTGTTACTTTACACCTCTATCTCTCTGTATGTTTCAGGGTTGTTACTTTACACCTCTTCCCCTTTGTATGTTTCAGGGTTGTTACTTTACACCTCTTCCTCTCTCTGTATGTTTCAGGGTTGTTACTTTACACCTCTTCCTCTCTCTCTCTGTATGTTTCAGGGTTGTTACTTTACACCTCT
This sequence comes from Oncorhynchus masou masou, assembly GCF_036934945.1. Lineage (NCBI taxonomy): Eukaryota > Metazoa > Chordata > Actinopteri > Salmoniformes > Salmonidae > Oncorhynchus > Oncorhynchus masou. The sequence goes on from NC_088224.1 coordinate 87,785,525, forward strand.
TCCTCTCTCTCTCTGTATGTTTCAGGGTTGTTACTTTACACCTCTTCCTCTCTCTCTGTATGTTTCAGGGTTGTTACTTTACACCTCTTCCTCTCTCTCTCTGTATGTTTCAGGGTTGTTACTTTACACCTCTATCTCTCTGTATGTTTCAGGGTTGTTACTTTACACCTCTTCCTCTCTCTCTCTGTATGTTTCAGGGTTGTTACTTTACACCTCTATCTCTCTATATGTTTCAGGGTTGAAGAGGAATCAGAAGGCCCTCATTCCCCAGAGGCCAGTGTGTGTGTGGGTGCAGGGGGGTTTGGAAGGGGGTCACAGCAGCGACTGCAGGTGAAGATCCAGGCGTTTGAGGAGAAGATGGGGGATGAGGGGGGAGAAGGGGAGACAGATGGTGGGTCACCTACACCCCAACGCAGATACAGCATGGGACAGGCCACTCGAGAGGAATACAGAGAGATGAGATTTAACAGGTGAGTCTATATCAACGCAATATCTATGAGATGTAACAGGTGAGTCTATAACAACACCATATCTATGAGATGTAACAGGTGAGTCTATAACAACACCATATCTATGAGATGTAACAGGTGAGTCTATAACAACACCATATCTATGAGATGTAACAGGTGAGTCTATAACAACACCATATCTATGAGATGTAACAGGTGAGTCTATAACAACATCATATCTATGAGATGTAACAGGTGAGTCTATAACAACACCATATCTATGAGATGTAACAGGTGAGTCTATAACAACACCATATCTATGAGATGTAACAGGTGAGTCTATAACAACACCATATCTATGAGATGTAACAGGTGAGTCTATAACAACACCATATCTATGAGATGTAACAGGTGAGTCTATAACAACACCATATCTATGTCAGCACACATGACTTTACTGAAATTGAACATACAACCAGAAGTATTAAAGGATATCAGTGCAAGAATTATTAAAATTTTGAAATAAAATGGACACATCAACAACAGTACAGGAAAAGGAAAGAAAAAACCCCAGACTCAAGACAAAACAACAACTTATTTCTGTAGTACTCTTTTACTTTCTCCCATATAACACTGGATTCAAGTGTCTTACAGGTTAACAGCACTTCTAAATGTCTTGTATGAAGCTGTTTCAATATACTATCACCTTATGAATATGTTATTTTACCGTAACTGAGGTTGGTGTGTGTGTGTGTGTGTGTGTGTCTTCCTCAGGTCAAAGAGTCTGGCTCTGCATGCCGTGAGGTCACGGTCCATCAACTCTGAGAGTGGTCAGGATGGAGAAGGGGTGGAGCTAACGTCTGATGCATTGCTCTCAGTGTCCCCACCCAATCAGCAAACGGAAAACTTAGACACCTCTCCCACTGAGAGGGAGCTAACCAATGAGAGTTCCCTGTCTCCCTCCACCCGTCCGGCCACGCCCCGTGAGGAACTGAGGGATGGACAGGGAGAGGGGGAAGGAAGGAGAGGAGTGAAGAGGGACACTGGGAAAGAGGACAAGCTGTACAGCCACCTGAGGGACAACATGGAGAAGATCAAAGAGTTCTGTTCTGTGATGGTCCAACAGATCCCCATACCAGAACACTGTGTCATAGAAGGTACGCTGCTATTACCAGCTCATCATACCTGATTTAACACCAAATCCTTCCGTGTTGAGCTCAAATAGTCAGGGAAGTACGTCAGTAAAAAGCATTCGAGTGAGGTGGAGGTACTCCCAAGATAAAGGAAACACCAACATAAACGTCTCTATTTGAACAAACCTGGTAAAGCTAATCGGTGGTGATAGGAGCTATAGGTCCGGGAATGTGTGAGAAATATGAACGGAATTAAAGTATGAGCGCAATAGCCAGCGGTGGTGCGAAAGGGCTCTGTTTTGATGAATTAACACGTTGTAGGTGTGACTCACTGGACAATCAAGGTGTTCCATGGTTTAAAACTGCATGCTGTTGTCTCCAGTTCTGTAGGTTACTGACGGTCTCTGCGTTGTCATCAAATCCAATTGGGCTGGGGGAATCCTAGTCCATTGTGGATTGATACTACAGTTTATTAAATAGCATTGGCTACAGTAACGAGTGATAGCAACAGTAAAAATAAATAAAAAATACATCCTGTGTTTGAGGTGTTAACAGTCAACATTGTTGTAATTGGCTTCGAACAGCCTTTGAACATCACACTTCTCCTCAAATAAAAAAACCCAGGGCTTCCATTAATTGTATTGTGTTTGTGAGGCACGTTCTCAATATAGCAAGATATATCCTAGGCCTTCCGTTGATATGGACTGAACATGTTGAATATGTTTGGAGGAGGGTGTCTTTGGTAACCGGACTAGAGGTGCTCTTTGGAAATGGAGAGGGATAAAGGCCAAATGGAGTGTACACGGCAGGTATGCCTATGTGAATTGTGGGCGGTCAGGTAGCCTAGTGGTTGGGGCATTGTCTACTAATGGTAAGGGTAGTCTACTAAGGGTAAGGGTAGCCTACTAATGGTAAGGGTAGTCTACTAAGGGTAAGGGTAGCCTACTAAGGGTAAGGGTAGTCTACTAAGGGTAAGGGTAGTCTACGAAGGGTAAGGGTAGTCTACGAAGGGTAAGGGTAGTCTACTAAGGGTAAGGGTAGTCTACGAAGGGTAAGGGTAGTCTACGAAGGGTAAGGGTAGTCTACTAAGCGTAAGGGTAGCCTACCAATGGTAAGGGTAGTCTACTAAGGGTAAGGGTAGCCTACCAAGGGTAAGGGTAGTCTACTAAGGGTAAGGGTAGCCTACCAAGGGTAAGGGTAGTCTACTAAGGGTAAGGGTAGCCTACCAATGGTAAGGGTAGTCTACTAAGGGTAAGGGTAGCCTACCAATGGTAAGGGTAGTCTACTAAGTGCCTGTTTTTCAATCGGAAAAAAATGGAAAACAAGCAATTGTTTCAGGATAAAAACGAACGTTTCTCAATATGATTGTCACTGGATTATCTCATCTCTCGTTCCATGATGGACATATAACCTACTTTTTTTTGTATTTGTTTAATAAAAACTAAAAACAATTATACCCCTTTTTCTCCCCAATTGGTAGTTACAGTCTTGTCTCATTGCTGAAACTCCGTACAGACTTGGGAGAGGCGAAGGTCGAGAGCCGTGCTTCCTCCATAACACAACCCAACCAAGCCGCACTGCTTCTTGACACAACGCCCATTTAACCCTGAAGCCAGCCGCACCAATGTGTCAGAGGAAACACCATACACCTGGCGACCGTGTCAGCATGCACTGCGCCCGGCCCGCCACAGGAGTCGCTAGTGCGCGATGGGAAAACGACATCCCTGCCGGTCAAACCCTCTGCTAACCCAGACGACACTGGGCCAATTGTGCGCCGCCCCATGGGTCTCCCAGTCGGCTGCGACAGAGCCTGGACTTGAACCCAGAATCTCTAGTGTCACAGCTAGCACTGCGATGCAGAGCCTTAGACCACGGCATCACTCGGGAGGCCCGTGGAGGAGTTTTTACACACATCCACAATAACAACAGGAGCTGGTTAAAATAATAAGGGAATGTTTGTTCACAAACTTGATCTTTTAATAAAACTTTGGTGATTAAGATTTATTTCAAAGCGGTCTCATGAGCCAAACACTTTATCGGTAGTCTAGACTACTTGGCGAATGCATTTTGGGAAGAACAACAAAAAGCTGCCTTCATTGAGAGGAGGGAAGACTATGCTCGGTTTTTAATCAAATTAAACAAAATAGGAAAAAACATAATTTTTTAGGTTAAGGGGCACAAAAAGCACATCTCTTGTTCCATGTGCATATCCATGCCATAACCAACCGCATTACTGCTAAGCCCAGCTTTAGGTTGGTCTTAGCGGTACTGAAATTGGCACTTTGGTGCACATTTTTAAGGACACACCTCAGATATTGCCCTCATTTACTCAAGTGTTTCCTTTATTTTGGCAGTTACCTGTATGTCTAAAAGATAGAATACTGGTAAAGTTGTTTTATTGAAGGATTTGGCTCTAAATGAAAAGTCTTACATCATTATGATTGATTACATGACCTGGTCAACTCACACATTATCAATCAAATGTATTTATACATTTATGAGCCGATATCACAAAGTGTTTGTACAGAAACACAGCCTAAAACCCCAAACAGCAATCAATCAAATCAAATCAAATGTATTTATATAGCCCTTCTTACATCAGCTGATATCTCAAAGTGCTGTACAGAAACCCAGCCTAAAACCCCAAACAGCAAGCAATGTAGGTCTAGAAGCACAGTGGCTAGGAAAAACTCTCTAGAAAGGCCAGAACCTAGGAAGAAACCTAGAGAGGAACCAGTTCCATAGCCGCAGGCAGAACAGTTGAACCTGAAGCAGCACCGGGTGGACTGGGGACAGCAAGGAGTCATCAGGCCAGGTAGTCCTGAGGCATGGTCCTAGGGCTCAGGTGCTCCGATAGAAGAGAGAGAAAGAAAGATAGAAAAAGAGAATTAGAGAGAGCACACTTAAATTCACACAGGACAACGGATAAGACAGGAGAAATACTCCAGATATAACAGACTGACCCTAGCCCCCCGACACATAAACTACTGCAGCATAAATACTGGAGGCTGAGACAGGAGGGGTCAGGAGACACTGTGGCCCCATCCGATGATACCCCCGGACAGGGCCAACCCGAGGGGGGCGCCAACCCGGACAGAATGATCACGTCAGTGACTCAACCCACTCAAGTGACGCACCCCTCCTAGGTACGGCATGAAAGAGCACCAGTAAGCTAGTGACTCAGCCCCTGTAATAGGGTTAGAGGCAGAGAATCCCTGTGGAGAGAGGGGAACCCGCCAGACATAGACAGCAAGGGCGGTTCGTTGCTCCAGAGCCTTTCCGTTCACCTTCACACTCCTGGGCCAGACTACACTCAATCATATGACCCACTGAAGAGATGAGTCTTCAGTAAAGACTTAAAGGTTGAGACAGAGTCTGTGTCTCACATGGACAGGCAGACCGTTCCATAAAAATGGAGCTCTGTAGGAGAAAGCCCTGCCTCCAGCTGTCTGCTTAGAAATTCTAGGGACAGTTAGGAGGCCTGCGTCTTGTGACCGTAGCGTACGTGTAGGTATGTACAGCAGGACCAAAATCAGAGAGATAGGTAGGAGCAAGCCCATGTAATGCTTTGTAGGTTAGCAGAACCTTAGTAGAATCTTGAAATTAGCCCTTGCCTTAACAGGAAGCCAGTGTAGGGAGGCTAGAACTGGAGTAATATGATCAATGTTTTGGTTCGAGTCAAGATTCTAGCAGCCGTGTTTAGCACTAACTGAAGTTTATTTAGTGCTTTATCCCGGTAGCTGGAGAGTAGTCTAATCTAGAAGGGCCAAAAGCATGGATGAATTTTTCTTCATCATTTTTGGACAGAAAGTTTATGATTTTTGTAATGTTACGTATATGGAAAACTCAGTGATCAGGTTGATTGATTACATGACCTGGTCAACTCACACATTATCTGATAATTGATCATGATGATAAAGGGGTTAATTGTTATGTAACACTGAAAGGTGAAACTGGAACCCAAACTTAGAGCCAAAAAAGTAATTGCATACAGTGTTATTAATGAAATTAAGGAATCCGCAGGGCTGCAGTAAATGGATTGAACTATTTAATTGTGACTTACAGAGCAGTCTAACCAGAACCAGATGAGGCTTGGGGGTTCAAACTGTCTCCCGCTCCTTCCGGGGGTACAGACTCAGGGTCAGCAGTGCTGCCCCCCCAACACCCCTCACCCCTCTCCACTTTTCCCCAATCCAATCGACCCTGGTCCACTCCCTCTAACCCTAAAGTAAGCCAGAGTGAGGCCCAGGTAACCCCCAGATAACAGTCCCTCTCTAACCCCTGTAGAGCCCTGGGGTAACAGTCCCTCTCTAACCCCAGTAGAGCCCTGGGGTAACAGTCCCTCTCTCTAACCCCTGTAGAGCCCTGGGGTAACAGTCCCTCTCTAAACCCTGTAGAGCCCTGGGGTAACAGTCCCTCTCTAACCCCTGTAGAGCCCTGGGGTAACAGTCCCTCTCTCTAACCCCTGTAGAGCCCTAGGGTAACAGTCCCTCTCTAACCCCTGTAGAGCCCTGGGGTAACAGTCCCTCTCTAACCCCAGTAGAGCCCTGGGGTAACAGTCCCTCTCTCTAACCCCTGTAGAGCCCTGGGGTAACAGTCCCTCTCTAAACCCTGTAGAGCCCTGGGGTAACAGTCCCTCTCTAACCCCTGTAGAGCCCTGGGGTAACAGTCCCTCTCTAACCCCAGTAGAGCCCTGGGGTAACAGTCCCTCTCTAACCCCTGTAGAGCCCTGGGGTAACAGTCCCTCTCTAACCCCAGTAGAGCCCTGGGGTAACAGTCCCTCTCTAACCCCAGTAGAGCCCTGGGGTAACAGTCCCTCTCTAACCCCTGTAGAGCCCTGGGGTAACAGTCCCTCTCTAACCCCTGTAGAGCCCTGGGGTAACAGTCCCTCTCTCTAACCCATGTAGAGCCCTGGGGTAACAGTCCCTCTCTAACCCCTGTAGAGCCTTGGGGTAACAGTCCCTCTCTGACACCAGTAGAGCCCTGGGGTAACAGTCCCTCTCTAACCCCTGTAGAGCCCTGGGGTAACAGTCCCTCTCTCTAACCCATGTAGAGCCCTGGGGTAACAGTCCCTCTCTAACCCCTGTAGAGCCCTGGGGTAACAGTCCCTCTCTAACCCCTGTAGAGCCTTGGGGTAACAGTCCCTCTCTAACCCCTGTAGAGCCTTGGGGTAACAGTCCCTCTCTGACACCAGTAGAGCCCTGGGGTAACAGTCCCTCTCTAACCCCTGTAGAGCCCTGGGGTAACAGTCCCTCTCTCTAACCCATGTAGAGCCCTGGGGTAACAGTCCCTCTCTAACCCCTGTAGAGCCCTGGGGTAACAGTCCCTCTCTAACCCCTGTAGAGCCCTGGGGTAACAGTCCCTCTCTGACCCCTGTAGAGCCCTGTGGTAACAGTCCCTCTCTAACCCCTGTAGAGCCCTGGGGTAACAGTCCCTCTCTAACCCCAGTAGAGCCCTGGGGTAACAGTCCCTCTCTAACCCCTGTAGAGCCCTGGGGTAACAGTCCCTCTCTAACCCCTGTAGAGCCCTGGGGTAACAGTCCCTCTCTAACCCCTGTAGAGCCCTGGGGTAACATCATGGACTAGTTTTGTAGCTGTCTCAACTGGACATGGGTTTTGGGGTTTTAATTCTTCTCACATCACATCGTTGTGACTGTGTGAATCATACACCAGTGGAAGCAGAATGTCTTTCATGTGTTAGAACTGCCTCTCTCAGAGTACCACCCTTCTGCACATGTGCACACTGACCACAGCCAGCTTCCTAGAGAACACTGGGATTCAACTGAATCTCTCTTGGTCTTGTTGATCTTAGTACACCACTTTAATCATTACTTAAATAATCAGAGAGCCAGCTGCGTAACACACACACACGGTACACACTAACACACAGTTGTACATCTGAATGCCTCTGAATCAGAGAGGTGCTGGGGGCTGCCTTACACACTCACAGTGAAATGGGTGAAAGAGCCAGTGAAAGTTGAGGTCATGATAGAGTGTGACAGGAGGGGATGTTGTGGTAGTCCCTCTGGTCTCAGTGACACGGTTCAATTCTGTAACACCAGAGCCAAGGAGGAGACAGACAGGAGTTATTCACACACACACACACGAACCCACACACACACACACACACACAAACCCCCACACACACACACACACACACACACACACACACACACACACACACACACACACACACAAAACCTACACACGAACACACACACACACAAACCTACACACGAACACACACACACACAAACCTACACACGAACACACACACACACACACACAAACCTACACACGAACACACACACACAAACCTACACACACGAACACACACACACACACACACAAACCCACACACACACACACAAACCCACACACACACACACACACACACACACACACACAAACCCCCCCACACACACACACACACACACACACACAAACCCACACACACACACACAAACCCACACACACACACACACACACACACACACACACACACACACACACACAAACCCACACACAAACCCCCCCCCCACACACACACACACACAAACCTACACACACACACACACAAACCCACACACAAACCCCCCCCCACACACACACACACACAAACCTACACACACACACACACAAACCCACACACAAACCCCCCCACACACACACACACACAAACCTACACACAAACCCATACACACACACACAAACCCACACACACACACACGAACCCACACACACACGAACCCACACACACACACACAAACCCACACACACACACACGAACCCACCCATTTTCAAAGCCACTAAAAGACAACAGTCTGCAGCCCTGGGGGGCTTAGGATAGGACATGACAGGAAGACTCGGCTAGATGATGTCATGTTGTCGGTGGCTGTTTGGTGACACGTGAGTCTGTGACCCTCTGTAACGTTCTCCAACACGGGTCACAGTACACAGGACATACACACATGGCGTCACTCTCTACACTGTAACATTGAGGCGATGTCCACTGCACTAGTAAGGTGTCCACCCACTCTGCCCCAGAGGGTGAAAACACACTTTGTTAATGAAATGTCAATTTCCTTATGTTATAAAATACATTTTACCAATACAAAATAGGATTATTTATGTTGAGAATCTTTCGGTGAGGTCTTTCTCTAACATATCGAAAACATCATATCCAAAAATTCATATTTCAAAACCGAATATATCCAATTATAAACACCAAGCTCTGTTGACATAGCAACGTTTTTTGTTGTTAATAAGGATTTTACATTTTGTGGTCGTACTCTTCAAAGTTGTTTTCGCAGGTCTCAAAAAGCTAAATTAGCATGGTATGAACTGAATGAAATGTAAAAGTCTTTGAAAATAAAAAGCTTGGTTTACGCTCATTGCTCCGTTGGCTTTTAACAGCGATACACTTGTTTTTCTGAGAAATGTTTGAAAGATAACAGGAATTTCTAATTAATATGAAAATAGTATAACTAAAATGTGAAAATACTACATGTCATATCGCAACACCCATATCCATCTTACCTCTAGATTGTTTTATGTGGATTTGAGGAGAAATAGTTCAACCGGTAAGTGAGCCTGTCGGGGAGCCAGCCGAGCTGACACCGACACGATGCATTCTCCCCATTGATTTATTCACCCTGATTCTGCCCATCCCTCAAGGTTAATGACTACAATAACTTTTGAAAGGATTTATGATAGAGACATTGAGGTTTGGACCATTGGTTTTCTTATAGGATTATCTACACAATATACACCCTACAGTACATACACCCTGAGACACCCTACAGTACATACACCCTGAGACACCCTACAGTACATACACCCTGAGACACCCTACAGTACAGACACCCTACAGTACAGACACCCTACAGTACAGACACCCCGAGACACCCTACAGTACAGACACCCTGCAGTACAGACACCCCGAGACACCCTACAGTACAGACACCCTACAGTACAGACACCCTACAGTACAGACACCCTACAGTACAGACACCCTACAGTACAGACACCATACAGTACAGACACCCCGATACACCCTACAGTACAGACACCCTGAGACACCATACAGTACAGACACCCCGAGACACCCCGAGACACCCTACAGTACAGACACCCCGAGACACCCCGAGACACCCTACAGTACAGACACCCCGAGACACCCTACAGTACAGACACCCTGATCAAGAGACCATGAGTCTGACTCTATACACACACACATACAGACACACACAACGAACAGACCACACACTCAGCAACATGCACGTACGTATACAGTGTTTCTAGACTGTAGAAGGTTAATAAGGTGTTTGTGGCTAGTTCCTCCTAAAA